>NW_012146967.1:2665887-2678082 GCF_000956105.1 Propithecus coquereli | reverse complement strand
GCTAGGATTACAGGCGTGAGCCACCGCGCCCGGCCCAAGTGTGGTATTTTCTATTGATCTAATCTCAAATTCACTAATCCTTCTTCAGCTGTTAATCCTACATATAAAATTCTCTGTAAGTTATAGAATTCCCATTTGATTTGTTATACACTCCAGTTCTTTGATATATTCAAACTTTTTCCCCCTGGATTTCTCAATCCTGGCTATTTCAAATTTCATGTCCCATATAAGTCCAATGTGTGAATTCCTCAGAGGAGTTGTTTCTCTTTTGGTCCGTTTCTTAGTATGGTTAGTAATTCTTACTGGACTGCCAGATTATGTATGAAAAACTGTAGAAGCTATGGATGAAATTATACTCTTCCAGAGACATTTACCCTATCCTCTGGCAAACTAGAGTGGGTACACCACAATTCATTCAAAAACTGAGCTTACCGAAGTCTGGGTTTCAGATATTATAAAGCTGGCTCTGCCTCTGGTTTACCTCAATTTTTAAGGTATAGTCTTTGAGGGGTCACAATGAGAAAGGCTGGAGTGTTTTTAGAGACCTTCCTCTTTGAGGTTCTTAAGTTCAGTGTTTGTTTTTCCAGTATTGCGAGACTGTCAAATGCTCTGCTACACCTTTTGGCTTTTTTTAAACTTGTACAACATAAAAATTGGTAAATGCCTAAGAAACCCAGCATAGTGTAAAGGGTCCCTTCTCTGTGTGTCCCTTCTCCCAGGACCTTTGCCTGCCCCTCAAGTCCTGGTTGCCTTAGCAATACTCCAGTGACTTCAAATAGATATTGCATGCATTCTGTTCAGCTTTTGTTTTCAGTGGCAGAACAGTGTAAGTTATTCTGTCACAGCTGGAAATAGAAGTATAGAACAAGTTATTTTTGAACTCAAATTCTGGATATTTGCCCTGACAGTATTTTTCTGTCTTATCTTGAAAAGAGCCCCCCCCCCAAAGAATATATATTTAATACTTCATTTTTATTGAAAATAGCTTTTTAACATGTAGTTGGAGTTGTCCTGAAAAATTGAGGCCTTATGGTTATACCTGTATAATGTTCCACTACCCAAATAACTTGATATTTCTACTTTATGAGACAGTTGGTCTCAGTGAATTTGAAGTCCAGGATATAATTAGCTAGAGCCTACCTACATCTGGGTAGAATTTTTAAGTTAATATTGGTTTGTCACTTTGACAAATATGATTGGCTCCATCGCCTCTCCATGTGCTACTAAAACACCAGTTGCCAACAAACTATCAGTGACGAAAGAAATATATCTTGTTCCTCCACTTTCCATGCCAGATAAGCATTCTCTTAGACTACAAATCTTTGGGCTCAGGTCTGTCCACACTTAGGCGCAACACATTCCCATGGTAGGAAGTGATGGGAACTCTTTCCTCAGTCTGTATGAAAATCAAGCTGCCAATTAAAATCTATAATCCTGGTTTGCATTTGAATCTCCATGTTACTCAATCCCCAGGGCTTGACCACTCCTGCTGTCTGTCTACTCAGATGTCTCACCTGCTGCCTGCACTGGCTTTCAGCAGCAACTCCAAGCCCAGGCCAGCATTCTTCTGGTTCCAGGCACGTTCTCTTGGCCCTCAAAACACTCCCTCCTTAGCATTCATCAGACGTAGTACTTTCAAGTTGGAAATAGAAGTGTCAACCCCATTTACCATTTAAAATTTTTGGTATGTATTAAATATGAATTATTATTTTAGGCAGATGCATATGACTGTAACAGTGGAAATTCTTTACTTTTTATATTTCAGTCTTCTGAGAACTGAAAGTCCTGGAAAGATACATTTTTTAGAGATATTCTTTATAGGAGAAAACATTTGAGAGAAAATTAACTATTGAGTTTAAACCTGTGAGGTCTCCCTCTAGCTGTTATTAAATAATTTTTAGTGATTTGGATCTTGTTTTGATATATAAAAGCCAAATCAAAACAAAAAGAACCAAAATAGTTACTCCATTTTTTAATCCCTTTAATTCACACATCTGTCTTGGAGAAAGAGAGGTTTGGGTGAATTCAAACTGCTATACCAATGACATTCTGTAGTATTAACACTAAAATGAAGTCACATTCATGAATTATACAGGAAATAATAATGGCTCATGAACTGATAACTCTTCTACCAAGTTAGGGTTGGGTCTCAAACTATTAATACCTGCTAAAATTCATACATAATAGGAAGACTAAGTGGAATCATCCTTTGTTAGGTAGAAAGATTTTCTTACTGACACTGAATCTCCCCATGCTGTCAACAGCGCTAGGCACTATTTTGAGAATAAATGAATGAATGGTCTCACTCTACTCCTTGATGACGCTGCATGTCATTTTTAATTTACTTACCAAATTCTAAGAGTAGCACTGAGAATACTAAATCATGAGCATTGATTTGAGAACAGTTAGGAAAGTGGAGTTTCTAGGGCACCTGCCTCTGTTCGTGGCCTCCTGTGCCAAACCACCACCTTTCCAGGCCCAGGTTTACTCACCTTTTAAGACTACGGGATTTTCCCTTTTTAAAACTCTAAATTACTACCTATTTTACAAACCTAGATTACCTGTGACAGATGGCATGTTTAAGGAATTACTTTTTAAAATCTTTTTTATTCTTTTTAAGAAATGCAACATATATGATCTTCATTAAGACTCCATTGGTGTATCTGAGCTCCTGCTTCCAAAAGGGCCACTAATAGATGAATTTCTTGCATTGCTGATAACAAGCCTCTCTCGTCTTCCAAATGCTTCATTTACTAAAACACAAACAGTTAAGAAATGATCAGATCAGGAAATTAAGAGTCTATACTATAAACAGACTAAAATGCAGAAATGAGCAATGGGGTTCTCTAGTCTGGGGCAGAAATTTTGCTTATGAAAATATATTTAAGTAGTACTTTATAAATGGGAAAGTAAAACAAAAGTCAAAGTTCATGTTCGGAAGGAAGTAAATCATTTTTAATGGTCCAATTTTTTTTGTACTTTAAGACTTACCTAATCTGCCTTAATAACAGATGTCCCATCCTTTATAACAGTGACTCTATCCTTTCCCTCATTCTACTTCTGATTGTTTCTCTCTCTGTATCATGACCAGCATAGAACTTTTTGGATTTAGTACATATACACGCATACTCCACCCCCAAGAATAACCCAATCAGGAATCATACAGTGGGCATATATTATCTGTGTTTATAGAACACACTGGATTACCTGAAAGTAATAAACAGCCAGGATCCCCTGAAGGGAGGGGAACGGCACCCTCAAGAAAGCCGGACTGTACTGAAAGTAGTTGAGAAAAGGACAGCTTTTTTCACATTAGTAAGAAAGGCCATTCTTTGAGACCATGCTACATTTTCTTCCAGCTTTCTCAGAAGATCTTTCAATTTAAAAGTTTTAATTGCATAATTCTCTGAATATGGAAATATATTTTTAAATGATCTACAATTTAAGTGTGAAGACACGTATTTGTGAACACGAACATTTCCAAATTACATTTTTTTTTTTTGGAGACGGGTTTTGCTTTTTTACCCAGGCTGGAGTGCAGTGGTATGATCCGAATCACAGTAACCTCAAACTCCTGGGCTCAAGCGATCCTTCTGCCTCAGCCTCCCGAGTAGCTGGAACTACAGGCATGCGCCACCATGCCCGGCTAATTTTTTTCTATATATTTTTAGTTGTCCGATTAATTTCTTTCTATTTTTAGTAGAGACGGGATCTCGCTCTTGCTCAGGCTGGTTTCGAACTCCTGAGCTCAAACAATCTGCCTGCCTCGGCCTCCCAGAGTGCTAGGGTTACAGGCGTGAGCCACCGCGCCCGGCCCCAAATTACATTTGATCTTATCTATTTCTACGCAGACCATACTACCGTTGCTCTCTACCTAATGTATTCAAGTCACACACGTTCTGTGTTAGTCCTTACAGAAGTCATTCAAAAAGAACAGATACTAAAGATTCTTACCTGATGAGACTGTGCTTATATCCCAGACCCGAAGCCCTTCTTTCTGACCTCCAAAGGCATAAATAAATGGCAAATCAGGGCAACATGAAGAACAGAAGAGAACTCCCTGGAGAGAAAAGAACAGCAAGTCAGTGATTTCGATCTTTCCAGAGAGCCCTAATATCTAGACCCTACTCTTATCTCTAAGAACCTATGACTTAAAATGTTAACTCAAAACCAACTCACCAGTGTCTCCCTTTCAAGCCCACTGCAAATGTAGCTGATGGTCAAGTTGCAAGGGATAGTACTACCCTACGAAGCCGGACAAGTTCAGCATGATGCCATTCCATGGGGACATGTGCATGTTCTGACCATTCAGGTCTCTCATCATCATTCTATTAGAGATTCCTTAATAAATCTAATCTACGTATTCCCAGAAACATTAGCTCTCCTTAAAACAATGACAATGATACCAGAGGTCACTAATAAGTCTTTTCAAAACTTGTAATGTTTTCTTTTTTACAACTGTATTAATAGATAATACATATGCATTACTGAAAATATGAACAAAAAAATACAAAAATCTCTCAGCAAGATAACCACTGTTCATTTTCTGGGATATAATCTGCTAGATTTAAATATAAGCATTTAAGCCATTAAGCATTTAAACATAAGCATGGATAGTCCTATAAAAATTGATTCTGGAGCCTGCCTTTCCATTTTTATATACATACACATATATAATTTTGAAGAGCTGTGCAGTATTCTATTCCTTCTTAGTCTTACCAACTGTTAAATCATGTGAGTTGGAAAAGAACAGAGAGTCACTGAATTCCCCCAAACTGTCCCAAATCATAAAACTCCCACCAAATTTGACTTAAGCTCAAAATGAACTCCCTTAACTCATCCATATTCTTTAATGCAATGATTCCCAGAGAAAGACATAGTCCCAGAGGAAGACAAGCTCAGAAACAGAACAAAACAAAGACACCCAGGGAAATTCTTACCATTTTCATGTCCCTAGAATGAACTAGACTTGGCCTATCTCCTAAGATGTCCCAGATCTTCACATATTTGTCTGCTGAAGCAGTCACAAGACAGCCCTTGATTTGACTGCTTAGATCAAGACCTACAGGAAGATAAGATTAGTTCAGAGACTCTCACTTTAAAATATAGATTTACTTCATCCTAAGTTAATAAAAATAAAAGAAACACTATTCTTGCTTACCAGAAATTTCATCATTGTGGGCATTAAGTGTAAAAATTGGTTTATCTGACCGTGCGTCCAAATTATATACAAAGCCATCATCTGTACTGGCCTGGAAAGAGTAAAAGATGGGCAAGATCATGCTACATGACAATACACTTCAGCAATGGGTAAGAAGTCATAGTAAAAATCAGCTATGTCTCTGGCTTCCTGGCGAAGCTAATTATTATAATTATTAGAAATTAACATGGACATAAAGAATTTACTTTTGGAGGAGCTGAGTTTGCACCCGCATGGACTAATTCAGTTGACATGTCTATTAGGCCACTGGATATGAGCATGAAGCTCTGGTGAGGAGCAGGGAATGGGGTTAGGGATGTGGAAGCAGATCTGAGCCTTACATCCACGAGAACATGGGGGATACACCTGTGGGTGTAAAGTTAAAAGAGCAGCGGGTTGAGAGCAGGGGCCTGTTGAGCACAGCTACTCCAGGTGCAGGCTGAGGAGCCCACAGAAGTGGGTCAGAAAGGGAGGGAATAAGGAAGAGTGTCGGGGAAGATCAACACTGTCAATATGGAAGCAGAGAAATTCAATCAAATAAGGACAGAATGGCCAATTAGAGAGGGTTGTTACACAATCAAAAAAGGGAAAGGAAATGAAGGAATTAAGAGATAGACATAGAGTCAAGGATGGGAGAGAGAGACCTGAGCCTGTATATAGGCCAAGGGCAATAACGAGTATAAGGAAAAAGGACAAAGGAAGGATAACCGAGGAGTCTTGAAGGCTGGGCTGGGGAGGAGGAGAAAAGGAGGAGGGTCTGTTCCTTTGAGCCTGGAGGGAGAAGGTGAACCATTTTATCTCCCACTTCCCTAAATATTTGTGATTTTAGTTTCTATGACCATTTGTTGGCAAATAACCTCAGGAAATCTGTATGCCTGACTGCTGAGAGCCAAAGTACAACATGCAGATACGACTGGAACTTCATTCCTGACAACTGTAAAATGGAATCTGGCTTCAGGCAGCTTGGCTGGGAACAGCCTTGCCTCTAAGTGTCTCAGAATCATTACTTCAGGAACCTTGTTACAACTGTCCACATCTTTTATGAAAGCTATTTTTTAGAAACTCTTTCCCTTCTTTGCAAAGCACTACATATTTACTTTATGAAAACTGGGAAACATGAATTTCTTATATCTTCCCTTCTGGATGAAAGTTGGGATTTTATTTCTCCATGTATTGAACTGTCAGTGGAATTTTGTGACGCTACATGGAAAATCATTATCCTACAGACAATAAGGGCATTTACAGAAAGGTCTTACATTTTTTTCCCTATTTGGGAGACAGCTATTAAATAGGCTGGCATTCTCATCACTAGAGCTCCATTTAAGTACCACGATTTATGTAAAAGAATATATTCTTTGATTTAACCATTAAAAACATAAAAAATAATTTTAACTATGCTTAATATTTCAAAGTACTCTGCAGAAAAATGATCAAAATCAATTAAGTAAAATAAAATGTGGCATACTTTGGAATGGTTGGCAACTGGCAAGACCATTTACACGTTCACTAATTTTTCGTGGCTGAGCCATTCTGTTTAAGAAAAAATCTTATTTTTTTTTTAACCATAAATGTAAGTTTCACACTACTAATACAGGAAAAACTTCTCAGAGATTGTCTCTACCATGGAATTAAAGAAAAATAAGTTGTTAGTAACCTAGAAAAGCAAAACAGTAACATGTATACTCTTACCAAAAAATGACAAGGTGAAAAGTGATTCCAAGTCACTCTCTCAATCTGCCCACTGAATCGCCACATTCGATGGCTTTCATCTGGACTTCGGCAGTCGTACAAAGCCACTGACCTGGACACATTCAGACAAGAGTAGGGTTTTAAGAGGTCGATTCTCCTGTATGTTTTAAGTTTACATACAACGAAATGGTAATAAAATAGCACTGTGAAGTCAAGATTCAGTTAAAGGCTGTTTTAAGGTTCTAAAAGTAGGAAAAAAAAAAAAAAAAAGAATTGAGTTTCACTAATTGGTAGATTGTAGTCCTAACACTTGATGGCACTGGTGGCTCTGATGGCACAGTGCTCTTGACCTTTTCCAGGTCAAATCTTCCACTTACAAGATGAATCCTATTTCCAAAAGTCCAGGACAATCTCTAATGTCCGCTTCCCTGGTCAAAGCTCAGAACCAGATAACTCACATCATAGCCACACTTACTGTCCAGGTTATTATGTTGGGGGAACCAAGGGACAGAAACACTATTATAATGTATGAATCACAACTAAAAATGTAAATATATCATTCCTCAAAAGGATAAGAAGTTGGTTTCAGCTTCTACTAGCTGTCTCTCCCACCTTCAGACCCAATCTGTAAAAAAGGAGCACAGATATAAATGGAAACCCCCTGTGGTTAACTACAGTGGCCCCAATTCTTCACTTCTCCCTGTATCTGTGCCCTGTGTCACGTGACATGGGAATTCTTCCCATAAAGTCAGAGTCCATCCCCCTGCTCCATGTGACCAGTTTTAGCCTAGAGAACAAGACAGAAGTGTACCAGTTCTGAGGCTAGGTCTCAGGAGGTCTTGGTATCCCTGCTGCGCTTCTGACCTTGCCCTGAGAATAGGTGCGGGCTGGCCTGCCGGGACCAGGAGGATGCGAACCACCAGGAGGGGAGCCACAGGTCTCTGGCCCAGCCTGAACACACCCATGTTAGCAGAGCTATCAGCTGAATCCAGCCTAGATTAGCTCAACCTCAGAGGTATAAGAAATCAGTGCTTACTTAAGTCCCTCAATTTTGGGATGGTTTGTTTCACAGCAATAGCTATAATCATACACCTTCAAAATCAAAGAAGCTTCTAGTTCTATAGTTACATTATTATGACAGAAAACCATGTTTCCTTACAGACTCAAAGGACCAGAGTTGAAAAGGAAAAATAAGTAGTGCTAACAATTTAAACATGTAGATGACTTCAGTAATATATTCTGTCTGGGTATTCTTTGTTTTTGTTTTTTTTGAGACTGAATCTTGCTCTGTTGCCCAGGCTAGAGTGCAGTAGTGTTGTCATAGCTCACTGTAACCTCAAACTCCTGGGCTCAAGTGATCCTCCCACCTCAGCTTCTGAGTAGCTGAGACTACAGTGTGTGCCCACCATGGCTGGCTAATTTTTCTATTTTTTGAGAGACGAGGTCTTGCTATGTTGCCCAGGCTGGTCTCAAACTCCTGGCCTCAACCCAATCCCTTCTGTGTTGGCCTCCCACAGTGTTGGGATTACAGTCATGAGCCATCATGCCCGGCCTTGCGTGGGTATTAAGTGGTATTTTTTAAATTAGTTCCAGAGGATAAAAACAGAGCAGCAGTAATTCCTGATGTGCTTTCTTACTTATCGTATGATCCAGAAATCAGAGTCTGTGCTTCAAATGGATGAAACTGCAGAGTCTGGACCTAAAGGGAGGAAACAAATGAAGAGATCGGTGTTTACCCTTGGTAAAATTACCTAATATGTGGCAAGAACCAATTTGGCAGTGTTTCTATAAATTTTTCCCTTTGAAATTCAGAACTATTTGAAGTAACATAAATGTATTTCATAATCAAAAGGGCAAACCATATTCCCAAGTAAAGACACAATGCAGCATTCCCCAAACTGTGTTTGGCAGAATACTTATTGTCCCTTAAATGTTAAAGGACATTTGGGGAAAAAAAAGGGAAGTGGCCAAACATATCTGGACAACTCCACGTGCTCCAGAAGTCCCAAAATCTACATTAGTGAATTAGACCCCTGAGGAATGCTCTAGTAATGGATCCGTTAGACCCACCCCATCCTTTTTTAGGAGGCTCTGTAAAAATGTTACAAGGCACTACTGTTCCCAGTCCTACCTTTCTGCACCCCTTTTTGCATCTCTAAGATGGGTATTATACCTATCACAAAAGGCTTTGTGAAAAATCCAATGACAGACTATGTCAAAGTGCTTTGTAAGCCCTATAAAATTACATAAAAAGCCATATATAAATGTTTGGGATTATTTTTGGCCAATATTTGTCCCAGATTTTTTAGAATCCCTTTGATCCATTAAGTCACCATACCTTGTCTGTGTGTACGGCAAGGCTAGCTGCTGGTTTCCCCAAGGACATATCCCACAGAATTACAGTACTGTCAGCTGATGCACTTGCCAACACATTTCTGAGAAAGATAAGAATCCAATCAGGTAATCTTTTAAAAACCAAAAGCATTAAACATAAGAAAAGGATTGCATTTACAGTAACATCAAAAAGAATAAAATACTTAGGAATACAGTTAACAAAAGAAATGTAAGACCTATATATTGAAGCTACCAAAGACTGTCAAAAGAAAGAGTATCTAAGGAAATGGAAAGGCACCCATGTTCATGTATTTTAAGACAATTTTGTTAATAACATGGAAACATACATGTACAGACTGAGCTATAAACTGATATACCGATTCAACCAATCCCTTTCAAAATCTCAGCTGATATTTTTTGCACAAAGTGACAAGCTGATTCTAAAATTCATATGGAAATGCAAAGGACCCAGAACAGCCAAAATAATACTGAAAAAGAACAGCAAAGTTGGAAAGCTCACACTTCCTGATTTTAAAACTTACTGAAAAGCTACAGTAATCACAAAAATGTGGTACTGGTATAAGGACAGACATACAGATTGATGAAACAGAATTAAGAGTCCAGAAAGAAACCTATACATTTGCAAGGGTTTTTGACAAGGGTGCCAAGACTATTAAATGTTCAATGGTGAAAAGAACAGTCTTTTCAACAAATGGTTCAGTGACAACTGAATATCCTCATGCAAAAGAATGAATATGGACCCCTTCATTGCATCATACACATAAAAAACTCAAAATGGATCACAGACTTAAATGTAAGAGCTAAAACTATAAAACTATCAGAAGAAAACATAGATGTTAATGTTCATGACCTCTAGGCAATGGTTTCTTCGACATAACAAAAGAAATAAGATATCACTGATATGAAAAACCTGTGCTGCAAATAATACCACCAAGAAAGTGAAGAGACAACCCACAGAATGGGAGAAAATATTTGCAAATCATGTATATGATAAGGGGTTAGCATCCAGAATTTATGCGAACTCCAACTAAACATCAAACACAATTAAAAAATGGGTAAAGGACCTGAATAAACATTTCTTCCAAAGACGACATAAAAATGGTGAATAAGCACAAAGATGCTCACCATCACTAATCATTAAGAAATGCAAATTAAAACTACAATGAGATACCACTCCACACCTATTAGGATAGCTATTATCAAAAAAAATAGAAAATAACAAGTGTTGGGAGGGTATGGAGAAATTGGAACCCTCGTGTGAGCACTGCTGGTGGGAATGTAAAATGGTGCAACCACTACGGAAAATAGGATGGTGGTTCCTCAAAAACTTAAAAACAGGGGCAGGTGTGGTGGCTCGCACCTATAATCCTCGCACTCTGGGAGACCAAGGGAGGAGGATCACTTGAGGTCAGGAGTTCGAGACCAGCCTTAGCAAGAATGAGACCCTGTCTCTTTGAAAAATAGAAAAAATTAGCCAGGCGTGGTTGCATGTGCCTGTAGTCCCAGCTACTTGGAAGGCTGAGGCAGAAGGATGGCTTGAGCCCAGGAGTTTGAGGTTGCTGTGAGCTAGGATCATGCCACTGCACCCTAGGCCAGGCAACAAAGCAAGACTCTGTCTCAAAAAAAATAAATAAATAAAAAATATAATTACTATAAGATCCAAGAAGAACACTTCTGAGTACACAACCCGGGGGGACTTGAAGAGATGTTTGTACACCCACGTTCACAGCAGCATTATTTCCGGTAGCCAAAAGGTGGAAGCAACCCAAGTGTCCGCCGATGGACGAACGGATAACACAAGGTGGTATATAAAAGGAGTATTATTCAGTTTTAAAAAGGAAGGAAACTCTGACGCATATCACAACACGGATGAATTTTAAGATGTTATGCTAAGTGAAATAAGCCAACCATAAAGATATACTGCATGATTCCACTCACGTGAGGTACTTAGAATAGTCAAATTCAGAGACAGAAAGTAGAATGGTGGCTGTCAGGGGCTGGGGGCGGGGGGAATGGAGAGTTAGTGTTTAAAGGGTACAGACTTTCGGTTTGGGAAGATGGGAAAGTTCTGGAGATGGAGGACGGTGAGGGCTGCACAACAATGTGACTGTACTGAACACTACTGAACTGTATACTTGAAAATGTTTAAAGTGGTAAACTCTATGTTATGTATATTTTGCCGTAACTTAAAGAAAAAATAAAAAAGAATGTGGATGAGGTGTGAAAACTAAATGGAGTTAAGAAGAAGTCTTCTGGGAAGAAACACATCCTACTGTAGCAGCTGAACTGCAGTATACACTGTTTTTTTCTAGCGGTGGTAGAGAGGAGGGTACTTGGTCACCGAGGTGTAATGAGCACCTACAGTGAAGCGCTGGCAGGTGGGGTGGGGGAGGCAAAGACACAGACAGCAGAGCTCCTCCCCGCAGGCAACGTGCACTGCAGGGAAGGAAGACAGGATGGACACAAAGGCCCACAGCACATGAAGCAGAGAGTCAGGTGGAGGCATGAGGTAAGACCACACAGTGACGGTCTTTTACAATCGTTCAAATGTCATTTCTTTTTACCTGATTAGCTTATTCCATGAAAGGTCAAGGACAGCATCAGTATGCCCTTCTGTTGAGGAACTCTGTAATAATTGTTTTAATTACTTTTTGTTTTAAAGTCCCCCATTATAAAAACTGATACGTTAATTTTCAAGATACTTGAAACTTTAAGATTTTTTTTTTTGATATTATTAAACTTGCTTGAAGAACTAAATAAATAAACACCTTACCTCCCTGTTACTTTAGATATCCATGATAAATATTCTTTACAGGGAAGAAACTATAGTAACCCTTTTATTTTTATTTATTTCGTTTTTTGGAGACAGGGCCTCACTATGTTGCCCAAGCTGGTCTTAAACTCCTAGACTCAAGCAATGTTCCCGACTCAGCCTCCCAAGCTGCTGGAAC
>NW_012146967.1:2661185-2663112 GCF_000956105.1 Propithecus coquereli | reverse complement strand
ATATTATTAAAATTTATGACTAAGAATCTTTTTTTTGAGACGCAGTCTCACTCTGTCACCCTGGCTAGACTGCATTAGCATCAGGATAGCTCAATGCAACCTCAAACTCCTGGGCTCAAGTGCTCCTCCAGCCTCTGTCTCGAAGAGTATGAGGATTACAGGTGTGAGCCACCACACCTAGCCTAAGAAGTCTTTTAAAAATTATACAGTGAAACACTGACAAAATACAGCCCAACAGTCAGAATCCCCCTCCTCTGTATGCTTTTTATTAAGATATTAAGTAAATGATAAAATAAGCTAAGGATTTTTTTTTTTTAATTCCTCAGACCTCTGCTTCTGGGATAGATTTTGGGATTAGCAGATTCCATGTGATGTTCTATCACACTGGACTATGATGAGAATGCACATTCAAAATGATTAGGTTGTGGTCCTGCAAAAACCTCGACCACGTTCAATATACTTGGTTTACATTTTAAATAAAATTGGTAATAACTGAAAACATACTCTTCTTTTAACCATGAGAGATCAATATTCATATTTAGAATACAATTTTGAAAGTATTCTTAAATAGATATGCTAGACAGTTTGAAGAGTCCCTCCAAACCCAAGTAATAAAGTACATCTATAATGACCGAACTTAGAAGGAAGTGGAAATAAAATTGCTTTATTTCACTTCTTTCTCAACTCCTCTCTGATCCTCACTGAATTCAAAGGAATGATTGTAAGTTCTCAGATGAGAATGCATAAAAATCAAGACAAACTGTAATAGGGTTTCAACTTCCTGAAATTAGAATTAGTCCTAAAAAGCAAATAAACACCAAATGGTTTTCATTTGAAATACGTAAAAGTTCAAAGACAGTAAGAGTTAGAATAACTTCATATTAAAGTGCCTGCTATTTAAAGCCTTTTTAAGAAAGATTTCAAAAATAGATGACAATGAGCCATGGGATAAAAAAGGCCTAATCTATAGGCTTCCCACAGGCAGCCTTAAGGATTCTGGAGAGTTACACAAATCCAAGCTAATCAATGGGACCAGTGATGAAGCAACCTAGAAGACAGCAATAAACATTAAGCCTTTTATTTTTTCAAACTGTACAACTGTGTCTCCTGTAACAAAAGGCCTTATCAACCAAATAATCTCTTTAAATCTTCAAAGTTTCAAGAGAGATGAACAGAAGATTGCTAGGGGTGGAAAGTACCTGGGCAAGGATGGACTTGTCTGGGGATATGTGCGCAGAGGAATGGGCAAGAAAAACAACAGGGAAAATCCGCAGAATATATTCCAGATATCTTAGAAGTCTATTTTAGCATATAAAAAATGAAATAGACTTTACATAAAAAATACCAAAGTGAGGCAAGTCATTCAATTAATGTATAATAAATATCAACATTAAAAAATATGATTTAAAAATTCATATTTTCATACCTATTTCAGATTATTGCAAAGTATTCACCTCTGGCTTTGGTGCAAACATTCCCTGAAGTGGGAAAGGTGACCAAGATGTTTTGATTCCAAAAGAGAAATGTGGCCCCCTGTATTGAATTATTATGAAGAAAATAAAAATGTTTTGCAAAGGGGAAATATCTGAAATAACTATAAAAAAGTGGATAAAATCCTGCCCATCTAGTATAATCTACGTAAAGAAAAAGTGGCCAAGAAAAAAAGACTAGGAGTGAAAAACCAGGGTGGCAAATTATCATCTCAGGGTGAAAGGGTTATACATTTTTCTTGTATTTGATATACAGTTTTACTTCCATGTTTTTTACATTGAGGGGAAGAAGCAAAAAACTGGCAAATGTGTTTAAATAAAAGATTAAGGCTAGGCACGGTGGCTCACTTCTATAATCCTAGCACTCTGGGGGCAGAGGTGGGAGGATCACTCGAACTTAGGAGTTCTAGACCAGCTTGAGCAAGAGCTGGTCTCTA
>NW_012146967.1:2659156-2661135 GCF_000956105.1 Propithecus coquereli | reverse complement strand
AAAAAAAAAAAAAAGCTACTGGAATACACAGATATTTAGAATTCAACACACTAAAGGCTAAATAGAAATTTTTTAAAAGTGCAAAACTAGTATATTAGTATGAATATCTATACTATGTGAACGAAGATTGTAACTTGAGAGTCTTTCATATATGGTAGCTATTCATACTAATACACTAATTTTGAACTAGTTTTGTGTAATAAAGAATAGCATGTCAATGGAGGTTTTACACAATCAGAAATAAGTTTTCCTTGGATGGGCCTTTTGAAGCTAGACATTGCAATAACTTCATAACTACCTGCCCTGTTTCACCAAGAATATCTTATTGGAAAAGTATATGTTCTTCACTCTCCCACTCCCATCCCATGCCTCTAATCCCCTATAAACTTATTTCCATTTGTCATTAGAGTTTAAATATCTATTAACTTCTTTACCTTCTTTCCTTTCTTTTTCTTCTTTTTTGAAAGCTTACTTCCAAGTGTGAATACTGGTTCTAAAGAGTCCACTATATCAAGGTCCCACACTTCAATAACAGGGGTCATGTTTCCCACTGCAATATAATTTCCTACAGGAAGAAACAATGCACTTATGATTATAAAAAAAGAAAAAAAAGACATAACTTTTAATCAAATACGTAACATTCTAGATTAACTAAGTAATGGTTTAGAGTAGTGCTTCTCAAACTTATACATGCATAGGCATCATGTGAATATTGTTAAGAGGCAAATTTCAGGTGGTCTTGGGTAGGCCCCAAGTCTGCATTTCAACCAGCTCACAGATGATGCCAATGCTGTGCTGTTAGTCTTTGAACCACAATTTGAATAACAAAGATTCAATCTGTTGGCCCCAGCATCCTCACTTATATAATGAGAATAACACCCCTCCCTTCCTCCTTCATGGGGTGTTACGGGCATGAAGACCAGATCAGAATGTGAACAAGCTTTGCAAACAAGATGTAAGATGTCAGTATTATCAGTGTTTACCTTTATTAAGAAGTACAGAAAGGGGCAACTAATGGTGTGCAGATGTGGTTAAAAAGACTAACGTGAGAACCTAATTATTTGTGCCAAGTCTCTTCATGTCAGTTTTATCTGATGTTTTCTAAAACAGATTATGCCACTGAACTCAAGCTGGTGACATCAGACACAGCACACGGTTTTATATAGGGTCTTTATGGGACCTTAATAGTTCCACAGTCCAAAAGGCTTTCAGGCCCTGTCCTTCAGCTACAGTGGAGTAGCTGCCTCCTTAGCCTATCTCGAGTCTAGAGATATACAGACCTCAAACAATTAAGTGATAGTGTGTTAAAAACTACATAACTTCATAAAATGACAGTAGCTTCATAAAATATCGGCAACAATTCTGAAAACATTCAAGAGAACACAGAATTTAAGTAGCTAGAAAAAAACATACAGGACTAGTAACCATTGAGCAACCTTAAGTTTTCCAATTACCAGTAGAATCATCTGGGCTAGGATCAAAATTCAGCCATTCCACACACAGAGGATATGCAGACAAGAGTATATCATGGTGCACATAAAAAGAGTCTTCTTCTTGATTGTAAACTGAAAGATTGGAAAAAGGGACTTTATTGCATCAGAACAAGAGTCATCAGAAATCACTTCTCACTCAAAAGTAGACTATTAAACCAACAGGAGCCATAATGCTTAATGTGAGACACATGTGATGACATTAAAAGGAGATTCCAAAGTCATTACTGTTAGGTGAAAATCTGCCTAATTTATTCCCACCATGTATCATGCCCCAAAGGGGAACATGAACACTGACAGAGACTCCACTTGCATGCTTGCCGCATAAATGGCAATGTCCTGTTTTCTACTTCATTCATTATAGAAAACAAACACTCGTAAGATCTCTACAAGAAGTACTTACTTTATCTTCTAAAGATCTAGCTGATTATAAGTAAAAAAGAACAAACAAAAAACAGCACTGGAGAGAATTCATATATAGAAATTTAA
>NW_012146967.1:2653896-2655296 GCF_000956105.1 Propithecus coquereli | reverse complement strand
CTCTTCACATTCTCTAGCTTGCTCCTTGTAATCGTGATTGAAGGTGCTACAGAGAGGCAGCCTTGAGAACCTGGAAATAAAATGACCCTGAAACACTGAAATCAACACAAAATAAATAATGGTTGCCTGGTCAAATAAAATTGAGAAATGATGTATTTCACAAAGTTAACCAGGTTGCTTTACTGCATGCACTCTCAGAACTGTTGATATGCTAATATGCCTTAAAAATCTGAAAAAAGAAATACTGTATACGCTTTTCACTAAACTTACTTGCTAACGGAATTATTCCTTCATGGCACAGTGTAACAGAGTAGACGCAGAGTAACATAACTCAGGAAAAGGAAAATACTCTGAATTGTTAGAGAAAGCTACTTTAAGAAGGCAGTGCTGATGGATCTTAAATGTCTGATATACAACAAAGAAAGGAATTTCTACTGTATGAGAAAGAGCTAATTCTGAGTACCATCTCTCCAGGCTGAGTTAGCTCTTCCTTTCTCTGTATTCCCATGGCACTCTGTCCCTAACAAGGCTGGGGCCCACAACCCAGAGTCCAATGGAATACACTATCCTTTGCTGGACTGCATCTAGTGAAGTACACTGAAAAGAATGAAGGCTTTAGAGCCAGAGAATGTTCAAACCTCAGCATCATCTTTCACCAGCTGTGCGCCACTGGTAAATGGAGGTAACACTTTCTTAGTACTGCACAAAAAGAAAAATGAGGTCAGCAGTAGTGCACAGGAGAGATGGCCAGGGAAATGAGGAATAAGGAGGAATGATCATCTAGATGCAATAAAATTTGATGTAGATGGAGGAAAAAAGTTAGGGTCACTTCTTGTCTAGAGGAAAAGAGGCATACCAGTGATGACAAAAAGTAGGGGTACCAATTCTGGAAGAAAGCCATCTATGAGTATGATGCAAAACTCCCAGCTACCTCGGCAATCTCTTTTTTCCATGCCCTTCTCCTCATTCCTAGTACCCCAAGCCAGGCCCTCACTGCTTCTGGCCCAATTCTTTTTTTTTTTCATTTTTTATTTTTTTTATTTTTTTAAGGCTGGTCAAGTGAAGCAGTGTGGCCTAATTCATCTTAAGTCTCCTGCTCCTCCTCCAGGGAGAGGTTCACCTTATTTCCCGACGCATTCTCCACTGCTGCCTGGGTTGACTTCTAAAGTTCATATCCAATTATCATGTGTCCCACACTCAGAAACTTTTAATGATTTTCCTCTGCACAGAGAACACCGAGATTCCGAAGCCTGGTATTCTAACCTCACTGAGGCCCCACAAGTTTTTCTAGACTTTCTACCAAATCCTCATCTTCTCAGTGCTTCACTCACATAGATCAAAATGCCCAGCATTTCCCCCACTTCCCGTCTTTATCCAGGGTGTTTCCTCTCCCTGTCGTA
>NW_012146967.1:2647874-2651196 GCF_000956105.1 Propithecus coquereli | reverse complement strand
CAGGCTGGTCTGAAATGCCCGACTTCAACTGATCCTCCCACCTCAGCCTCCCAAGTAGCTGGGACTACAGGCACGAGCCACCACATCAGCTAAAGGTTATTTGTTAAGTTTAATTAAAAGACACTTATTTGTTCAATTTCTCTTACTGGTCCAAGTTTTCCCTTCTGGGATTTCATAAAAAATTCAATCTCTTCTTCCTATAAACTCTTCAAGCAGTGATTCCCAAACTTGTCTGCACATTAGAATCATCTAGGGGATCTTTAAAAAATTTTAGGCTACACTCCAGACTAATTAAATCGCAATACTCAGGAGTGGAACACAGGCATCAGTATTTGAAGCTGCCCAAGTGTTTTCAATGAGTAGACTCATTTAGAAATCACTGTCTTTAAGTATTTAAAAAGATATATGTCCCTTTTTAATAACTGTTTCCTCCAACAATTTTTAATATGAAATAATTTTCTGTCCCTATTCTACAAATATATATTGAGTGCCTATGGTTAGCCAAACACTGAAGAAACAGTGGTGAATAAAACATTCTGTGCCCTGGTGGAATTTAAAACTATTGGGACTATTCCAATCCCTCATTACTGTTAACTCCATGTCCCATCTACCCACACTGCTATCACCTTCTCTATCTCTGTCGTCATTGCCCCAATCAACTACACTCAAATCAACCCCTTTACTTCTTTAATAGCACCCGTTCCCACTGACATACCATATGTCAACTCCACAAAGGCAGGGACTTTCCTGTTTTGTTCATGCCTATCCCAGGACCCCGAACGATGCCTGGCATGCAGAAAGCACTTAGAACTTGATTAATAAATTACTTAAGTAATCGTCACCTGTTAGACTTAGTCTCCAACTCCTGCAGGTTTTCCATAACGTGTCACATTTACCTCTCATCCCCACTGCCATCATCATCGCACTTGGATTACTTCAAAACACTCCTAATTCAACTTCCGGCCTCACGACATCTTAGCCTGCACACCCGTTTTTCTACACCACATTCATCCTTACTCCGTCGAACACCGAGCACAGGAGTGGAAAGTGGAGTTTTCCCAGCTGTGCTCTCTTCCCAGTTACGCCTGAAAATGCACTGGGGTGGGAATGAAGCTGTGGTGTTGTCAAAAAGCCTTTTGGGGTAGTTCCCAACCAAAGCAGCAGCCCACCACACCCCCCTTTTCCAGTCCGCGAAGTCCACGTGCGTGCGAATTTGGGGGTGGGGCTGGGCTTGGGAGTAGGTGCGGTGAAGAGGCGCGGCCCCTGACTGCCCAGGCCCAGAGATCCGGACCCTCCGAGCCGAGCTCTAGTCACGACAATCGGGCCAAAGCCGGCCTCCCCGCAGCAAGTCTGACTAGGCTGGCCGAGGCCCAGTGTTCCCGGTCCAGGGTCCCCAGGCGGGGCTGACCCGGCATGCCGTGAAGAAGCCGCTCCCGCTCTCTCCCAGCCACCAGGCCTCACCTTGTCTGGCGTCTCTTTGGCCACGCCGCAGCGGACCCAGGCCACGCATGTCACCTGGCGGCTGCGGTTCATGCTTCTCGGCTCAAGGACCTGTCAGGCTACAGACCCGGCCGCAGCGAGAGAGGCCGCAGCCACTCGGTAGCCGGCACGCTCGGGACTCTGCACGGGGCCGCCGCCAGGGCGGGGCGCAGGCGCGGGCGCTTGCTGCTGCAGTGTCGGCGCCCACTTATGACGTCACTCGGCGGCGCCGAATGGGAAAGAGGTGGAGAAACGAATGAAGCGGAAGCAGCGGGGCGAGGAGTCCACGTGGGGTGGACCGTGCTGGGTCAAGTGCCATGAAAACGTTTTTCAGGATCATTTGTAATGGTGTCTGCTGGAGGCACAGAAACTATTTGATACTGTAGGGGTTAGTGAGAGGCAAAGTTCCACCTTTATTTTGCTTGCAGTTCCATAGACTTAAAGCTGACAAATGGTAAAGTTTTGTGGGTTTGTGGGTTTTTTTTTTTTAAAGATTTCTCCAAAATGAACTTGTCATTTCAAGGGAATTCCACCATTATATTTCATTACTTTTTTTTTTTTTTTGAGACAGGGTCTCACTCTGTTGCCCAGCCTAGAGTGCAGTGGCCTCATCAGAGCTCAGTGCAAGCCTCAAACTCCTAGGTTCAAGAGCTCCTCCTGCCTCAGCCTTCCAAGTAGCTGGGACTACAGGCATGCGCCACCGCACCTGACCTGCGTTCTTGAATGTTACTTGCTCACCTTAAAACATTTCTCACCTACTTTCTCACCTGTTATTTATTAAGTATGCAGTAGTGATTGTAGCATAGGCAAACACAAAGTGCTTGTTAGGTTGAAGGCACCATTTTAAGTGCCTTATACTGACGTGGTTACTTCTTGACCCTATGTGGGAGGTCTTATTTCCATTTTACACATGGGGAAATGATGATCTTTCCCAAGGTCACACTGCTAGTAAGTGGTGTAGCTAGGATATGAACCCAGACAATGTGAATCCAATACCTGGCTACTATGTCATGCTTCGTAGCTAAGGTCAGAGTCACCTATTGGAAAATGCCAGTGGCTGGAGGACTTTAGAATAGAAAGTCTTAACCTAGCATCCCAGAAAGATCTGGATTTTGATCTTTCTTGGCTTCTTGGCTGTGTGACCCTGTCTGGGTTATTTGCCCTCTCTGATCTTCAACATGCCCACTTCTGAGACAGGCAAACAAAAGGAACAGGAGAGTGACCACCATGGAGAAAAAGTGGTGGCAAAGGTGAGTCTTCCACAGTTGCATTGTCAAAAGGGAGGAGTCCACTGTGGGGTCAATTTGGGGACATTTTTGCAACAAATTTATTTTTACATACAATATTTTACTTGGTTCTCACAACAACACTGATGAAATATGATCAAGAATTACCTTTATTTTAAAGATGAAGTTAGAGGTTCCAGTGGTTAAATACCTTACTACCCTGAGATCACACACATGGTTAGGAGCTGATAGAACTACAGGAAGTTCTTTTTTTTTTTTTTAATTTTAACTTTTGTCTTTGCAATTGCTTTGTCATAATACAGGTAGTTCTATTACCAACTCTACACTAAGCCTAATACCCTTGGCCTTCTACCAGCTTGAGGAGAGATCCTTTCAGGAGTAAATTGCTCATTGTTGGGTAGGCAGATTATGTGTTCACTAAGGCCTCTTCCAGTGCTCTGTTTCTCTAAACTGACTCTTCAGTGTTTTATTTCCTTTTGGCCCATTTAGAAAAATGGTAGGTGGAACCCATTCTACTAAGCGAAGTATCCCAAGAATGGAAAAACAAGCACCACATGTACTTACCAGCAAAATTGGTATTAACTGGTCAATACTTA
>NW_012146967.1:2640249-2647355 GCF_000956105.1 Propithecus coquereli | reverse complement strand
TCCCAGCTGAGACCCAGCCACCATGGAGCAAAGACAAGCCATCCCCACTGTGCCCTGACCAAAGCTCTGAGCCCCAGAATCCATGAGCTTAGTAAAATGGTTGTTTAAAACCACTAAGTTTTTTTTATCCTTCCATAATTGTTTTGTCATGGCAAAATATCTGTAACATAAAATTTACCATTTAAGAGTTCAGTTTAGTGGCATTAAGTACCAAATCACTAAGTTTTGAGGTTATTAAATACAGCAATAATAATGAACAGGTGAGAACCTATGCTGTATTTAGAATAGAGCACATGAACTGATTTATTAGTAGAGGCTGATTTATTAACACCTGGCTGAGCTTAGTCAGGTGGGCTCACCTGGTATATAGGAGTGGGCTTGTGTTTAAATATTTGAGTCTGGGCCTTTTCCCTCTGGGGGTTGCCCTCTTATGAGCCAGCTACTGCTCTGTGATGGCCCAGTTTCTGGTTTGCTGCCATACCCAGCATGGCGCCTGGTGCAGCGTGGACAGTTGATAAATATTTGTTAAATGAGTGAATAAATCAAAGAATAGAAGGTAGGCTAGGACTCTGGTTATCCTGGGCCTGCCAAGCCCACCCTCTTTTGTGGGATTTATTTCTGACATTCTGCCACCTCAGCCCAAGCTATGAATTCCCTTTAAAAATGAAAATCCAAATGTAGCAGGCATTATTAGCTCCGTATAACGAGAACTGAAAGAGATCCAAGTTTAAGTAGCTCTGTTTCTAAGCCTGATTCTGGGGAGCTGATGAGCATATTTAACTCAGAAAAGCTTCTTTGCCAGAGGCTGGGAAAAAAATGTACTTGGTGGCACGTTGGCTATTCTTAGAGTTAAAAGTCCCAGAGGATTGAACCCAGGCCCATGCCGGGCTCTTGTTACACCCTCTAGCTCAGTGTCATGTGTGATTAGGCCCATAAACATTACTGCTAATTGGCCTTGAGTGCTGGGAAGGCGGTGAAGCCTGTAGTAGCCTCCTCGCCCATTATATGAGGCTGTGTTTCTTGCCCCTCCTCTAGCTAACCCTACAATATTAGCTGACAAAGCGCTGAAGGAATAATAATAGCTACCAGTTATCAAGTGCTAGAGACTCATAGTGTGAACAGATTTTACAGTGACAAAACCAGATGTACAAAAATGAAACTTGATTTTTCTAGAACTGAACTTAATTTTTAATTTCATGAGAACAAGAACGATGAGGGTCTTGTTACCATAGCACTGCTAACACCTAGCAGAGTACCTGGCATGACAAATGCTAATAAATATTTCTTGAATAAGTGAATGATATTAGAGTTCTAAAATGAAATTCAAAGACATTAGGAAACTTGTCCAATGTCATGTAGTTAGTAATGGCAAGATATTAATACTATCCTGACTCCTGGTATAGAGTTCTTTCCTTTCTGCTACACAAGTTTTCTGGTAGAGTTGCTGGACCATTCATTCCTTGGTCTATCAGGACCCTTTTGAATGCAAGTGACAGATAACACAACTCTAATTGCCTTAGGCAAGAAATGGAATTTATGTGCTCAGATGACTCAAGAATCTAATGACGTAAATGGTTTCAGACATAGCTTCAGACATAGCTGGACCCAGGGCTTAAACCTTGGTCATCATGATTTGACCTCCCTCCCATATTTTTTGTCTCTGTCTTCCAATATGTTGGCCTAATTTTAAACCTTCAGCAGCTTTGGGGTTGCAGCATCCTTACTATTTGCAGCCCTAGGAGAAAAAGCATTTGCCCTTCTCTTTACTTCTGTCTCTTTTGTCTCTCTGGTTCTGGAATGGCCACCAGTCACTGCGGTCAGGAGAAGGTGATGTTCTGCTTGGCTGGGCCTGAGCCACATACCCAGCCCTGCAGCCAGGGAGGGAATCACGTCTACGTGGAACACAGGGATTGAGAGTGGGGAAGGAAGAGTTCTCTTGAGGAAACTTGGGATGCTGGGAAGGACTCATGACGTTCACCAAACACTTTCTCTGCCATCTTTATGCACAGCACGGATTGGGAGACAGGGAGCTACAAAGATGAACGTGACACAGTCCTTCCCTCCTGAGAAACTTATATCTAATGGAGGATCAGAGGGGTATAATCAAGGGAAAATTAAGACATACAAGCAAATGTCACTGCAGCGGCCTGATTGGTGACCGCCTCACCCTGTTCACCTTCCAGTTGCTGGGTGACAGCCGAGGTTTCTGACCACTTGCCCTTCTCTAGACACTCTGCATTTCCCCAGACCCCTCCTCCATGATGCTGCCACCATCACGATTTCTTAGAAAAACTCCTTTCCCCAGGTTTTAGCTTTCCGTCTCACCTAGCTTCTGCGAAACACTTCAGTGTTTATCTTAAAGCGAAACTTCAACCTCATAAGCTTTCCAACTCAAGTTCTACCTTGGCTTTCTGCTCCAAATGACCAGTTGTGTGGTAGCAGGGTCACAATCCCAGATGTGAGGCTGGAGCAGTGTGAACAAGGAGAGGGGGCAGAGAGGTGACAGGGAGCCAGGTGGTGTGGTCTCGCTGTTGCTGGCTAGGCAGGCACGGCGCTGTGAGGAGGGGCATAGGATGATGCATGACACGATCTGACTTACGTTTCAGGTCATCTGAGCTCCTGTGTGCACATCGCCAGGGGCGGGGCAGAGAGAATGTGAACGTGAGAATATGAGGAGGCTATTGCGGTATCAGTGACGTGGATGAGCGTGTCGGCTGGCTGTGGGATCTAGGGAAGTGGGAAAGATGCCATCTTCTGCTGGGAGGGTCTGTAGAGAATTTGTGGCCATATTTAATCTACCACAGCTGAAAAGACTGATGAGAAAACGGGAGGTGACTGATCTAAGACCACACATCACGTAAGTGTCAAGATGGGGACAGAGCCTGGGTTTTCCAACTTAAGTCCTGTGTGGTTCCTCCCGTGGCCACACAGCCTCTTTTTAGAAGGGAAGACAGAAATGTGTACCCAGGTGAGAAGGGAAGACTTTCACCAAAGCCCTAGATATAATGCAGTCAGTCACATCCTTGCCATCTCAAACCCTATCTATGTGGCACTAATAGAAATTTCCGAGGGGACAGGGAGATGGACCAAATTGTTCACAAGAAGCAGAGGAAGGATGAGTTGGGCAAAGATTTCCATCTTTTTCTTCATGATGCCAAAGGACAGAGGATGTGGATTTATTTCAGAGGATCCTCAGCGTGGTGTCCAGGCTCCTGCAGGCTGAATGGACACTGGTCACACGTTTGTCTTCCCCACTAGACTGTCCTACCCATCTTAGCATACCCAGGGGCTGGCGGAGGGTACATGCCAAACAAACATTTAAGAAAGAAGTGGAAGAATGACTTCTCTCGACCCTTGGTAAGGATGGAACGAATGGAATGATGTTGTTGCACGGCTCTGAGATACGTTCCGGAAGCCGAGGAGTTGTTGACACATTGTATTAATCATTACAGTGCTCGTGAGTACAGTGTCTAGTGTTGTATCCCCATGCCTGGCAAAGGACAGGTGCTCAGTAAAGATTTATTGAATGAATGAATGGACGAGTGAATCAGTGAACTCAATCCTTCACTTAGGAGCCAGATTAATGCTCTTCCCTGGAAAAAAAAAAAAAAAAAAAAAAAAAAAACGTGGGAACCCCCGAATGCGGACATGTGGCTCCACCTAGTGGACACTCTAGGATTTTGCCTGGACTGTGAACATTTATTTCCCCTCACTTGGTTTGCTCCGTGGCTCCTGGAGTTGCTTGTTCCTGTTTTCCCTACTTTGTCATGGGCTGCTGAGTATGGCAGTGTGGCCTCGCAGGTGAGCAGAAGCCTAGATGTCACTCTGAAATGGGCAAGATGTCATTAGGGGAAAGAGTGGACTAGATGAGTTGGCTTAGGGGGCTGGTACCGTGCACAGGACACTGGACCAGGTGCCCTGAGGCCTGATATTAGTTTGCTATGTGGCGTGGGCAGCCCACTTTCTCTCTCTGAGCCACAGTTTTATGGGGACACAGAGGCTGAGATTAGACACACCTGTGATGATTAAGCCCTTACTCTGTGCTCCTGGGCTAGTTCTCAGGTCCCAACATAGCCTCACCTGACATGTGGGACCACCATGTTCATGTTACAGCTGAGGAAACTGGCATTACATTAAGTAGAAAGCCCAAGGCCTCACAGCTACTACGGGTCAAAACCAGGATTTGAACTCAGATCTATTTGACTCCAGTGCCTGTATAGTTAACATTGCATTGTCCTACTCTTGAGATGCTCTCTAAAGCCTGTCTATGATTCTACACATCTTGGGCTTGCCCTTTCCTTTGGGGAGGCTGTATAGCAAACTGGTCAAGGCTGGTGGTCTCTGGAGCCAAACTGCCTCAATTTGAATCCTGATTCTACTTGCATACCCACTCATGAGATGTGTGAGCTTGAGCAAGTCACTTAATCACTCTGCATTTTGTTTTTTCCATCTGTAAAATGGGATGACAACAACAAAGGGTTGCTATGAAACTCTATGCAGCCATACACAGCACTTAGAATACCACCCAGCATATAAATACATAGTTGTACATATGTGTATATAAATATGAAGGTACTTATGTTATTACTTTCTGCCTCTGAACTTTTGCAGCTCCTTACGATATGGCTTCAAAGAGCTGTAAATTTAGACCTTTAATATTAGTTCCAGTTAAGGTTATATTTATAGTTACAGAGACACCTTGGCAGGACTGAAGAAAAGAAAGCTTTCTCTGTCTATCTTTAAGGTTGTATACCATTCCAGGGCAATCCTGTCCGTAAGGCACTATGAGTTAATACATGGATTTTTATAAATATTGCAATTGTATTGTGAATGGTACAAGTATATTGCATTCCATTATTTGATGGATAGAAATATTAATTTATTTTTTTAATTTTTTGGAGACAGGGTCTCGCTTTGTCACCAGGCTGGAGTGCAGTGGTGTTATGGTAGCTCACTGCAGCCTTGAACTTCTGGGCTCAAGCCATCTTCCCACCTCAGCCTCCTGGGTAGCTAGGACTACAGGTGCAGGTTACCATGCCCAGCTAACTTAAAAATTGTTTGTAGAGACAGGGGCTTACTATGTTGTCCAGGCTGGTCTTGAAAATTGGCCTCAAGTGATCCTCCCACCTCAGCCTCCCAAAGTGCTAGGATGACAGGCAGCACCCTGCCTAAATCAGTTTCTTGTTAGTACTTTTATTCTCTCAAAGGACATACGTAAGGAAGACATTTTAGATTGCAACTTCTCCCCACAAGAGGTACCATTCGAACGTCCTCTTTTAAGCTTTCTTAGTCTGTTCAGGCTGCTGCAACAAAAATACCACAGACTGAGTGGCTTAAACAACAAATATTTGTTTCTCACAGTTCTAGATGCTGGGAAGTCCAAGACCAAGGCACCAGCAGATTTAGTGTCTGGTCAGAGCCTATTTCCTTGTTCACAGAGTGTGGTCTTCTCTCTGTGTTCTTACATGACAGAAGGGGAGAGGGAGCTCTCTGGGGTGCCCAGAGGCACTAATCCCATTCATATGGGCTCTGCCCTCATGACCTAATCGCCTCCTAAAGGCCCCACTTCCTAATACCATCATATTGGTGATTAGGTTTCAGCACACGAATTTGGTGGGAACACGGGTATTTAGTCTATAGCACAAGCCTTGCAAAACTTCCTTCTGTTCAATCCCTTTCTCTGCTCCTTCCCGTGTAGTGGCCCCGCTGTCCTACCGTGGACACGAGCTGGTTTTGGCAAACCTCACGCATGTGTGTGTGGTTTTGTACAAAGCCCTTACTCTTCTGTGTCGTCCTTCCCCAGAATGGAGTGGTTTTTATCTAATGATCGGTAAAGAAGCTATTCATGAAGTTGTCAGCAGAAACAGGTGTCAGGAAAGGGTGATTGCGTGTAGAGTGTTCCAAGGCTTTTTCACGCTGTTCCCCGGTGAGAAGCAGCAGGGGAAAACCAATCTAACGGGTAAGGCAATTTAACAGACATTCATAGCCGGCTTGAAAAACATCTCACACCTTCCGTCAGGCGGAAATCACTGGCAATAGAAGCATGCACAAATGACTATCAGAAAATGTCTGAGAACACAGTTCTTAAAATGACTTATTACAGATGAATAAATAAAACAACTTGAGGATCTTCTCCCACATCCCCCTCCCATTCTTTCCCCAAGTCCTGGCCACGTAGACAGATCATCTCTGCAGGTACGCTTTGAAAGCTCCTCTGAGGGAGGGGAGTAGAAGAGCCTAACGCATCTCGGTGACCTGGGGGGACAGAAGCTTCTCAGACCCAGCAGCCACCCGGGGCTCTGGTTAAAATGCAGATTCCACGGTAGCCGGTCTTGGGTCGGAGCTAAGATTCTGCACTCCCAGCAAACTCCTGGTGACGCCCTGTGACTATCTGTGACCCCACTTTGACAGGCGAGGGAGTAAAGCACTTATTTTGGAAAAAGCTACAAACACTTGTACAGATGGAGAAAGTATGGCAGAGCAGAGAAGTTACCTGACTTGCCCAAAGTCGCAAACAACAGTGAGGGTGAGTGAGGTCCTGGGCTGGCACTCCTGGTTCCTGAGCCACCCACCTTAGCCTCCCGAGTAGTTGGGACTTACAGGCCTCCGTGCCTGGCTTCCTGTTTCCTGGTTTTGCTAAAGGAGAAAAAAAAAAAAAAAAAACCCAAACTCCCAAACCCCTCATGTATTGGGCTTTCTCAGTCTGCCCTTGTGCTCTTGCTCCCCAAGAATACCGGCATCTTGGAGACGAAGCTTCTGTATGTGCAGTAGGAAATGGGAACAAACCCAACAGTGTTTCAGCGCAAACTGGCCCACATTTTAAAAACCCAACAACCGTGAAAAAACTGGAATGCCTACATAAGCTCGAGGGTTTTTTGCTAGTTTATTCCTTTGAATAAACGCTTTTGAAAGGTTGCAGCTAAAAGGAAATTTTGTTTTCATAGCATTCCCAGCAACGGAAAGCAAGTCAATCTCTTGTCCTCCCCATGGAAGTAAACGTGAGAAGCCCAGTTGCTGCCCCGCAGGACCTGGCCCCCGAATGCTCGTCTTCGTCCCCAGGAGCACGTGATGGCAGCCATCACTAGCAGCCTTTGCAGGACTTTTTT
>NW_012146967.1:2572701-2640199 GCF_000956105.1 Propithecus coquereli | reverse complement strand
TACAAACACTTGTACAGATGGAGAAAGTATGGCAGAGCAGAGAAGTTACCTGACTTGCCCAAAGTCGCAAACAACAGTGAGGGTGAGTGAGGTCCGGGGCTGGCACTCCTGGTTCCTGAGCCACCCGCTTTAGCCTCCCGAGTAGTTGGGACTTACAGGCCTCCGTGCCTGGCTTCCTGTTTCCTGGTTTTGCTAAAGGAGAAAAAAAAAAACCCAAACCCCCAAACCCCTCATGTATTGGGCTTTCTCAGTCTGCCCTCGTGCTCTTGCTCCCCAAGAATACAGGCATCTTGGAGACGAAGCTTCTGTATGGGCAGTAGGAAATGGGAACAAACCCAACAGTGTTTCAGCACAAACTGGCCCACATTTTAAAAACCCAACAACCGTGAAAAAACTGGAATGCCTACATAAGCTCGCGGGTTTTTTGCTAGTTTATTCCTTTGAATAAACGCTTTTGAAAGGTTGCAGCTAAAAGGAAATTTTGTTTTCATAGCATTCCCAGCAACAGAAAGCAAGTTAATCTCTTGTCCTCCCCGTGGAAGTAAACCTAAGAAGCCCAGTTGCTGCCCCGCAGGACCTGGCCCCCGAATGCTCGTCTTCGTCCCCAGGAGCGCGTGACGGCGGCCGTCACTAGCAGTCTTTGCAGGGCTTTTCTGATCTGAAAAGCTCTAGAAGCCGTTGAGCCTTTGAAGCCTTTCTCATCTCTAACAAGAGACTAAGAGCCAGACTTCTCAGGTTCAGATTATTCACTGGGCCTGGAAAGAGGCATCAAATCCAGCCTTGTGGTCACACAACCACACCTGTTCCACCACGCCCTGCGGTGACAGGATGAGACTAGGAGGCCAGGAGATGCCTCCTGGGTGTGTGTCCCTGGTAAGTGAAGCACATCACTGAGTCGCTGTTTGGGGTGAAACCAGCCTTTATTTATTTGTTTAGTTTTTTAGAGGTGAGGTCTCGCTCTGTCACCCGATCATAGCTCACTGTAATCTCAAACTCCTGTGCTCAAGCGATCCTCCCGCCTCAGCCTCCCGAGTAGCTGGGACTACAGATGCACACCACCACGTCCGGCTAACTTTTCTATGTTTTGGTAGAGCCGGGGTCTCGACATGTTGCTCAGGCTGGTCTTGAACTCCTGGCCTCAAGTGATCCTCCCTCCTTGGCCTCCCAAAGTGCTGGGATTATAGGCGTGAGCCACCGTACCAAGCCTGACACCTGCCTTTAGGGAACTCTTCCCAGACACATTATTTACGCATGAGGCTGAGTACCCAGGTCAGTGAGACCTTGGCCCAATAAAAGCCAAAAATTTGAGTTGGGAGAGGTGGGGCCTCCCATCAGGGAAGCAAAATGGGCCAGTCGCATTGCTGTTCGACCCAGCGCCCTGCGGAGCAGGAACGTGACAGTCAGTACCTTAGGCCCATCTGCCAGAGGTGCTGGTGGGCCTGGGGTGCTGGGTCCTCAGTGCTGGTCTGCTCTCTCCCGCCATCTCACTCTTCCCCAAGAGTTGGCTTGTAGCAACCCAGTCCCCTAGGCTGTGTCTGCGTGCTGGGGAGCTCCTTGAGGGACCCCGTCTTCTCCATCTCTGTTCCCAGTGATAATCAATGCTCGTTAAGTATCAGGGGGTCTGAATCTTTACACCTCTTTCTCCCCCAACCAATACAACAACAACAAAAAATGACATCCAGAGGAAGTGGACCTTGTCACACAGCTCATCCCAGACATGCATGACTAGCATTCGTCTTAGCTCATAAGGCTTTTTCTTCCTCTTCTAAATAGTTATCTGAATGCTCGTATTTTTTAAAGCAGTAGAGAAGAGAGAAGCATCATATTATATTCCCTCCTCTCTCCTTGGACGAGGCATTATAAATGAAGGGGCACGTAAAAGGAAGGCTCAGAGGTTAGGTCAACGGGGATCCACATTCCAGCTCCGCCACTTTTTATAGTCTCTCTGTCTGCACCTCATTTTCCCTACCTGTAAAATGGGAATGAAAATTCTTACCGTGTAGGATTTATCGTGAGGATTGAGACAAATGCATGTGAAGAGGAACACGACATATAAAGGAATGGGAAACACACTAGCCTTCTGTGCCCTGAAAATAGTCCATGATGTTTCAGTCGCATAGAAGCATCTGTGACATAGCGTGGTACTCAGGCATCGTTTCCATTGCCTCTGGGATGAAATGTGACAACCAGCTGACAGTCATACCGTCAAATTCCCTACCCAAGAGCTCAGAGCAGGAGATGAACAAAATGCTGGGGTCTCCGGGGATTCCAGGGACTGAGGCTGTCAAGAGTTTCATGAATCAAACTAGTGGATGACTCCTCACCCTCCACAGTGTAGTGAGCGGAGCCATTAGGCTGCCCCGGGCTGGATGGCTTACAGAGCCACTGCTGGTCTTTGGGGACCTGAGGTGCCGGGGAAGCGGATTTAACCAATCAAGATTGGAGGCGGCCAGCTCCAGGGCGTGAACCATCCCTGGCTTCCCTCCTGCTTCTCGCTGCTTGCATGGCCCTCGGTGAACAGGCCTGCTGCATTTTCACAGAGCTCTCCCTCCCGCCATTGTTGCAAGAGTGCCTCTCTGTCACCTGTGCGTCAATGCAGTGGCATGCCCATCCTGCAGGAGGGGAGACTGAGGACGACAGGGGAACTCACTCACCAGGCACTCGTGGTTTTTCTCTGATGAGTCCAGTTTAAAAAATGTGTATCAGATGCGGTTGACATGTGCAAATTCGCACGCCTGGATTTCATTCTGCTCTCAAAAATGGCCCTTCCCTGCCTTGATCGCTTCACTGAAGCGATTTTTCCCCTTATGAAAAGAAGTCTCATTTTTCAGTGACTGAATTGCTTCTAGCTACTTTCTCTCTTCCCAGCTGGTTCTCTGGACCATTTCTCTTCCTTCTCTATTAGATAAGTAAGAATAATGAATTGATCTGCTGCCTCACTAACTTGATGAGGATAAATAGGGTGCCAGGCTTTAATAAAATGCAGCAGTGGCCCAAAAAAATGAAGGCTGGAAGGTCATTACATATTCTACATAAGATATATCAAGATTAACATCTGTTTTTCTGAAGCCAAATAGATGATTCATATCAGAAGGAGAAAATGAATAGCGACAACATCCCTAGGTTGTAAGGGACCTTTAAATTCTACCCCATTTATTTCTTGAATCTCTATCAAGGGGTTAACTGGCATTTTCTTGAATGCCTCCTATAATGGGGAACTCACTACCCCTTCATGCCATCTTTGGAAGGCTTTTCTGTGCCTGTTCAGAGTTCCTATTTATGCTCAGATGAAATCTGAATCCTTGAAGGGCGCATCGTTGGAACAGCTCTAATCCCTGTGGCCATACTGCACAAGCCAATTCCTCTTATCTTTGAAATCTCTCCTGCTATTTGAAGACAGCTACGATGATCAACTAAATCTTCCCTTCTGTAGGTCAAACATCCCAGTTCCTTGAGCTGTTCCTTCACCTTCTAATTCCTTCCTTCTGATGAGGCCGCAGTTTCTCTGTGACCTTCGTCAAGCGTAGGGGACATTCATCATGTTCACGGTTAGCCATCGTCTTTCTATATTTGTAGAAATCACACAGTACATTTCCTGTCTCCCTAATGTGGCGGTGAGAACTGAAACTGCCAGCCTCCCCTGCGGCGAGGCTGCAGTCACATGACCTAGGTCCTGCCAGTCGGATGCACCCAAATGACACTTCGATGCTGAAGGCAACAACGTGGAAATGGGGGCTTCCATTATGCAGTGCAAGCGGAGGCAGAATCGTCAAGCTTCGGTAGGCTGAGTTCCTGATGCAGGAATGGCATTGGTGCTTGAGGAAGTAGTAGTCACTGAAGTCAAGTTCCTGGGAATTCCAGAACTGTCATTATTAACTTCTGTTTCTGTAGTGTTTGGGGGGAGCAGCGGCAGCAATGACCCCATCAGGTCAGCTCTGTGTCGTGGTTTGTAAATTATTCCTAAAGGCTCTGCCTTTAATGGCTTCTTCAGCCCTCTCGACACTTGTATGAATCCTCTGATATCTTTGAATTACTCCCCTTTCTTCCTAAATTAGCCAGAGTTGCATGCCGCTAGAAGCCTTGACTCATACAGGCCCTGAACTGAATGCAGAACTCCAGCACAGATCATGCAAATGCACAGAGAACCATCACCTCCCTCATTCTAGCAATCATGCTTCTATTAATGTAGCCCAGAGGTAAATTAACTCGTCTAAGCAACCACATCATACAGCTGACTTACATTAAACTCACTGGTCAACTGAAACTCTCACATTTTAGGGGAAGGGAGTCGCCCCCTGGCCAAAGGAATTTCTAGAAAATCAGACTTTATGTACTTTCTTATTACTTATGCAACAGAAAACACTATGAGCTTTCCCCCTCCTTTTAAACAAAATATTTAATGTATGAGAGTGAGTCCTTTGAAGTGCTGACAATGCACTCATTCCCTTGACAAGAAAAGAAAATAACGAGTAATTATGGATAAAATCCTGCTACTTTTTCTTCTCCACCGCTCAATCCCCACAGCATACGACTGAGAAGTCTCAAGGTCACCCAGCAGCCGTTTTGAACCAGATCCTTCACTCCTCCCTCTGCACTATCAAAGTATTTTAAAGTGAGCATGGAAGGGACAGCTGTCTTTGATTCCTCCCTTTCTGATCCTCCTGGGTGTCCCTACCACCCCGGGGGGCCTCTGTGAGTGTGGAAAGAAGCCTCATCACAGTCTGGAGATAAACAAGAATCGTCTCCTTTCCCTTTGCTGCCAACCCTGAAGGAAAAAGGACAAACAAAAGGGGGACAGGCGTAATGCCACAGCAGAGAGGTGGGTCCCCAATGTACATGTATTACAGCATTGGTAAATACCTGTGAAATAAACAAATTCGATTTAGACCAACAACAGACAGGGGAAAAGTGAAGGTTCAACGAGGTTATGTGTAATTCCTTAGGCTTAATTCAGACTGTTCGAACCCTCCATCTAGGAAAATATAATTTTTTTTGAGATCAAGTTTCTCTCTGTCGGTCAGAGTGCAGTGGCGTCATCATAGCTCACAGCAACCTCAAACTCCTGGGCTCAAGCGAGCCTCCTGCCTCAGCCTCCCAAGTAGCTGGGACTATAGGTGCACACCACCGCACCTGGCTAATTAGAAAATATAATTTCAAATGATTTTCTCAGATGCATTGCTAAAATGTCTTCACTGTCTGGGTCAGAAAGAGAGGTTCATAATAACCCTCAAGGTTGAGATTCCAGAAAGGCCAGGTGACAGGACAGAAGCCACAGGTGGGCCAGGCAGCAAAAAGGGTTTGAGATGGGTCTCTGACCTGTAGACTCTACCCCTTTGCTACTCAAAGTGTGGTCCCTGGACCGGCAGCATCGGCACCACCTGAATGCTTGTTAGAAATGCTGAACCTCAAGCCCAACCCCTGCCCCACTGAATCATTTGAACAAGATCCTCAGCGACTGGAGGCAGCGTATAGGGAAGCCCTGCCCTACGCCGTCACTGGGGTATGTGGAAGTCAGTCAACTGCAGGAGGACCTGTTGCAGAGCTGAAACACCATTTATCCCAAATGGGAGTGTGGACCTCAGGGTCCATCATCAACACAGAATTGTTGGACTAACATCATGGAACAGTCTTGCCTCAATGCTGCAGGAAGTTCCTTCTGACATGCGCTACAGGGTGAGGAACTCCTGCCCAGCTCTCAGGAGACATAACTGTTTCCTAACGGTGATCGCCAGACAGCCGGAGCCAACCTGTCTTACCGCCGTACTTCCCGACACGCTCATGTATGTGGTTAGAAGAAGGGACGGCAGGGAATACTACTCAGCAATAAAAGGGAACACTCGCTTCATGCAACGTCCTTGGATGGATCTCAAGGGCATGATGCTGCGTGAAAAAAAGCTAATCTCCGAAGGCCACTTACTGTGTGGTTCCATTTATGTAACATTCTTGAAGTGACAAAACTACAGAGATGGAAAAGAGATTAGTGGTCACCGGGGTTAGGGATGGAGTGCATGGGGGAAGGGGCAGGGGTGAGCAGAAGGGACAGCATGTGGGAATCTCTGTGGTGATCACTGACTGCATGAGGCACCATGCTAGGAGTTAGAATTTAAGAACAGCTTAGTTTTGGGGGAATTCCCCAACACCCCTAGAATAAGTACCAAAACCGTGGAGAATCACAAATGACCTTGGGAATTTTAAGTGATCGTGGTGGTGGTTACATGAATCTACACATGATGAGATGTAGAACTATACACACATTTTGTACCCATGTCAGTTTCCTGGTTTTGATATTGTACTACAGTTATTAAGATGTCACCATTGGGGGGAACAGGACCTCTCTCTACTATCTTTGCAACTTCCTGCGAATCTGTAATTGTATCAAAATAAAAAGTGAAAAAAGCAAAAAACCAAAAAGGAGTGTGGCCATGATCTAGCGAGATGCAATCTTCATGATCAAACAGCCTTGGAGCCTTGTTCTGAGGCTTTTATTTGGTTTCCCGCTGGGGGCCTGTTTTACTGAGGGCCTCATTGCACACTGAGGTCCCTTTTTCTAAGTCTTCCCTGGATGCAATCCAGAATGTTCTATCACATTAATTGGTGTTACCACAAGGTTCTAATATCTGACTGTAGTAAGGACAGCGTGATGTGTCCCAGTCTAGGCCCACAGAACACCAGCTCAGAAGGACCCTCGTTGTAGAGTTGAAGAAACAGCCCATGTGGAGAGGAGGCCTGGCCAAGGTCACCCAGGGAGCAGGTGGCAGAAGCAGGACCAGGGTGAGATGTGGTGCCCAGCACAGAGCCCCTCTACGATACCAACCAGCCTCTCCTCTCTTTGCGGCTCTTCATCCGAGAGGTTTGAGATGGCGCTGCAATTCAGAACTCATCCTAGGTTAACTCTGAAAAGCAACATCCCAAGAACGTGTCAATGACATCGGGCATCTCTTTTAATTGCCTATTCACGCAGACAGATTATCTTTTCATACTCAGGGCTAAACTTGGAGACGTGTCCTTTCCCAGGGCATTATCTGACTGCCTCATCAGTAACAGGAACCAAAGCGCAATGTGATTGCCGAATATCAGTTCTATTTTTTTTTTTCTACCCAGCAGGAAGTTCACAATCTGCTGAGTTATTTTTAAAGAGGGTTAAAAAAAAAAATAGGCATCATAGCAGCTTCTGCAATGGCCCTGTCCAAAGGCACGTGCTGCTTTACTCAAGGCATTGGCCAGGCTGGGAGGAACGGAGGTGACGTGAAGTTCCACCAGGGAGATTGCTCCGTGGAGGCAGGGGTGGTGGGGGACGAGCGTTCACACGCTCAAGTGGCAGCAAAGGACATACGGACTTCACTGCTGACTCAAGGAGGACAGCGGTCCCTGATTTTTCTGGAGTTGACATCTAGCAGTTTGCATCATGTGGGGGTTTGTGGCTACCCTTCTCACCTCTCCACAGAGCTGAGGTCCTCAAGCCCAGGACCGACAGTTGGTTCTGGACTCTGGGGCCTTGGACCTTAGACACACACCATGTGTGTCTCATTTCATACAGGTCACAAATGTGAGTCTCACATACCTGAGTAGACAAGGAATTTGGAAGAGCTAATCCCTGCAACTCTAATATTTAGGACGTATCGTATGTATTTGAAAGGAAATCTAGGTGAATTTGGCTTCCATTGACTTAAATAAAACACTTTTGTTTTGTTTTGAGACAGGGTCTCCTTCTGTTGCCCAGGCTAGAGTGCAGTGGCACCATCATAGCTCCTTGTAACCTCAAACCTGGGCTCAAGTGATCTTCCTGTCCCAGCCTCCTGAGTAGCTGGGACTACAGGTGAAAGCCACCTCACCTGGCTAATTTTTTCTACTTCTTGTAGAGACGGGGTCTCACCAATGTTGCTCAGGCTGGTCTCGAACTCCTGTCCTCAAGCAATCCTCCTGCCTCGGCCTCCCAAACTGCTAGGATAATAGGCATGAGCCACCACGCCTGGCTAAACATTTCTTGACTGCTGAGTTTGTGTGAGGCGCTGTACCAGGAATCAGAACTGCAAAAGAGCTCAGTTTTAGGAGAATTTCCCCACAGCCCTTGGAATAAGTAGCAAAACCCTAGAGAATCACAAACCACTGGGAATCGCTGTAGTAGAAAGTTTTAAAAATGAAGGACAAAATCATTCCCCTTCCTTTCCCTGTATGAATTGCCACTTTCCCCTTCCCTTTGTTCAGTCCTAAAGATGCAGAAATGCCTTTTCTCTGCTACTGATATTGTGGGGTCCATACAAAATATCTCCTTTAATCCTCCCAACAACCCTATTAACTAGTTATAGTTAAACCCAATTTTTCAAAAGAGGAAAATGAAAACTAGATAGCGTGGGTAACTTGTCCAGTGTCGCAAAGCTACTCAGGGGCTGAATCTGGTCGGAACGGGGTTTCCAGGTCTCCATTTGAGTCCGAAGCTCAGTGAGCAGCAGGTCCTCAGTAAATGTCTCCCTGAATGGAAGCCAGGAAATGACTGCTAGTGTTGGAGGCTGTCTGTGCAGGGGCCAGTCAGAAAGGGGGTCAGGAGTGGTAGGATGTGACCAGTTCTGTGCCCATTAATTCATCTGTGACCCAGGTGGCGAGGGTAAGGCGGGGGTGGAGGGAGGTGAGCACTGAATTCTGAAGCCAGAGAACCCGGGACTGGTGAAACAGATTTTCTCAAAGAACCCTTTATCCACACAGCCTGATGTTAGCCAAACACCGTGTGACAAAAGAGGCCCATTGTGACATCCCCCAGGTAGAGTGGCACTTTTTGCCTGGGCCTTCACAGGAAGAAACAGTGTGAGGTCCCAAAGCAGAATCACAGGACAGGGAACACAGACAGACTGCAGAATCTTAGGGGGAAAAGACCCCAGAGGTCCTCCTCCAACCCTGCCCTGATGTCCGGCTGTGCTGTCTTTGGGTTTCCGCTTGGGCCCCCCTGGCTGGGAGCTTACCCCCCGATCTCCATTTTGGGTAGAGGGTTCTTCTTTTGAGAATGAATGACATTCAGGTACAGTATATGGAAGACCAGTGACACGGGGGTGGGCACGGAAGCTAAGTCGGGGCCTTTGTGTTTGCCGGGGCAGCTGCATGTACACGCTCCTTCCAGTGTCCCACGGCAAATAGAAGGGGTGGAGGGGACCTTGTGGCAGGCAGGCCGGCCCCCTCCTCCCCAGATGCTAAGGGGCCCTGGTACAGGCTTGCTGAGTCCTGAATGACGAAGACGCCTGCCAGGCAAGCGAAAGGCAAATGCAGCAGCGTACACTTTATCTTCCTGATAGGCATAAATCAAGTGCCTACCCACCCTGAGGCTACACAGAGGGTGACATACAGTCAAAAATAAACCGACCTTCTGTTCTGGCCTGACTCAGAGTTCTGGCCCCTGGCACTTGGCTGCTTCTTAAAGAAGAAACAGATTCAGGCTACTAAACAGTGGTGAGCACTCTCGGGAGGTCAGAGATGTGAGCCTCTCCCCCCACCCCAGCTTCTCGTAGGCATTTGTGGATTAGCCAGGGGCATTCGTCCCCACGCAGGCCTGGGCTGGAGGCAGGCTGGGTCGGAGCAGACCAGCTGGGGACTTGGTGTGACCTCAGTGATGAGGACACCCAGAAGGGAGCTGCTCGTTCCTCTCTGACCCCCCACCCACTCCCAGAATGCTGACACCTCCACTAGCATCAGCTCGTGCTGGCCCTTGGTGGGGCCACACCACGTGGAGATTATGCATCTTTCACCCTCAGAAAGCATCATCGAGGCACACGAGTGGCAGCCAGAACTCCACCCTCTGCAGGCGAGAGTCGGCTGCAGCAAGCAGTAGGTACCAAGGCAGGGACCCCGGTGACAGTGACGGCACCTGTAGTTCCTCTGCCCGATGGGAAGGGAATCTGAGGGCACTGCCCGGGAGTGTATGCAGTCCCGGGGACCACAGCTGGGCCAGCCCCCTGCCACACGGCCAACAACAGGAACACCTGGTTTTTTTTTTAAATCTAGTGTCTTCATTTCCCTTGACTTTTTCTGCGGGGCCACATTTTCCAATCTCTTAAATGAGTGAGGTTCTCAGGCTTGAACCGCTGGGTAAAGAACACGCTCACGCCATATAAACGATGCGCAGCTTGGGAAAATCATTTCTTTTAATGACAGAGAAAGCACACCGAACTATAACAGAAGCCCTGCTGGGAGTAGCCACTGTACAAATCAACGCCTGGATGTCCTGAACTAGCATTAGACATTCACGGGGAGTCTGCTGAGGTTAAGGAAACATCCACGCAGCATCTCTGAGCATCTGGAGGACGGAGGAGGCAGACGGCAGCCACGACGCATGGGCCATGTGTCTGCAGCGTGGACTCCTCTGCAGACAGTTTTTTTTCCTTCCTCATCCGATGGTAGGGGTTGGGGGAGGTTTGCAAATGACCACGTGGAAGACGGGCCTTGGGTATCGGCATGGCGGAGGAGCCAATACTGGAGACAGACACAGCCGGGTGCTCCACGGGCCACGCCCATGAAACCATGTGACATCAGTCCTCTGAACAACGGCTCAGGGAGCAAGTGTGACAGAAGAACAGCAGCTCCTTTAGAACCTAGGGTCTGGCACGGCTTCCTGAAGGCATGCTAGGAAATAGTTTATCAACAGAACTTGGCCATCCCCAAGGGTAAAAGTCATTCTCCTAGTTTTTACTGCATGTATCTAGGTTTCAAATGAAAGGACAAGAATATAGGCCGCAACTGAAAAATTATTTGGAATACTGTGGCACTTCACCAATCTCTTTTGCTAATAATATATGGCAGAGCCAACGGAACCCTGTTGATATAAACTTTCATTATAATAACCCTATACTGTACACTCTCTGAATACGGAAAGAATCCATCCTATCATACATGTTTCGTTTTTTTAAAAATAATCTAACATAGTCATACTCTCTGTCTAGTAACAAACTATTAACATCTTCTGAGAATACAGAGAAAACTCTGGCGTTAATAGCAAATTCTCTGACGTGCTCCCCCCACCCCCCGCTCCAGCATCATCTATGAACACATTTCTGCAAAAGCATCCCAGAATCGTCCGTAATTAGGAGAAGAAATGGATATGTTGGTTTCACCAAATGGACTTTTAGCAAGAAGTAATGGAACATTTTTGCCTTGGCAGAAATGAAGCACAAACGTAACATTTCACAGGTTCGGGCCCATGCAAATGCATGTTTGGTTATGTGGGGTGTTTTATTTCACCCCGAAACCACGATTGGCATGCAGGTTGTTTTCGACTATTGAATTAGAGATACTTATTGGCAGTGCACCTCTTTTGTGTAACCATGATCACTAAGGCAAGATTGTTTCCCCTTGTATAGAATATCAGCAGTATCTTGTCAGATGCATGTTTACACAGCGTGGACCTGCGACTCACTATTTAAAAAAAAAAAAGAAAGAGAAAAGAAAACCTCAAAACACAGATCCCTAAACACAATTTAGTTGAAAATGAACCATTAAGCTTTTAGAAATATATTTTAAACTACAAGACTGCCCTGTTTTTTTTATGAACATTTTAAAAAGTTCCCAACCCCTAAAAATTTGCCAAATTATTTCCTCATTACGGGTCATAGCCTCACCAATTTGGAACCATGGTTGATGCTCGCTGAGCTGCAGCTACCAAGGTCCTTAGTGTGTAATACTATGCTCTTCAGGGTCGGGACAGTTAAGTTCTCCGACTGTCAACCCAGAATTGGAGTGACCGTTAGGCCTCCGTCCATCCACTCAAGAGGAGTCCCCGGCAGTGGGTGTTCAGCAGCCCCAGGGCGCCTTCAGCAGGGGTTCGCTTGGTCGCCCCGTGTTGCCCTTCAAGCTCTGGACTCAGCTGATCCGATCTGCAGACCAATGGAATGTCCTTTGTTTTTCAACGGGAACACATGGGAGCTGAATTTGCTTATTCAAGAGAAGCTGAGGCAGTAGAGGCAGCTCCTTGGCCCAGCGAAAAACAGACACCAGGTGGAATTGGTACGTGTTTGTGTAAAGCCAACGTGGCAGGAGAACCGGAAAGTTCCTGGGAAGCATTCGCTGCACTGGACGTTTCATACAACAGAACCTTTGGAAGACGACAAGTGGATGGACTGAATCCTGATGGCCAACGTCCTCTGTAAGTCCTGGAGCACATCCTGGCCCGTCCCTTCGCCATTTTTGTCATATAGGAGCTGCTTGAATGCTTCGTTTTCGATGAGGACCATCATGTTTTTGAGAAAGTAGCCTTCGCAATATGCCGAGAGCTCTGTGACTCCAAGAAACTGTGGAGAGTGGAAAGGAAGTAGGAGATGGTTAAGCTTCCGAAACGTATCTCCCAGACTATGCCTTCAGATGTAAGGATGGCGGACACCAGCTAAGGCAGACTGACTGCAGAAAGGGCCCTGGTACTCCACACTTGCTGTATCACACCCTGGGCTGTGACTGCAGCTCATCCCACCAAAGGGCTGGAGTCTGTTCCTCCACTCCGTGGCCTTGTGCAAGTCACAACACTTCTCTGGGCCTCAGTTTCCCAAGTTACAAAATGGAAGGGGTGGACTAGAGGGGTGCTATGCTCTGCTGTGCCATTTAGGACAGGGACACGCGAGGTAATTCTGAGGCCTCCAAGAGGCTTATGAAGCTTGATGAAGTTTATCAGTGAGAAGACTTGTTATCCCACAGGTGTTCACAGATGCACAGAGCCCTGGGAATGGCAGAGCTCGTAGGCATGCTTTCACGCTTTCATCATGAACCCTGCTCTTAGAGTCACAGAGCACAAGGCCTCCTGGCACAGGTGGGGAAACTGAGACTCAGAGTTGCTCATCTCTGACTCTGTGGCCACAGTGAGCATCCCCACCACACCTGGCTCTTTTTGGTAGATGAGTGTCACTCAGCACAAGTTAGTGTGACTGGGGAATAATGAGCATAATAAATACTTACGTGTAAAGTATTTGGTAATATTTATTGAATATACCAGCCACTTACATATCATCACCACAACTAATTACTGACAGAATTCAGGCCTGAGGGCCAAATCGGCCCACCACCTGTTTTTGTAAATAAAGTTTTATTGGAACACAGCCACACTGTTCATTTACATGTCATCTATGACTGCTTTTTGCAAAGTTGAGTAGGTACCAAAGCGACCATACGGTCTGCAAAGTTGAAAATATTTATCTGGCCCTTCACAGAACGTGTCTGCTGACCCCTGCCCTCCAGGGGTGGGGAACCTGCAGCCTTAAGGTCACATGTGGCCTTCTAGGTCCTTAAGTGCAGCCTTTTGACTGAATCCAAATTTTACAGAACCCATCCTTTTATTAAAAGGGGTGCAGCAGAGAAAGATGAAGCTTTTCTTGCCTCCTTTGATGTTTAAAAAAGAAAAATCTTGAAATCAGAAGGCCACAGGTTCCCCACTCCTGCCAGAGACCATGTCTTACTATTAACGGTTTCTTATTATATTCTGATGAATACAGCTCCTAGTAAATAATGGGCACTCGATAAACACTGGTGAACGAAGCCCCTGGTCTCCAAACCTGTGTTCTTTCCATCACGGTGCACTGTTGAGCTTATTGCATCAGCTGAGATTCAATTTGATAAACCCCCTTGTTCTTTTTTTCTCATGTTGAGAGGCACCCTGAACGGGCCATCAGAAGCTCCAGGGCCTCTTTTTCACGACTGACTAGTTTGGGACAGCTTTACTAGGAAAAGGAGATGGCTAGGCTGTGCATTGAGGAGGTGGATTTCTCATCTGCGTGAAACAGCACAGCTGTCTCGAACGGTTAGATGTAGTACAGAGGCAATGTTGCCGAGGTCCTTGCTGACATCTGGAATGTGGCTGTTAGCATCTAAACACCTGTATTTTCTGGGGTTCCAAACCAAGTGCTGGTTTCTTTCTTTTCCACTCTTTTACTAAACTAGCCTCCATGTGCAGCACAATCTGCCAGTGATGGAATCCACATGGCACGCGGTCCCAGGAGGGGCTGCAGGGCCCAGGGCAAGGGGAAGTAGTGCCCTGCCCTCCACGCAGCTATCACGAAGGGCAGGTATTTCTGTTGGAAACACTGCAGCATGTGGCCTGGGGGGCCAAGGCAGAGGCTGGTGTCTGCAAAAGCCAAGGCCCTGGCTGCAAAGGCAGGTAAATGAAAGAGCCGGTTTCTCTGCCATCACTGTTCTAAGCCCGGATTCCCAGCCGGGGCTGATGTTGCACCTGGCTGCAATGTTAAATAATGAGACGCGCCGCAGAAGCTGCCGGCCAAGGAGCTTGTGGAACACAAGCCTTGCTGCCAAGGTGACAGGTCGCAGAAAAGCAACTTGGGGATGTCGGGTTCACGGGGCAATTTGAGTGACCATGGCCAGGAAGGAGGGCAGAGGACCTCGAGGCTAATCAGACTCTCTTCCTGGTACAGAGAGAGTTTCTCTGGATGCTCTTCTGCAAAGTAATCAGTTTAAGATAAAGAAGTTGCTTGTGTCCTAATAAAACAGATTTTGGCATAATCCTTACTTAACCACAACACCCTGTGTGTGTGTGCGTGCGTGTGCAAAGCAGACTGACTGTACCTTTTGATATACTGATGCCTAATCAGAAAATCTTTTTTGAGTATCAAGGATGATGGAAAATATTTCAAACACTTAATATGCCAGACAGTGAATGAATACAGGGTTAAGAACCTGTGCTTTGGAGTGAGACATGAAATCTCAGTAGTACACTTTTCTTTTTTTTTTTTTGAGACAGAGTCTTGCTTTGTTGCCCGGGCTAGAGTGAGTGCCGTGGTGTCAGCCTAGCTCACAGCAACCTCAAACTCCTGGGCTCAAGCCATCCTTCTGTCTCAGCCTCCTGAGCAGCTGGGATTACAGGCATGCACCACCATGCCCGGCTAATTTTTTGTCTATATATGTATTTTCAGTTCTCCAGATCATTTCTTTCTATTTTTTAGTAGAGACGGGGTCTTGCTCTTGCTCAGGCTGGTCTCGAACTCCTGACCTTGAGCGATCCACCTGCCTCGGCCTCCCAGAGTGCTAGGATTACAGGCGTGAGCCACCGCGCCCGGCCTCAGTAGTACACTTCTGATACCCCAAAGAATTGAAAGCTGGGACTTGAACAGATTTTGTACACCCGCGTGTACACTGATAGATGAATGGATATACAGAATATGGCACATACATACAGTGGAATATTACTCAGCCCTAAAAAGGAAGGAAATTCTGACACATGCGACAACATGGATGAAGCTTGAAGACATTATGCTGAGTGAAACAAGCTAGTCACAAAGGGACAAGTATCCGTATGATCCCACCTATGTAGGTTAGGTCCCTAGGGTAGCCAAATTCACAGAGACAGGAAGTAGCATGGTGGTTGCCAGGGTCTGAGGGGTGGGGTGTGGGGATGGGGAGATAGTGTTTAAAAGGTACAGTTTCAGTTTGGGCAGATGAAAAACTCTGGAGACGATGGAAGTGATGGTTGCACAGCAAAGTGAATGTATTTAATGCCACTGAACTGTATACTTAGAAACGGTGAAAGTGCTAAATTCGATGTTATGTATATTTTACCATAATAGGAAAAAATCTCTTTACTGGCTGTGTAACCTTAAGCAAGTTACTTCGCCTCTCTGTGCCTCTGTTTCCGTATCATGACATGGGACTCACGATAGCATTTCCCTAAAAGGGTTGTGGTGAGGATTAAGAGGATGCGACAAGGCTCTTAGCACAGGTGCCTGCACATTAAAAGGGCTCGCTGAACGCTGGCGTGAGACGAGCAAGTAACATCTCACAGCTGTCTGATTTTTCAAGGAGCAATGAGAACATCGGTTGTCGCTCTAGAGAGCTGTGGACACGGGAGGCATGAGCACTGAGCGCCAGTGATACAAAGGAAGGAAATTTTGTTTTGGACCAACTCCTCACCTTAACTGGTTTCGCTGTTTCTTCCTGGACTTGTCAATCCCCCGTGCTCACACATGAAACAAAATGAAGTGGAAACTGGACAAATTATTTCACTTCTCTTGGGCTCAGTCTCCCACTTGTGAAATGAATTGGATGAAATCAGTGCTTCCCCCAAACTGGCCCGAAGACTGGCCTCGGGCTGATGTCACTCTGGGAGCTTGTTATGAATACAGATCTCGGGGCTCCCCGCAGGGGTACTGCTGGGTCATCGGGGGTGTGGGGGCTGCATGGGCATTTAGGAAGCTCCCCAGGTGATTCGGATTAGCAGCCAGGTGCCGGGGCCACCGAAGTGGACTCCAAGGACTCCTCCAGTGCTGACAGTCTGTCCTCAGCCTTGGCCACGTCTGAGCATCACCTGGGAAGCTTGGAGAATTATCTTTCCCAGGCTCCATTCCCAGACGTTGATTTAATGGGTCCGTGGTAGGTCCCAGGTGTGGGGATTTTGAGTGAGTGCCCACATGATTCTAATGTGCAGCTTGCATGGAGGACAATTCTAGAATGGTGGTTCTCGCCCTTGAGCAGCATCAGAATCAGCTGGAGGGCGTGGGAAGCCACAGACGGCTGGGCCCCAGGAGGTTCTGATTCAGCAGGTCTGGGGTAGGGTGGGAAAGTTTACATTTCTAACAAGTTTCCCAATGATGCTGCTGCTGCTGGACTGGAGAACAGTGTTTTAGAGCCTTAGAGGGTGTCACTCAGACCAGCAGCAGAGACGTCACCCAGGAGCTTGTTAGAAAAGCAGAACCCAGGGCCCAGCCCAGGCCTGCGGAATCACAGCCTGCAGTGAGATCAGAGTGTGAGAAGCACTGTTTGAGAACAACTCTGCTTTCAAAGCCTCCGGGTTCCTACTTTCCTTGTATTCTAGAGAGGAGGGAGGAGAAGGAAGGCACCTTTTCTAGAGCAAGAAGCAGCTTTCGGATGAGGCCAGCGGCTCAGCCCTGAGCAAACAGGCCCAGCCTCCAATCGCCCGACTCCGTGTTTGCCAAGGCCCCACGCACCCCCTCCAGCGCCCCTGTGTGTGCCCCGCACGGCGAGAACAGGCCTGATTACCTTGGCATGGTTGTAAATATCCACGCAGTTGTCAGTATTGATGCTTTTTGCGCAGATGATCTCACAGTGTCGCTGCAAAGCCTCCAGCTGGAAGAACTTGGCGGCAGACAGAAGCTATAAACCGTGAAAAGAGTCCGTCAGGGGTGGGGAGGTGGACGGAAAGGGGCTAACAGCAAGGAAATCCTCCTCTGCCACGGCGGCGTTACAGGCCAGGGCACGGGAAATAAAGCACAAAGGTGATACTAGAGCAATGGGACAACGATGGGACTCCATTGTGGGGGAGGATGGGGGATGGGAGGGGCCAAGTGCACCAGATCACACCTATCACAGCTGAAGGGCAAACCCCAGATGCTCAAAATTATGTCCAGAAATAGGGGTGAAAATAAGAGTCTTATTAGCAAGATGGATATGGACCTGGCTCACGTCCTCTGCTATCCAGGTCTCGCTCAGACGTCACCTCCTCAGAGCAGCCTCCCGGACCACCCGCCCCGCAGCTGCCTCCACCCAGTCTCGCTCCTCACGCCAGACGTGACGTCATGGCTGCCTCCCTCGCTGGAGTCCAGGAGGGCGGGGACCTTAGTCCTTTTGCATCTCTGCTGCAGCCCAGCGCACAGGGCCACTGCGGCAGAGCCTCGGCAGATGCGGGACAGAGTGACAGGCTTTGGGGAGGGAAGAAGAGCTGAGAGCAAGAGCTCAAAGCTCTGCCTTGGGGGAAGGCCTGGAGGGAGGGCAGGGGGGCGCTGGGGCGCTGCTCTGTATGACAAGCCCTTCTGTGTGGTTGACATGATTTAAAGGTACATCCATTATTATAATTTATTTTATTTATTTATTTTTTTTGAGACAGAGTCTCACTCTTTTGCCCAGGCTAGAGTGAGTGCCGTGGCATCAGCCTAGCTCACAGCAACCTCAAACTCCTGGGCTTGAGCGATCCTCCTGCCTCAGCCTCCCGAGTAGCTGGGACTACAGGCATGTGCCACCATGCCCGGCTAATTTTTTTATATATTTTTAGTTGTCCGATTAATTTCTTTATATTTTTAGTAGAGACGGGGTCTCGTTCTTGCTCAGGTTGGTTTCGAACTCCTGAGCTCAAACAATCCGCCCGTCTCGGCCTCCCAGAGTGCTAGGATTACAGGCGTGAGCCACCGTGCCCGGCCCATTATTATAATTTTAAAATAATTTTAATTATTTTGGTTTTTGTTGAGGCCAGTCAACAGAAGCAGCGGGAGCAGGGAAGGAACAAAGAATTTGTAACTGGTTGTGATCAATCAGTTGTAAACATCCCTGTACTTGGACCAGCCTAAAGTCATTTTAAAAAGTCGGTAACTGTGTGTGTGTGTGTGTGTGTGTGTGTGTGTGTGTGTTTGTGTGTCTGTGTGTGTGTGTTGGGGGTCAGGGGGAGGGACCACAGAAGGTTTCACAGAGTAGGAACAGGACAAGTGCGCCACACAAAAGACACACAGCCCTCATGCCACTCACTGTGCGCCAGGCACTGTTCCAAGCATAGAATTTCTAAAATCCCCTCAGAAACCCAATGAGGTAAATATTATTTCCATTTTCTGGGTGAGGAAACTGAGGCTCAGGGAAGTTGAATCACTTGTCCAAGGTCACATAGTTCAGAAATGGCAGAGTCTGGATTTAAACCCAGTCTGGCCCAGAGTCCACATCTGAGCTTTGGCGTGGGGTCGCCTGCTGGACAACTGATCATGTCCTGACATCTCTAGTCAGCCGGGCACCTTGGACTTCAGACTTCTGAGGATTCCTGGGGTGATTTTTGGCTTCTGGTTCAAAGCTCTCAGCTTTGATTAGGAAAACTGAAAAGAGTTCCACTCTGGAGGGGAGCAGGGGAAACCGTGGCCTCGCACAGAAGGGAGCAGAAGCCAGGCTCCTGGACAGGGGAGGCTAGAACTGGCTGGATTATGTGAGGGGGACAGGGAGGGTGTGGGCAGGGGCGTGCTGCACCCCCAACCGATGGTCAGCGGGAGGAAGGCTGGGTGCCTCTGCCCTCGGCTTCTGAGTCTTGGAAGAATGGACAGCCTTGTGATCGGAGGAATGTTTTCAGGGGATATAATTCTTTTATAAATAACAAAGGAGAAGAAATCGTCTGGGATATTTCCTGATGATACCATTAGAGGCCCAGCTGTGCCCAGAGCTAGAGCTGGCCTCAGACTTTTCAGTACATTTCCTGCCCCCAAGGCCAGTTAAAATGGGTTTCACTCAGGGGCTGTGGAAAGGTTTAGGCAAGCGCACTAGCACCTCCGTTCTTCCAGGTAGGGGCTCTGATGAAGGGCCCTTCCCGTGTGGGAGGACTAAGCAGTCAGGAAGGAACAAGAGCCCCAAACCCTCAGCCAAATGAAAACCCAGCACAGTCCCTCCAGAAACCACTGATGCAGGCTGGGGACCCGTTTGCAGAGGTGCCACGCACCCAAGGGGAGCGGTGACAGGTCCACGGTGTGATGGGTTCCTTACCTCCATTATCTCGTTGTTTTTAATGAGCAGTGACTCTGGGCCACCATAGTAGAGGTACTGCATGACCAGCTGGAAGAAAGGACACAGTGAAGAGTATCAATGGCACAAACACAGTCATCTTAAAGCCATCAGTAGACATCTCAACTCAGGCTCATTTTTTTTTTTCCTTTCGAGACACGGTCTCTCGCTCTGTTGCCTGGGCTGGAGTGCAGTGGCGTCATCATAGCTCACAGCAGCCTCCAACTCCTGGGCTCAAGCGATCCTCCTGCCCCAGCCTCCCGAGTACCTGGGACTGCAGGTGTGCACCACCATGCCCAGATATCAGGCTAGTTCTTGAGACCTCCAGACATCGTTATGAGTGGTTGCCCGTGTCCCTCTAACCACCACCAGTGACCCAGAGCTCACTACCTTAGGGAGAGAAGTTCCATTGTGAACAGCCTTATAGGCCAGACAGTCTGTCCTGATAACATGCTGAAATTTGTGTCTCTGTGGCTTTCAGTCCCAGGTTCCATGACCATCCCCAGGACCAGATTAAACAATCCTAATCTCTGCTCCTCATGACGATTTTCCCCACCTACGGGTGATAATTATGGGTTGCCCTCCCACCTCCCAGCCTGTCATGCTGTCCAGAACTGCTGTACAGGTGGCGCGGCTTACAGAACCCACACCAGCAGGTCATTCCGTGGGGACATGGCCCAGCTTGACTCAAAGGCTCTTGTCGAAGTCCCAGAGGGTGCCATGAGGTCACCTGCTCCTATTACAGCTAGACGAGATCCCAGACGAAGCCATTAGGGGTCCAGGGTTTCCGTGTTTCACTAATAATGTGGATGGTCCCAGCCAGGCTGTTCTTTGCTCACATGACTCACGATGTCTGAACGGTGTGCTAAGTTCCAGAGCTTTGCAAACTGGTGTCCCTCGAAGGGAACGAGGTCCATGGATGTGTCTGAGTTTGCTGTCACCAGCTCCCATGACAACTGAGTGTGAATTTTTTAGGTGGTGCGTGCACTCTTCAATTTGTCCCAGCCTCCTCCAGTCCCCGTCGTCATCCCCCTGCATGTCTGACAAACTGACTTTGCCTCCCTGGCTCTAAGGCAGCTGTGTTGGCTAAACCTGTAGACCGGTTACATCCCCTTTTTGGGTACTTGTAAAATGACGAGCTTGGGCTGGGTTGCTCTCTGCGGTTCCTTCGGGCTCTGATAGTCTGTGACCATCACAGGACAGAGGCTAAGAGCAATGACCCTGCAGTTGGGCTGCCTCACTCCTCATCTCGCTGGGCGGCCTGGTTAAGTTAGGCTCGGCTTATCTCAGTTTCATCAAAGTGGGCTTAATCTTCATGGAGTTAGGAAGAGGATTACATGAGTTACAACATGTAACAGGCCCAGCAGGGCCTGGCACGTGGCAAGCACTCAGTGTTAGCTCTTTAATTTTCTCTGAGGTTGAAAAATCTTTTTCAATATGCTTCTGCTAGGTGCTGCCACTTTCTTGCCCAGGCCATTCAAGACCCTTTGCGACTGGTCTCCACCTACTTTTTGCATGTGTGTGTTTAAGTTATTTAAAAAATATATTGTTGGCAGCTTCACTGAGATGTATTTCACATCACGAAATGCGCCTATGTAAAGTGTACTGCACAGTGGTTTTTGGCACATTTGCAATGTGGTGCAACCACTACCACAATCTAATTTTAGAGCATTTTCAACACCAGCCCCCACAAGAAACTCTGTACCCATTAGCCGTCGGTTCCATCCCCTCCCCACACCAGCCCCTGACAACAGCCTGGGTTTGCCTATTGTGGACATTTCGTATACATGGAATCGCACACCATGTGCTCTTTTGTGTCCAGCTTCTTTTACTTAGCATCATGCCTCAAGGTGTTCCCCTGTCGTCCCAGGCATCGATACTTCACTATTTTCATAGCTGAACAACATCCCATTGTCTGGATGCACCGCATTTTGTATACCGATTGATCAGCGGATGGACATTTGGGTGGTTCCCACTTTTTGGCCATTATGAAGATTGCTGCTATGGATTTTTGTGTACCAATTTCCTTTCTTGGATCTCACCTGCCCTCTGCCCTTCCCTCCTCCTCAACCTGATCATCCCTGCCTGTTATGCTCTGACCACTCCCAACCACTTGCCTGTATCAGAACTTCCCACCCTCTCTTCTGGCCCCATGCTTTTGCCCACACTGTTCCCTCTGCTACGATGCCCTCCCCTTCTCTGTCTTTTGAGCTCAGTCTCCCTCCTCTGGATCTAGCTCAGTGGTCACCTCCACCAGGAAGTCCCCTGAGATCTCCTCGCTGCTTTCCACCGTGTCTTGCCGGGCACCACGACTGCAGGGTTATTTCTCACTGGAGTGTGAGGGCACAGACTGGGTCTTGCCCATTGCCGTGTCCTGGTGCCTCGCACGGTGCCCAGCACACAGCAAGCGAGCAGCGTGCAGGATGCACATGTCTAACATAGCGTGGATCCTCCCCTCCCTCTTTTGCGTCTGAGTCTCCCGTGTACCGACTGTGGGCTTTGGTGACCACCTGCCCGTTGCAGAGACGGTGGTGCCCTGATGATGGCGGCCGCGGCTTTGTGAAACAACACAGCTCGGGTTACCCTCCCCTCTCTCGCCCTGATGGGTCATAAGCATTTGAAATACCAAGTCAGCGAACGCTGGGATATTGTCCTTATTAAAATCAGTTTATAAAAAAAAATCAATTTGTTCCCCCAGCACCTCTCATTTATAAAGGCCACACCAATAATAGTGACAACAAGAGCCGTGATAATGACTGCCCTGAGCTCCGCGCCTGTCCATTTACAGAGCGCTTCTCATCACGTTCTCATTTATTCCAGGTTGGGCTGTTGGCTTGAAATGCTGCTCCTCAGCGGAGGGAGATCCCGGGGCTAATGGAATTTAAATTGGGCTGTCCCATGCCACCTTCAGACTCCGCCGGCATGGGCCCTTCTGCAAGGGAGTGACGCAGACCCTCATCAGCCCTGTTCACAGAGTTGTTTTTCTTGGCAGCTGCCAACGTGTGTGAAGCAGGGACTCAAATGGCGCCACAGCCTCACGGAGGCCCCCGCGTCCAGGTGCAGCCCCAGCTGCGTCCGGCTCTTGCCTGCATGTGACGTTAAGCGAACTTGGGGGCGGAAACCCAAAGCAGGCTCATTTGCTAAAATGCCTCTGTCAGCGTGGACGCAAGTGAGCAGGCCCCTGGGAGCCTCCATCTCGGTCGTACTCAGCCCTCCTTGGCCTATTTCAAGCCACAAATGAGGCTTTTCTTCTTTTATGGGGAAGTGGCAGGCACACGGGAAAGTCCCCAGGGCCTGTTAAATCGTCCCTTCCCATTACGGTAACTTGAGGCTAATGTGGCCAGGAAACCTTCCCCAGTCAAAAGCAATTATAGGCCTCGGATTCCTGGAGGCCACCCTTCCCATGTAGGTCTCCCGTTCAGTGTTTACCACGAGCCAAGTTCTATTACGGGAACCTCCCCCATTAGTCCCGGGCTAAATGGCCTAAGTGCCCCCTTCACGAGCACCCAGAGCTGGGGGAGCCAGCATTTTCCAGCATCCAGCTCACGCTCCAAACTCTAATGGGCTGGAAGATTCTTTCCTCAGGGCTGAGTGCATTTAGGGAGCGCCCAAGCGCCCACAGCAGGGAGGAAGTTAAAGAACAGCTCTGGGAGTCACCAGTCCTGGTCTGAATCTCAGCCACTCACTCCCCTGAGTGCGCGCCCTGGTCTGTAACCGGGGGACGATGGCTGCCTTGCAGGGCGGCTGGAAGGAGCCAGTGAGGTGGTCGGCAGCAGTGGTTCTCAGAGTGGGGTTCCTGGAGCAGCAGCACCTGGGTTCCTGGTGGAAATGTGAATTCGCACACCCACAGAATCAGAAACTCAGGGGGTGGGGCCCAGGAATCTGCCTTTCAACAAGTTCTCTGTGTTTAACAAGCATCTCGCCCCTTTCCAGGTGATTCTGAGAACGGCTAACGTGCAAGACATGATGTAACTTAGGGTGCAGGCTCTCCACCTTGGCTGCACATTGCGATAATGGGAGAGGGGAGACTTCAAAATGTTGACACCTGGTGGGACCCCACCCCTAGATTCTGACTTAATTGGTCTGATTTATGGCCTGGGTGTTAGGAATTTTCAAAGCTCCCCAGGCGATTCTAACGTGCAGCTGAAATTGAGGACCACTGGCTTCGAGCCTTATCGTAGCTAATACTTAAGAAATGGGAACTGTCCTTATTATCATTATTCCCACTTAGAAAGGGCATTCTAGAACAAAGTCACCAGGCTTTGCTACCAGACAGACTGGGTTCAAATCCTGGCTCTGTCACTAACTAGGACTAAGACTTCAGGCATAGCATTTTTCTGGGCCTTGGTTTGTCTCCAAAAATGGGAATAATAGTCACGTGCTAGCAAGCTAAGTGCTCCAGTCATAGCTCCATAAACGTTTCTTCATCACCCTCCCCCCAACCCTAAAGCAAAAAACCAGTTTCATGGAAATTTTCAAACCCAACAGCTGCCATTCAAGAAAGGGCTGTGGCCACTTTGCTCTCAGTAGAAAGTGGTGCAAGGGGCTGGGAAAAGGGGAAAAAGGCACTTGGATGTCTGGGGTGTGCCCAGGCCCACGTTGGGGGTCCAGCCTCCTTACTGCTCCCCCCACTTCCCAGTGAGAGCTCACCCAGGCTGGCCCTGTTTTTGGAAACCTCTTTCATCCTTTTTCCAACCCTTAGTCCAAAGTAACTTAGTCTATAGGGTCTTGTGCTTAGCAGGGAGGTGGCTTAGAAAAACAGTGATGGCTAGCAAAACCACCACTCACTTAAAAATTGCCATGGTGCACCAGACATCAAGTTGGATCTTTTCTCACATTGTCCTACTTCATTTCTGTAAGAGATTCCAATCTCTACAAGACAAGACATAGAGGTGATAATGATTAGCATGTTAAAATTGGGGAAACTGAGGCTCAGTTTCCTATCCATGAAGATTCTTTATTCTGAAGTTTCAATCGCAACCAAAGGAATATATCTCTAATGGTGGAAATTAGAGCCTCCACAGGCTTTAGGGGCTAGTGTGAGAGCACGGTGCCTTCCTGGCAGCCCTCTGAGCAGCAGGAAGGGGGCCCAAGGTCATTGGTGGGGGAAGAACCCTTCCTGGCACTGTGGCATGCAAGGTCCCAACGTGTCTCTTCGGTCTCCAGTATACCTGAAGACCCAGCCGATTGGGTGTCACCTTCCGTCAGACACACCCCGTGACTTTCTGCCTTTGTTTATGTTGATCTTGCAGGGCTCATCCAGAGTTTTGGGACTTCATACATGCTATTCTCTTTGCCTGGAACACTCTAACCTGCTTTCTTGACCCCTAACCTTCCTTTAGCTCCACAACTTCCCCTTGGTCCTGGGTGTTCTGGCTCCTAACACCTCGTCTGGGAGGCCTCCCCATTCCCTAGTTCGAGCTGCCACAGCCAGCAGGGTGAGCTGGCTCACCCCCCTCATGCACCCCACAGTATACAGTATACAGCAGTCCTCCCTCATCTGCTGTTTCACCTTCTGCGGTTCATTACCTGCAGCCAACCAAGGTCTGAAAATATTAAATGGAAAATTCCAGAAATAAATAGTTCATAAGTTTTAAATTTCACACCATCTGAGTAGTGTGATGAATCTTGCTCTGTCCCACCCAGGAGCCGAACCACGCCTTTGTCCAGCGTCTCCATACGGTCTACGCCACGCGCCTGTGAGTCACTTAGTAGCCGTCTTGGTTCTCGCATCGACTGTGGGGGTGGTGCGCTGCTTGTGTTCAAGTCACCCTTGTTTTACTTCATAATAGCCCCAAAGGGCAAGAGTAGTGATGCTGGCATATCGTTATAATTGTTCTATTTTATCATCAGTTATTGTTGTTAATCTCTTTGCCTAATTTATAAGTTAAACTTTATCATAGGTATGTGTTTATAGGAAAAAACATGCTATCTACAGGGTTCCATGCTATCTGCAGTTTCAGGCATCCACTGGGGGCTTGGAACATACCCCGTGTGGATAAGGGGGGAACCACTGTACTGTAATTGACAGATTAGCGAGAGTGACCCTCCAGGCTCTGAGCCAGGCACGGCAGGCATGAGCGGACGGAAATGGAATGGAGGTGCAAGGAGGGGCCGTGGGTTCAGGAGGCTGATGGCGCATTGCAGGGACTTCTCCAAGGGGCTGACCCACAGGCTGAGGATCAGAGCCAACCGCCTGTGCCCTGCGCCCACCAGCACCAAGTCCAGGCCACAGCCAGGGCTCACCTGAAAGATGGGGTACTTCACGTAACCGATCTCTATGCAGGTGCTGTCATTCGTCGGCTTGCTGGAGAGGAGCGCTTTGAACCTGAACAAGGACACACACAGGGAGATAAAAAGACTCACACTCACATCCACGGCTTACAAAAAACTCAGCACTCCTGATGATGGAAATCCTCCCACAACTCTGAAATACAGCTGGGATAGATCCATGCATTTCTTAATTCAAAACCCTCTTATTATACCATGATGTAATTTGAAATTAAAACTCTACAGTTAAACTCAGTGTTTTGAACTATTACTCTTTTTTAAAAAAATAAATTTAGTACTCCTACTCTGGCAACGACACTATTTCTTACACTGGTGATTGGAAAAGAATGAATGCCTTGTAGGACGCCGTCTATCTCTCTGGCCTGTCACGTGCCTGCCTCCTCACAGCGCCTTTTCCTGAGCTTCAGGGATGGCTTCACTGCCCTCCATTGCCTATGGGGCTTCCAGCTCCCTGCTCCCTCCTCCCACCCAAGCTCTGCTCCATGAGGGCAGGGACTTTAGCAGTTTCTGTCTCTGCTGCAGCCCCAGAGCCTGTCCCAGTAGGGGCCTGACACATCACAGGTATTTAATCAATGTTTATTGACTACATAATAATCTCGCTTATGGGTGTCCTTCTGTCTTGCGTTTTAGATGTACTTTCCTGCCCATCAACTAAACTAAAAGCTCCTGGTGGGTAGAGATCCCAGTAGTGGAACACAATGATACTCAATGCATTTAGGAACAAGCTGTGTCTCTGTTTTTTTTTTTTTTTTAACTCTTAATTTTGCAATTATAGATTTACAGAAGAGTTGCAAAGATAGTACAGAGAGTTCCTGTTTACCCTTCACCCAGCTTCCCCTAATGTTCACATCATACACAGCCACGAACCTCTGTCAAAACTAAACTAAGAAATTAATATTGGTACAGTATTGACCTGGTTTGTCTATGCTATGGTGCCACAACCAAGAACTGTGTCTGGGAGAGCGTATTTTTCTTATGGTGGCAAAGCAGACATATGGGGGATGGTTTGGGAAGGGGGACATTGGAGATGCCAAGATGCTTTTAGGAACCCAATGGGTGCTGATCACACACATTCCCTTAGCAAATTTCCTAGAAGGGGGTTCCTTTCCTGGGTTCCCAGAGTCCTTACCCAACTCGGGCACCTCCTGCTCACCACCCAGCAGACTGCCTCCTCCCCATTTCAGCATCATTCTCCCTCCTGCCCAGCCGCATGGCTCCCTGTTCAGGTCCTCGGATAATGTGGTTGAAAATTGTCAACCCAATCTCAGCTCACATTGAAAAGAGGAGAAAGAGCAGTCACAGAGCTAGCAAGGAGGGTGAGCAATTTCTTATTCCTATTGCTACATGTCTGTTAACTCCACAGGTAGGGAAAACCAAGGTCAGAACCTGTGTACTTCAGTGGTTTATGCCTAAGTCTGTTCCCTGACATTTTGGAGAGTGGGCCTCTCAAGGCTGCCATGTATGGGGTCTCAGGCTGTTCACTGCACAAGGGCACCTGGCTGAGGGAGCCAAAATCCAACTCATACTCTGCTCCCAAAGATCTGCCCTTGGTCAGGCCTTTATCTGCCCTTGGTACAAGCATTCCTCTTCCCAGAGGAAGGGGTGCCTTGTTCTAGGCTGTTTTCACCAGTGGCTGCCCTGTACTCTTGACTCCTTGATTTTACGGAGATAATCTGCCAGTCCAGTGAAGACACCGCCAGAATTGAACTTTGAAAACCAGTAATAGCAACAGCCACAGTTATACTTCAGCTGCTTTCAAAACTGATGATACATACCTTGGAGAAGCTGTAAATAACAGCACTTTGTGAGCATAAAATGGTCTTCCTTCTACCAGAAAGGTAACATCAGACATTTCTTTATTATTAAGAAAATGAGGATCTAGAATAGGAAAGGGAAAAAGGGTAGCTTTAGTGGAAAAAAGGGTGAAGTTTAGATTTCTCTTATAGACAGTGCAAATAAGAGCAGACAGGAAAACCGCAGCGATCAAACACTCATCGGCGAGACAGCAACCAAACAGGAGGCAGGACCCATCAGAGGAACACTCAAGTCACTGGAATTCAGCTTTTCGTAGGAAACCCTTATAGCCTATTTGTGATTAAAAGTAGCAGCATTAAGACTCACCTATAGCCAGAGCTCAGATGACTTTCAGGTGTGAAAGGTGAACACCGGCCGCCTTGTCTCTAAGAGCGACAGTTGCCCCCTCCTCTGCTCCTCTCTCTCGAGGCCCCGTGCCCTCCTGCCCGACGGAAGTGGCTTAGAAGAGCTGCCCCCGGCCACTGTGTCCCAGGCGATTTCAATCTAAGCCCTTCTCTTCTAGGGTCAGTGGCAAATGAGCCAGTCCCCTGCCCTCATCGCCTGTTTAACAAAGTATTAATACTTGCTGCGCACTCACGATGTGCCAGGCACTGTGCAAGCTGGCGGGGACCACGTTATCCCCACCGCACAGGTGACGAAACGGAGGCACACAGAAGTCAGAGTGGCTTGTTCAAGCTCGTGACAGGTGGAGAAGCCAGGATTTGAACCTGGACATTCTGATTCAACGGCCTGCTTTGTTAAACACTAGGGTCCTTCAACTTGCCTGTCGTTTCAGCCATTTAGACGCAAGGCTCCAGAAGGCGCCAGTCTGTCCTCAGCTCAGCACTTCTGTCTTGTTGGGAATACCCACAACACCCCCTGCCCTCCTCAGTGCTTCTCGAATCCTCCATTTCCCTCCACCCGCTCTGACACTACCCTCGTTCTGGCCACATCATCTCTTCCTGGGAATCAGAGCTTCCGCTGGTCTCTCTACCTCTGCTTTCGGCCCCCTCAATCTGATGTCCCACCTCACTGCAGGAGTCAACCTTCCGAAAGCCAGATCTGATCACGCTCTCCCCTCCCCTCCCCTGCTATAAACCTCTCAACAGCTCCCCGGCGCTCCCAGGACAGAGTCCAGATGTCTTAGCAAGGCTGTTGTGATCGGGCTGTGCAGGCTCCTCTGGCCTCTCCCTAGTCACATCCCCCTGTCAAACTGTGTGTGTGCTTCAGCCACACGGGACGGTTCTCAGGTCCCCATAGGTACCATGTGCTTTCTCACCTCTGAGCCTCTGCACATGCTGTTCCTTCTACCTAAAACACTCTTCCAGCCCCTTCCAAATCTGGCTCATCCCTATATGGTCTTCAAGTTTCAGCGCGGAAAGCCTGCATCAATAAGCCTTGCCTGAGTCCCCCACCCTCCTCAAACTGCCCCAGTGTCAGTCGTGGCTGAATCCTTGTCTGTTCCTTCACACTCTTTCTCCTGTGTCTAGCGCAGGAAGGTGCCGGGGTACAGTAAGAGTGAGGGCTCTGAAGCCAGATGTCTCAGCTGTGTGACGTTGGGCAAGTTATTTATCCTCTCTGTGCCTCAGTTTCTCCTTCTGTAAAATGGGAATGGTGACACCTACTACACTCCTACGTCATAGAGTGGTAGTGAGGATTAATGAATTCATACATGTAAAGCACTCAGCAAACGGCTGACACACAAGTCTCCCTCAATAAACATGACCATTATAGTAGATGCTCAACATTTTTGAAAATAATTTTTTTTGTTATTACGGTTACATAATAGTTGTGTATACTATTTTTTGAATGAATGAGAGATGCCTTGACTCTTGCTTCAGAATCTTGTTCTAGGAGCCTGCTGAGGACAAGGGGTCCTTTCTTAGCCCAGAGGCCTGTTTGCTATTGGTGGGCCCTTCCTCAGGGTTCAAGGGCTGTGCTGAAATGAAACCTAGCTGCTTCCTCTGGCTAGGTTTAGGAGTCCTAAATTGTTGAGGGCGGGAACCAACGTCCTGCATTCCTGGGGGCTGCAGCCCCTCAGCTGTTGGGCAAACCCTGGCTGACTACACCTTGGGTCCCCAGTCTGTTCCCATTTTTCCCAAACTGCTGTAACTTGAACCCAGAATTCGCCTCCCTGGCTGACTCTCTTTACTCAGCCCTCGAAGGTGGGATGGCCCCCTCCGGCCCTGTGCTGCCCCAGCCTGGTGGTCCTGGTGGTCTTCCACTCATTTTCCTCTGTCAGGACACAGTTACCTCACCTCTTCCCATTAAAAAAAAGGCTTTTGGTTGGGTGTGGTGGCTCATGCCTTTTAATCCCAGCACTTGGGGGGCCGAGGTGGGAGGATTGCTTGAGGCCAGGAGTTCAAGACCAGCCTGGGCAACACAGCAAGACCCCATGTCTTGAAAACAAAAAAATTAGCCAGCAGGGGGTGGTGCATGCCTATAGTCTCAGCTACTCAGGAGGCTGAGGCAGGAGGATCCCTTGAGCCAAGGAGTTTGAGGTTGCAGTGAGCTATGATCAAACCACTGCACTCTAGCCTGGCTGACAGAGCGAGCCCTGTCACAAAAAAAAGAAAAAGACTTATTTTAAAAATATCAAAAGAGCATAAAAAACTCAAAATCATCTATAATCCCACTCTCTTTAAATTTTTAATTAAAAAAACCCCCAAACTTATCCTAGCTTGAGATGCGGTATGGGAGATGCAAAATGTACCTGCTCCATGTTCTGTCTGTTAATAATTACACGGTGCCCTCTTTCCTTCATATTGTGAGCTCTGAGCCTCCCAGGTCTGCCTTTTTTTTCCTCTCTTGGTGCTAACCCTTGGAATTCTAATGCTTGGCCTGTGCTTCTAACTGCTGGAGAAAGAAATCTCAGCAAATTCAGAAGGAGAAAATGTCCCCTCCTCTCCTGCAGCTACCGGAAAGCAGATTTTAGGCTGTGCCATTGACACAGCCTTTGCAAATGTTTGCTCTAGGGAGGGCGTCTTAGGAGGCACCTCGGCATCAGAGCTCGTTGCTATGTCTTGGGAATGCAACCTTTGATTTCTAACATCTGTGAATTTGATTGCTCTTTATAATTTGCTGCCCTGATAAAATATTAATTAACATTATTTTCTACAAGGTAGAAGGACTTGTGACTCTGGCGTGTCCCACTTTTCCCACGTGCAGGGACATAGACGGCTTTCGACTCAGCCGCTAAAATTTTCCACTTCAGCAGAAAGTTGTGTCTCATTGAAATTAACAAGTTATTCATGACAGGAAAAAAAATACTTTAAAACATTTCCATGCGTTCAGCCTTTTAATTAATTTAAACTGGCCCACGCCTTTCACAGTTTGCTAACGGGTAGCATTTTCAGATGCTTCCATTTCTCAAATATGCCCCAATCTTCTTAGGAAAAGGAAACAGGAAGTAGGAAAGTTCGCCAACTTCTATCAGAAAAGCAACGCTTTATCTTTAATATTTGATAACTCCCCAGGCAGCAGGGAGATAGGCCCTTGTGACAACCGAAGGCTCGTGTTTCAGGTTTCAGAGCAGCCTGGTATTTCTTTGCAATTTTTTCCAGGTAGCTCGACCAGGTTGCCGCAGCCCCGGGATCCTCTGAAAGCACTTGGTGGCCGATGGAAAGTTTCCTCCTGGAAAATCTCAGAAGCTGTGACCGCAGAATGGTGGAATTACGGCTTTGGGCAGGCCTGGGCTCAAGTTCCAGCTCCACCCTGGGCTGATAACGCAGCCATAACGTGGCGTGAGTCACGGTGCCTGCCGCCTGCGGTGGCCCGAAGAGCACTCGAAACAGGGCAGGTCAAGTGTGTGGCTGGAGCCTGCTCAGCGCAGGCCTCCAAGAAGGGTAAGAAGTGACTATCATCCCTCTCCCGGGCTTTCAGAGCGTCCAGCCTCCTCGGTTCAGGTATGTCCCCCTCGTGTTTTTACAGGTGTGTTTGTTCCCCTGTTCTCCTACTTCCCTGTCGAAGGACTTCCACTAGAGGAACTCTGAGGGCCTGTCACTGTCCCCTGCTCACTCCTCCCCAGGGAGGAAGAGGGACTCCGTAGAGGGGAGAGTTCGGGAAAAGAGCTGCCACGTGCAGCGTGGCCTTCTTTCGGGATCTACCTGTGCACGGCGTGTGCACGGGCCGGGATCAGGAGGCCCCAGGCAATCCCCGTGCTGTCTGCGATTATGGGAGAAAATCTGCCTAACTGGCAAGCCTCCTTGTCCACATTCCAAGGCATACTCTCCAAACAGTTTTATCACATAATAAAGGAGAATTCTGGTCTCCATCGGCCTGACTCCTGCCTCCATCTCGTGCGTCTCTAAAACCCCCCACCCCTATTTTATCATGTTTGCTTGCTCCCGTCCTCGCATCACAGAGCGACGGCCCACGCGGGCCTGGGGACCACTCACCCAAGCGCGAGGTCTGCTTCCGTTTGATCTCCGTGAGCTTGGGGATGGGGTAGGGCCCGTAGCAGTGTGTGAAGATGACGCACAGCTGCTGGCTGATCACCTCGTTCTGCGGAGAAGAAAGAGTAGCTCACGTGGCTGGGGGCTGGGGGTGGCCTCAGCCAGGCTGTCCCCCCAGGAATGCGACCCCCAGGTGAGAGGACTGCACGCATGTACTGCAGGTTCCAGGAGAAACGGCCTGGATGGTACTCATTCATTTTGCCCCCCGCGGCCCAGATTTACTGGCTCTGTCTGTCTGTCTGTCTGCTATTTCTAGTGGGTTCCCTGGTAAAGCTTAAGAAATTTGTAATTAAATTCTTCCATCTTGCCCTAATCAGTTTCTATCCACTGGAAAGCAGGTTTTTGTAGCTCATAGGATGAAAAATAAGTTTTTATCCCAAACCCACCTTTATAAATACTGGAAAATTCTGGAAGCAGCCAATTATCCTGAAATTAGCAGCAGGAAGCCCTTTGGGTTCTGTGACCGTGCTCTCCATTAACGAGACAAATACTCTTGATTCGGCTTTGATTCTGGTGCTGTGGCATTTCCGATCCAGAAGCGCTCAGCTGAATCACTTCCAAAAAAAAAAAAAACCCACCACAGCCACCCTTGGCTGCTCAGGGACGAAGGAGCCTGGTTCTGATGGACCCTCGTCCGTCACGTTTTGCCTCTTCCCACTTTGCGTCCGTTCCCAGGCACTGACCTCCCTCCCACTGCAGGATGTGCAGGAGGGAGGACACGACCCACAGCATTTTGTTGCTTGGAAATAGGGGCTCGAAAGGGGGGCGGATGGAAAAATATCTGCAATGTATCAAGTAAGAAAAGTACTTTACAACACAGTTTGTGCCATGTCTTTTTGGAAATAAAACCCTACAAGTATATTTGGGTTGACAGATATGTCTAGAAAAAGGTCTAGAAGAATTGCTACCTTTGGATAAGATTATTATGTTTTTCTTTTTATTTATACTTTCTATAACAAACAAGCAGTGCTTTTGTAATAAAAACAGTAAGTATTATTTTGGATTTTAAGAGATGGGTTTGGGGCCACTAGTGTTGTCAGTGATTCGAGCTATTCTTAAATCTACCTGCTTCATGGTGCTCCCACGGCAGGAGGACGCAGCTCGGCGTATGAAAAGAAAACCCACATGCTTCGATTACGTTGGACAGATCGCAGAAGGCACAGCGTCACCTCAGCTGTGATTCCCATAGGCACAATTGCATTGAAAGGACAAGGGGACTCTACTTTCAAAGACGATGCCTTATAATCCAAGGGTGTCAAGGGCTCCTCTCATTTAACACTCATGAAAGTGACTGCCTGCCTCACGGCTTAATGTGGCGGTTCTCAAAGTGTGGTCCCTGGACCAGCGTGTGAGCATCACCTGGAGCTTGTTCGAAATGCAAATTCTCAGGTGTCACCCCCCCCTTTCGGCTTCGGAGGTTTTGGGGTTGGGGCCTGGGCTTTTTTTTTTGATTCCCTTTCTTTATTCCGGTTTTGGGGAAATTCTTGCCGTTGGGTTCCGGTTGCCGGGTTTGGGGAATTCTTCAGGCCAGACGATTTCCAAGGTTCCTTCCAGTGCAGACTCCATGGGCAGCCCATGACTGCATTGGACTTGGGATGAGCTCCCCACCAAAACAAGGCTCCGTGGCCTCACACCAAGGTCTGCTTTTGCCATTAAAGAGGATGAAGCTGTCATTCCACAGTGACACATGCACTGCACGCAAAACTCAGGAAGGGAGCAGAGGGACAGGGTGACTTCCCTGTCATTACATCTGTATGATATAATTCTGAAATTTAAACGGCATTCTTGACAAAATTAGAGAAATGGGGACTAGGAGGGGCTAAAGAGGGGGCTGGGTGCAGGGGGGAAGTAGGTGTGGCTATAAGAGGGTGACATGAAGGATCCTTGTGGTGATGGGAATTTTCCACATATTGACTATGACGTCAATATATTGGTTGTGATGTTTTACTGTAGTTTTGCAAGATATTGCCATTGGGGGAACTGAGATACCCCTGTGTGAAGGGTACAGAGGATCTCTTCATACTATTTCTCACAATTGCATGACTCTACAATTATCTCAAAATAAGAAGTTTTACAACTCCCTGAAATGTAAAAACCATAAAAAAAAATAGCCCATCCCTCACTCCTGTCTAAAACCAGTGGTGTCCCCTGCATTGCACATGGAGGAAAATGCAAACTTTCCTTGGCCCTGCGCAGTCTGATTTTTATCTCCTATGCTTTTTCCTTCATCCCGGCACACGAAGCCCATTCCTACTAAGAGCCTTAGCACCGCAGTCCCCTCGCTTGAAATGCTTTCGCCCCAGATCTCTGCATGGCTGGAAGCTTCTTACTTAGGTGGTCGTTCAAATGCCACCTTCTCAAGGAGATCTTCCTGACCATCTTGTCTAAGTCAGACCTCACCTGCCCCACCCCTAGAGACTGTATCACTGTCCAATTTGATTTTTTTAAATATCACTTATCATGCTCTGTTTTCTTGACTTACTTCCTCGCTTACCATCAGTAAGCTCCACAGGGATAAAGAGCGTGTCTGTCCCATCACCACCGTAGCACCTGCGGCAGAGCGGGCGCACCTGACTACCATGCGTGAATACACGTCCAGAGGAATTATTGTTGGAAAAGTGGGCCAGGAGCTCTTTTTAAACAGATGTATTTTTAAAAAATGACTGTATTGTTCTGCTCCTCGGGAAGTCCCGAGAAAACGAATTCATTTGAAGTTAAAATTTAGAAGAGGGAGGAAAAGAGCAGCTGGGCACCCAGGTGTCAAGCACGGCGTGAATGAATGAGCACAGGATGGGGGGCGTGTACAGGACAGCTGCATTTCCAGGAGTTGACCATGCACTGAGTTTATTTACGGGAATCTTATTCAATACTCTGATAAAACCAGATATTTGTTCCGACGGAACAGCAGACACGATCTGAACAGGAATCCTTGAGTGAAGGGAGAAGGACCAATGCTGGCAGCTGATGTATGGCTACTACTGCCCTCCGCTAGGACACTGTCTTCTCAACTCGGAATTTCTCTGCCATCATCTGTCTCCAGCTTTTCTTTTGAACACAGGAATATCACCCACGCCTAGGGAATGCCTGACTTCAAACCCCGCAGTCTTGGGAAATTGAGAGACTCTCTGTGCCCCTGTGGCCAGTGTATGCAATGTGTAATGCCACATTTCACCTGTAGGGGATGCCATCGAACCCCCTGTAAAAGCCAAACACCCCTTTACTCACTCCCTACTCTTGCTGCGCATCCTTCCTGCACTGCCCCTTCCAGACAAGGAGCTGCCCCAGCTCTGGCTCCTCCCACCCTTGGTGATCAGTACAGCTGCCAGGGCGCTGCCTCCAGGCCACATCTCCTGGCAGAGGCCCCTTCCTCCTCCCCATCCCCAGCTGTTGCTGTTGGAGCTGCTGGTGACTCCCCTGATACCACCACACTGAACTTGCCCTGCTCTCTCCCTGTCAGACCCGCTGCGGTACCAGTCGGGGGGCTCCCCAGACGCTGCTGGCCCACCAAACACTAGCCCCCTCGGGGCTCCGAGGCTCTGGGGCCCAGGAGAGTTTCAGGTGGCCTTTTGGGCTCTGTTAGGACAATCTCTGTCACACTGTGAGCGAAGCAGGCATTCGTGGGCTGACCTGGGCACCTGAGCATTGTTCTAGAATCACCTCTGTGGGGAAAAATTCATTTTGATTTTCAAATGACTAGCTGTAAATGATGGGGCGTCGCCCATTCGTGAGCTGAGGCTGGTCTGCACGAGCTATCCTGTAGATTCTTATTATCATGGGGTCAGCTTCTGAGAAGCTACCCAAACAAGCCACAGCTCCAGGCAACACGAAGTACAGTGCTGGAAGTCAGGAGACTGGTGGCCCCTTGGGGGACAGTGGCTGAGGGGCCCGCTGGGGTGCTAGTCATGTTCCGTTTCTTGGTCTGGGTGCTGACTGCACAGTACGTTTACCTTGTGAAAATCCATCAGGCTCTACAGTGATGATCTGGGCACTGTTCTGTATGTACGTCATAACTCAAAGTCAAGTTTACTTTAAGAAGCCACAGATCAGGTTTGCTTAATATACAGGATATGCCTCAGTTAATTCTCCACCACTACAGCCTGAAGAAAAGTTAAAAACAAAAATCAAGCAAACAAAAATCCCCAAAGAAAGACAGAATACCAGACCCTGGGAACAGACCTAACAATGCTTTTCCCTGTGATGATTCTTAGGTAATTTTATGTGAAAGCCTTTTTATTCATTTATTTATAAGTTGGGGGGGGAGTTTGGTTTTGAAATGCTTCCAGCAGGTTTTGCTCTTTGTGGACTCACTGAGGCTTGTTACCTCAGGCCTGGTGCACCTGCTCCCGTCTGGGGCCTCGGTGGGTCTCAATCTCAAGCACGAATCCACCCTGCAGGGGGCCCAGAGACGCCCGGCTAAGGATGGGCACTAATGAGGACACCTAATGGGACTTGCTTTGGACGTGAGGCCAGGTGCTCTGACAGCAGATGGGCTGTGTTGCTGCTTCCTTATTGAAGGGCCAGCCCTGCTGTCTGGAGGAGGCAGCTCCGTGTCCCCTCTTTGCTCTAGGGGGCAAAGAGCAGCCAGCCCAGCCTGGCAGGGAAACCCACACTGCCCTTTGGTTCAGAGGCTAATTTCCCCAGAGTTCCACAAAGACTGTTTTGGGACAAAGCAGTAAGAAGGGCTGGTGCTGGGGCCCAATTGCCTAGGTTCAATTCCAGCCCTGCCATTTACCAGCTGCGTGACCTTGGGCATGTTGGTCACCCTCTCTGTGCCTCAGTTTCCCCATCTGTTAAATGGAGATAAGATTAGTACCTCCTTCAAAAGTTGCTTATGAAGATTAAACGAGTGAATCCTTATGCTTAGATTAGTGCCTGGCATGTAGTGAAATATAAAATATATATATTTTAGCTTTAAAAAAATTCTCATTTGGCCGGGCGCGGTGGCTCACGCCTGTAATCCTAGCACTCTGGGAGGCCGAAGCAGGAGGATTGTTTGAGCTCAGGAGTTCGAAACCAGCCTGAGCAAGAGCGAGACCCCGTCTCTACTAAAAATAGGAAGAAATTAATCGGACAACTAAAAATATATAGAAAAAATTAGCCGGGCATGGTGGTGCATGCCTGTAGTCCCAGCTCCCCCGGAGGCTGAGGCAGGAGGATCGCTTGAGCCCAGGAGTTTGAGGTTGCTGTGAGCTAGGATGACGCCACGGCACTCTAGCCCGGGCAACACAGTGAGACTCTGTCTCAAAAAAAAAAAAAAAATTCTCATTTGTGTCTTGAGATAGTTCATTATAGAAGGGTTCCGAAGTCAAATGAGTTTGGGAAACACGTCATTCCCTTTGTGAATTAGGGTATTCAAGGCTCTGTAGTAGCGAAATTGGCATAAGCCGATGTTGTTCCAAGGAGAGGAGCCAACATCTGGCCTGTTCATGGGCCAGTATTCACAGCTGGCTGCTGCCTGTGCTGCACTGGAGTGTTAAATATTTTGATATCATCCCTGCCGTGGGAGTGGTTTTATACAGAACACCTTAGGGAAATACTGGAGGTGCCACCTCCCTGGGTGAGGCCATCTTCATGGTATAGACACTTATAAAAAGCATTTACTATGTGTCAGGGACAATTCAAAGGGCATGAGGGTATTGACTCGTTTTATCCTCACAACCACCCTAAAAGGTTAGTACAATTATTATCCCCATTCTCAGACAGGGCAGTCGAGGCAGAGGGAAGTTAAGAAGCTTGGCTAAGGCCATGAGGCCACTGAGTGGCAGAACCAGGATTTGAACCCCTGCAGCCTGGCTCAAGTCCATGTTCTCAACCACTGGGCACTACTGGCCCCTGTGCCTTGCTAAGAAGCTGTTGGGGTATGTGATGCTTGAAGGCACAAACTCCTCACAGCCTCTCGGGCAGAATGGTCCTCCCTGGTGTCTCTCATGGTCACAGTGCTGGGGCATTTGCCACAGCCTCCCCCGGCCTTTGGCTATCGACCCCGATGGCTGGCTGGGGGAACGTTGAGCATCTCTGGGGAGCACCAAGGCTGTCGGTTCTCTATGTTCCGTTTTCCACCAACACACACAACGAGGCCACATGGCCTGCACCAGCAGGGACCAGAGTGTCTATATGGTATCACCTACCAAGCGAATGACCCCAAAGAGATTTTTAAGAGTTAATCTCCTAACAGTCCCAGGGCCGGACTGATGTTTTGAAGGGCTTGCAGCATTTCCGTGTTGCTGGGAATACAGGTGTCAGCAGGGGTGAATCCCAAGGAGCCAGAGCTGGGCTTATTCTCTACCTGAAAGGCCTTCTCCCAGGCCCAGCATCCAGCCACCTTGGCAGGGTTTGCACTCTGTTTATCCAGAAAGCTGCACCCATTTCCCTCTTCCTGCTTGGTTCCTGTCATCCATCCAGGCCTGGTCTAGTCCCAGCACCTCAGGGAAGCCCACCCTCCCCTTCTGCACTCTCATCCCCTCTCCTAGCCTGCACCTCCCAACTTAACACTGTCGTATAAACTGCCTCACACGCTGCCAGGGCACACGTGCTGGTATCATCTCCCCAGCTGTAGCGCAAGCTCCTTGAGTTAGAAGATATATAATATTCCCATGTGCCCAAGTACCTTGGGACATGCAGACACTCAGCAGAACAGCTGCCCCACAAATGACTGCACAGGCAGCGCTGGCCAGCTGGGGAGCACTCACCACCAGTGGCTATGACCACAGCCATCCCACCCCAAGTGCAGTATCAGGCTAAGGGACCGTTCGGATTTGTGAACCTCCGGCCTGTTCCCTGCCAACAACCACAACGGCCTCACGCCCCTCGTACCTTGCTCGCCTTCAAGATCTCAAACATCAGGGGCAGGCCTTGGGTGATGAGCTCCTCCGTGTATTCCTCCTCCTGGATGGTCTTGAACTCCTTTAACAAGCACTGGATGAGAGGCCTGCGGTGCTGCTGGAAGGCGATCCGCAAGGACTCCAGCCACGTGTGCAGAGTCCACGGGACACCTGGAAGGGGGAGAGGAACAGGGGAGGTGGGAGGGGAGGTGGGGAGAAGGGAAGGCAGAAAACAACCAGAGGAGGCGGCGTGTTTTTATCTGGAAGTTGGCCTTTTCCCGGGACGTTTCCAAGTTATGAGACCAAGGAACTGACTGCCCATGAATAGAGCTGGTGTTGGATTTTTCCCGAAGACTTGCAGAAGTTGAAATTAAAGGTCATAATTCCATTCCCTTAACTATGGGTGTCCATCTCCGCATGCTACTCATATTATTAGGGGCTGCATTTTACATATAATCTTTGTGTAACACGCTAGGATTATTGCGCACACTGCTTATATGTATTACACACCTCTGGGTTCTGGGTTCATAGCCTCCATCCTGCTTACTCTGCTTACTGGGGAGGGAAGCTCTCTGGCCCAGGATTAAAGAGCGGATGTAGCCGAGGATCTGGGACATATCCAGGCCCAGACGACAGCTTAGTGCTGGCGAAACCCATGGTGGACGTCACCGTCTACAGCTCTGACCGAGACGGGTGTTTGTATGTGAGGAAGGAGACATGGGAGGCTGCTGCTGCTGCTCCCCTGTGCAAAACAACACTTGCATCTGCAGGTACTTCAGCAGGGCCTCCTGCTCCAGCAGAAGCCTCCCCAGCAGCTGATTGCTGTAACCGGCTTCTGCTCTCACGGGGAGGCACAGACAAAGGGGACGCGTCTCACTACTGTTTACAACGAGTAGACCATGCAGAGCCTCAAGCTTCATAATCATGCAAAATAGGCTCGCACGGCAGTGCCATCAATGTCCCACATACCAAACAGCCACCCATCTGAGAGGCTTGTTTCTAGAACAGTGTCACAGGGGCCTCTCCTCAGCCCCCGGCCAGCCTCGATCCACCACACCCTTGTGTTCAGGTCCTACTGCTCCTGTGCCGGGGCTAAAGCCACCACGCTGGTGAAGGCTAGGCGAGCCCCGTTCCCCGGACGCTCACAGGAGGTGGCTCTGGGCTAGCTCACTCAAGGAAGAGCCAGCCCTAACTTCCCAGAGCGTGGCTTTGTTTCCCGAAACTCGACGGGAGGGTTCCTGCTAAGGAAGAGTGCCTGCACCCTGAAGGCTGCCCCGCCGCTGCGTCCTGGAGCTGGGTGCTGTAGCGCAGCGATTCTTCAACCGCTGGGAACACCTGGGATGATTGTTAAATATAAAGATTTCCAGCCTTTATCCCTCCAGACCCTCGACAGCAGAGCCTCTGGGTGTAGGGCCTGGCAATCTGTATTCAGACAAGCTCCCCAGGTGATCTGAATTCCTGCCCCAGGGTCCAAGTTTGGGGATCGTGGAAAGATGATGTCAGTGCGGATCTTTGGGGCGGGCGGGATGCTGCTATCTATGGGGACAGTGTGGGCGTCTTGGCCCGGAAGTGTTCCAACCAGTGAAGGAGAAGCTCCCTGGGTCCCCGTGTGTGTGTCTGTAGACCTAGAGCTGGCAGCAGCGCCGTGCCTGCGTGGAGGGCGCCCGCACTGACCTATGCTCCTGATATCAATTGTGACATCCACGTAGCCGTGCTCGGCACTGTGATACATGGCCTCCCTCAGGGCCCTCAGTTTGGCCTTGCTGTTGCGGCTGGCGCACAGGGGGGGCGGGGCTGTCTCCGCCAGGTCAGTCCCCTCGGCCAGAATCTCCTCCAGGGACAGGATATCACTCTTCTCCTTCTCTGGCTGGGCGAGCAGTTTGCGGAACACATTCCTGTCAATCATAAACCCAGAGAGGAAGACACTCAGAGATGGAAGTGGCTTTGCCAGGGCGGGGTGGGGTGGGGACGTGGGGTGGCCACTCGGGACGAGGGAAGGGCAGGAACAACAGGTGGGGGCTTCAGGGACCTGGCCGTGGGGGCTGCGTTTTGGGAGTGGAGATGGTGGGGCATGACGGGCTCTGTTTCCTTGAGGCAACTTGGAGCTAAGTGATTTCCTCAAATGTACAGAAGGCTCTAGAACTCTGCCCTTTTAACTGTTGGCCTGCACTCCCTCCATGGTGACTTTGCTTTACTAGAGGTTATGGGTGATAAAATCCGATGTGGGTAAATCCTGAAGGAAACTTAGAAGGGAAGTAGCCAAACATGAGCGGTTTTATTATTTTTAAAATGGATTCTCCTGACTTCGTGAGAGCTGATGTGATGTACTCTGACCAAAACTGGCAAAGGGTGACAGCTCTGTGAGGTCAAGCTGGCTGAGAACAGGCAAAACGAGCCAGTCTGAGCACACGTGCGCTGCAGGCAGTTGGCTCTTAGGTGGCAGTCAAGGTCGCTCTGGCCAGGCCTGGGGCCTGGACCACCTCACACTGCCTCTGGGCCCCACATCCAGAGATACAATGGGTCTGGGGTAGGCCTGGGAATCTGCATTTTTAACAAGCACCACTCGGGACCTCGTGGCTTTGGCCCGTCCTAGCCTACCTGTGTCCGTGGGCTGCGGCCTGGCTGAAAGAGTTCATATCACCCTGGGGGGTTGTAGAAATTCCGTTCCTGTACATGGTTCCTATCAGGGGGTCCGCACCACGCTCCAACAGCAAACTAACCAGCTCAAAATTTCCTGCAAGCCCAGAGAAGGGGGTTTCACAAGAGAATAAAGCAAAAATACAGTCATGGGCACTTCGAGGGCCAGGGTGGTGGAGCCCCTTGGCCGGGATGAGAACCGATGGCGCTTACCTACGGCGGCCGCGAGCTGGAGCGGCGTTTCTGAGTAGTTCTCCTCGCCGTGCTCCACGGAGCCCTCCACCTTGGCCCCAGCGTCCAGCAGGAGCTGCAGGGGAAGAGCCGCCATTGAGACGCTGAGGGGACGCGCACCGTGCGCAGGCGCCAGCGAAGGCTGGTGGGACCGGTGAGAGGCCAGCGCCGCGTCCCTCCCTCCGGGTCAGTGTGCACGGGGCTGGAGGGCAACTGCACCTCAGAAGATGAACTGAGGGCTTCTTGTATTTTCTAGAACCCCAGACTACGCAGAGTGTGGTCCATGTACAACAGCATCAGCATCACCTGGGAGTTTGTTGGAAATGCTGACTCTCGGGCCCCACTCAGACCTGGTGAACGCGAGTCTGCATTGTAACAAGATCTCCAGGGGGTTTACACGTGCATTCGAGTTTCCAGAAGCACTGAGCTAGAAGTCCTTGGCACCAGAATGCTGGAAGACTCCTTTCTTGGGCCGGCTGCACAAAGCCTCAGAGGGCAGCACTGTGGTCTCTTAGAACCACAGACTCTCAAGAGACCTGAAGGACTCTGGGGGCCTCCTGGGCCAACCAGGACAACAATGCCTGTGAGAACACCCTGGGTGGCTCTCAGGACAGTTTAGTCAATGCTAGGTTTTGTGGCCAGCAAGATCAGTTAATGGGGTGGCAGAGTGAGCTTCCAGAAGTTTGCTTGATATATGACTTTATTCTGCGCATTCCCTAAGACATCTGGGCTTTTTAAAGAGGCAGAGATTCTGTCCATGCTGGGTCTCACTCACACTGAATGTGCTGTCGGCACCACTGACATAAAATAGGAGAAGAACTCTGCCATCTTTACCACCTACCTAAGGCTGCCTGCGGGCACAGCCTGGCGGGATCTGCCGACTGGCATTCCGTGACCCTGGCTGCTGTGTGGCTGTGCCTGGCTGCCCGCTGTTCCCAGTCCTGAATTAAAGGCCAGGGATGCCCTTGCATGTTGAGGGATGACATCTGTGTCCACTGACCACCATCAACCCCTTCTTTCTTAGATTCCTCTACGAGGAGTGCACTGGGCAAACTGTTCTATAAGCAGAAGCCAGCTCTCAGTGTGACTTGTCACCTTCTCAGCCTCCTGAAACATGACTTGGAGTGTTGTCCTAAAAATTCTCATGACCCAGGAAACAACAAAGGATTCCTGTGAAATTCCAACATTGCTGAGCCATCCCTGCAACCCTATTCCCTGCTCTGCATAGACTCAAGAGGCGTGGACCACACAAAAGGAGGTGAGCTCCTGACGTACCCAAAGCTCAGCACTCACTATGGCGGCGCCAGGTGTGGTCAAGAACCTGGTTGCTGGTCTCTCTTTTCTGATGGAGTAAAGATCGAGAGTAAGATCTAGAATGTACTGGATGGCTGTGCACTGAACACCAACTCTACAACAGCCAGGAAAAGTGCAAGTGATACACATTTTATACACCCCCAGGATCTCTAATGAGGACGTGTCACCGCACTTAGAACTGTTTCAGAAGACACATGGCTAAGGCTCTACTCTCGACCTCCTGGATCCAATTGTCAAGAAGGGGGATCCAAACAAACATCTTTTGGAGACACTCCCTTGGTGACTTGGATGCTTCCTCCCACTGGCTGGATTCTACACAAACACTGGGGTTACACCTTAGTGGCGGTTCCAAGGTATCGACACCAGCCAAGACTTATGTTCATGTTATCACAAGCAAAATGAACGAATCCACCAAAACAGCTGAAGCCCCACCCCAGAGCAACCAGGAAGAACTTCGTAGGTTTGCCACTGTGTGTATGAGGCTGAATGTGGGTACATGGTAATTTCATATTGGTTAAAGCTGGGCCACGTAGATTATTACACATAATATTTTTATTCATATAATACAAATAGGCTACATTTAATTGCAATTAACCAATATGAATCGCTTAGAGAATAATGCATGCTGGGAGAGGTATAGATTTTTGTTATGGAAGAGGTAAAATTAAAGGTCAGATGTGGATAGGGAAATACGTTAATACCTGAACTACAGGAATATGTCCATGCAACACAGCAAAAGTCAGAGCCGTCCAATGGCGGGTCTCAGGGTGGACGGATGGATATTTATGAGGAGTACTGACAACCTATAAACAAATTGAGGTTATTTTCAAAATGTGACCTTCACAATTCTTAGGCTAGCAAATTTGACCTATCTGTGGCTGGGCACAAGGGCACTAGATATACAAAGACATTCTGCAAGATGTCTTGAGAAATGCTGGCGATACATGGTAGGGATTTTCCCTGTTGAATGCCCCAAACACCTCTCACCAGAACTAGGCATCTACCCTGCTTGTGTATGTAAGAACAGAGACTGAAGCAATCCTCCAAAAACCATCCGAAGACCATGTTATATTTTGGAGATTTTACCCACTGGGGCAGTGAGAACATTTCTCGGTGACTTTCTGTCCTCTGTGCATAACGAGGAGGCCTTTGCTTCTCCTTTGAAAGGAATTAATGGATGACTTCTGACGGCCTCCAAGGTGCCTTGCAGGCTGTAGTGGTTACAGTGAGCCAGCTCCCCTGCCTGTCTCTTTCCTCTCCCTGCTTAAGGGAAGGTGGTGGTTCTGAGAGCTATAGGATGTCAGAGAGTGCGAGATGCCACTACCACGCCACCCACTTTTTAAGAGAGATTCTCAGTGGCAGCGAACCCCAGGCAAGAGGCAGTCTGCTTGGGGCTTTGAAGCCAAGGGAGCCCATCACTCATCTGATAGAGGAACTTCACCATCTGCTCACAGCTCACCCCACACCATTCTCATTTCCCTCTTCTGCCCACCTCCTGGTTGACAAGCACCCTCGCGCTACTGACATGTGGGCATGAAGCTCTCCCTGGACACAGCACGAGTGAGCAGTCTATATGGGGGCCTCAAAGCACCCCAAGCCAAGAGAGAGGAGGTAGGGTAGCCGAAGGCCGGGGTCTTGCAAGGTCAGCACTCACTCGTGGCTTTTCTCCCAAACATTCCTGGGGCCACATAACCTCGATGGCTACTTCACTCAGAGCAATTCCGCTCACTAAGCACCCACTGGAGGAAGGCCCTGAGCTGAGATCGCGGGATGGGCTAGAGAGAAGGAGCAGAGAGCCCCAGCACCCTACCCTGAGGAGCCCTTGCAGGGGTCTGCATGGTGCTTAGCGATTCACAGAAAGGGGAAAAATCCCCACGTTTGAAAGTTATAAGATCCAAAATGCTTCTGGATCCCAAACTATGTCTATTGTCTGATTTCCTCAGATGACTATAAAACTCAGCAATTAAAAAAAAAACCACAGTACAAAGACTGCATGGGCATCTGATTTTGAACTAAAAAGGTTTCCCAGGGTTGCTGAGTTACGACTGCAGCATGTCAATCTTTCTGCTGAAGGCTGCCAGTATCTGGCTGCTGGGGAGAACGGGTCTTCAAATAGCATAGAACAGGGTAAAAAAAAAGTGAGATTTCACCTATTGCGAGACTTGGGGTGTGAGCGGACGGGCCGACATGAGCTGAGTCCCAGACCCACGCTGGGTAAGGGTGGGTTCATTCCCTCCAACAGCTGTCTGAGGTGGGTGTGTCTGTTCTCCCACTTTGTAGGTGGGGACAGGAAGCTTCAACCACTTGCCCAAGCACAAAAGCAAGTCACTATGACAGCGATGGTTTCAGAACTTGAACCCAAGTCTGTCAAACTCTAAAGCCGCTGCAGGGGCAGGGAGGGGGGGAGAAGAGGTCTGGGGTGGGGGGATGCGCTTTCCACTATACCACACTGCCTTGGGGAAGCTTTGAGATTAGCTTTAAGATCTGTCACCTCAGCCAACAAGGTGAGCCCGTCAGGATTTGGTGGGGGAGGCGGAGGATCAGGGGAGGGAAACCTCAGCTCAGGGGACCGGGCCAGCATTTCCTCTGCTTTATGTCGGGCAGAGGGAAAGGGCTGCTGGCTCAGGGGAGCTCTTTCTGCCCTCGTCCCCGGAGGAATGGCGCAGCAGCTGGGATCAGAGACTCGGGGCGGATGCAAGGATAAGCTGGTGCTCCTTGCAGCTGTGTTGTTGTATTTAAACAAAACATTCGTGCAACCCTGGAGTCTGGCTGGGCTGGAGCCTGGGGATGGACAGAATCTGTCAGGTGGTCTCACCAGGACCACAGCAACTGAAAGGGCGGAGGAATGATGTGTTTGTCGAACTGAGGTCCCTGAGGTGGCTCTCGGGAGAAAAAGCCCCCCTCTTGCTGGCCTTCTGCAGGCCTGTGCACCCTCACCTCCACATTCAGGTCAGCTCCGGCATCCAGCAGCATCTGAACCATCGCCTCGTCCCCGCGGACGCAGGCGTACATCAGGGGGGTCATGCCCTGCGGTGAGTTAGAAACCAGAGAACGGAGAACGTTTACAACGATAACAAATGGCAAATCTCACTCAAGTTTAGGAGGCTGTGTGTGCGCTCAAAATCCAGCATGCCAAACACACGCGTGCAGCCCTGTGACTCGGAAGGTGACACCCTCCATATCTGGGAAACCAAAACGGTGGCGAGAAGGGAGATTCCATTGCCTTTCCAGCATTTATTTTGGCCTAAATTGGAGAATTTTCATCTGTTTGTCTGTCTTAGGGTACAACAGACCTAAGAGTGTTTGCTAAAACAAGTGGTTGATTTTAACTTATGGCCCTTAGGAACTTGCTAGATTGATTCCGCAATATCAGCCCTAAGCTGTGTCATTCGTAAACACTGTTTCTTTGACATTTTCTCTTTCACAATATAACAGGTGTCATCTTCGCTCTATCTAAGCTGCTGGTCAACGTCAAGGGAAACTGGATGTCTCTGAGCATGTGGCGTCACCCATCACTGACATCTGGTTTGACATTATCATTTACAAGGAAAAGGCAAGCGAATGACAAATAACCTTAGGAATACCATAGCTGCCCACCACGCCTGGTTACTACAAACAAAGCACCCAACCAACAGGATGGATGTTCAACAAACAGTGTTGTGCAGGTGGTTATTTGGGAAAACATCCAAGTCAGAGCCTTATCTCACACCATAGACCAAAATCATTTCTAGTTGGATTAGAGATATATTGGAAAAATTAAAACCATAAAAGATACCTAGCTGGTCTCTGGGTCTGCTTCTAGGCATAGATTTAATTTTAATTTTTTTTTTTTTTTTGAGACAGAGTCTCACTCTTTTGCCCAGGCTAGAGTGAGTGCCGTGGCGTCAGCTTAGCCCACAGCAACCTCACACTCCTGGGCTCAAGCGATCCTTCTGCCTCAGCCTCCCGAGTAGCTGGGACTACAGGCATGCACCACCATGCCTGGCTAGTTTTTTCTATATATTTTTAGTTGTCTGATTAATTTCTTTCTATTTTTAGTAGAGACGGGGTCTTGCTCTTGCTCAGGCTGGTTTTGAACTCCTGAGCTCAAACAATCCGCCCGCCTCGGCCTCCCAGAGAGCTAGGATTACAGGCGTGAGCCACCGCGCCAGGCCTAGGCATAGATTTAATGGATGAAATCACAGAGGAAAATCATTACAGCATTGAGGATATACAATTGAAAACATTATAAACAACATTAAAAGGTAAACAATAAATTGAGACACATTTGTCACATGATAGCAAAAAACTGTGTGCCTAATATATAAAGAGTTTTTCTAAATAAAGACAAAAAACGTAAAGTTTCAATGAAAAACAGGCAAAAGATATGCGGAAGATTAATAGGGAACACATATATAGCTGGAGGGTGTGTAAAAGGAAACGAAGGTTGTGGGAAAGTAATTTAAGATTGAGAACCTTAAGAAAGGCTGATGTATTTGAGCCACTATTTCCATTTAAAAAATTTTCCCTAATGAAATAATCAGAGATTTGAACAGGGACTTGTATATTTAGCCCACCATTGTTAATAAAAGTAATTAGAAACAACCTAAATCTCTAACAATAAAGGTATGGTTAATGAATAAACAATATGACCATTTTATGTATCCATTAAAAGTGGTTTAAAAAAATAAGGCAGGGTGCAGAGATGCGTGCCTATAATCCCAGCTACCTGGGAGGTCGAGGCAGGAGGACTGCTTGAGCTCAGGAGTTTAAGGCCAGCCTGGACAACATAGTGAGATCCTGTCTCTTAAAAAAAAAAAAGAACATGCAACGATATTATAAAGTACCTTTAATATAAGATATGGAAAAAGCAAGATATAATAAATGCCTGAGCTTTTAAAAATAATGTAAATGTGTGTGTGTGTGTGTGTGTGTGTGTGTGTGTGTGTGTGTTTGTTTTAGGGCTCCTTGGTGTTGCTCAAGAAAATTATTAGGTGTAATTAAATGGTCCTGCAATTGCCTCTCTGGAATTTGCTGCATGAGCTGCCCATGGGGGAAGCAGCTCCGTCTGTCCTTTGTGACGTTCCACATGGGACTTACTTTTAAAGCTGCTGCTTGTTTTCTGTGTTCGTGACTGTTCACCCACACAAGACATCTCCTTGATTGCTGGACACAAGCGTCTCACTGCACCTCAGTTTCAGGAGTTTGGGGGCATGGCTGTCTATCTCTGAGCTGCCTCTCAGGGTCCCCAGTATGACTTCTGTGCACCTTGAACACGCCCTGACAGTGTGGTGGAATTTGCCTGGACGTGTCCTGTGCACAGGCAGGGAACTAATTTTAACCATGCTGGAAGAAGGACGCGAGGGACACATACTAAATATAAATGATGGTTCCATGGGTGCTGGCATTATTTCCTTTCTGGAATAGGTCTATTTTTCTCTCTTTTCATTTCAGCTGCAATGATCATGTGCTACTTCTATAAAGACGAACGGGAGTATTTTTATATTTTAAAAACTTCAAAATAAAAGAGCAAGCAACCCAAGCGGCCAGCAGGGGGCGCGTGTGCACAGCGCCTGCAGGGATCGCCGCCGTCGCCGTCTCGCCAGGGGGTGGTGCACGCGGGGGAGCGGGCGCCTGCTCAGACCCTCGGACCCTGTACCTGTTCGCTCATGGTGTTGATGCCGTCGGGCCCCAGCAGAGACACCGCCTGCTTCACCAGGTCGGTCCGCCCGCAGTTCAGCATCCGGAAGCCCAGGTCCTGCTTAAACTTGGCTTCGATGGCCACCGCGTCCAGCTTCCGAGAGGCGCAGAAGCAGTCGTCGGCCCTAAGGAAGGGAGAGACTGTCACGTGGGTGCAGCAGCCTCCCCAGAGACCGGTCCCTGGGGCCGCAGGAGCAAACTCCTTAGAATGCACCAGGGAGCTTTGCATCTGCTGTTCCCAGGCTCCAATTAAAACGATTGCCTCCTGCTGTCTCTTGATCCTTTGTCCTTTATAACTGCTGCGGATCTGAATCTTCTCCTGTGCTCCCAGAGCACACCCAGCTGCGTATCCTAATGGCTAATATTTACTGAATGTTTACTGTGGGCCAGGCACTCTGCTGAATTCTTTATGTGAATCCTCACACAACCCCAAACCACGGGAAACACACACAGATCAGGGACCGGCCCAAGGCCACACAGTCTGAAAGCAGTGGAGCTGGGGTTTGAACCGAGGTAGTCTGTGTGGAGAGCTGGCCTGCGTGTCTACTATACCACTCTGTCCCCCAATCACAGCACCCACTGTTTGCCTGTTTACATGTCTGGCTGCCTACTCTAAGCTGGGGACTTCTGAGAGCAAAACCCATGTCTGGTGGGTCTCTCCTTCCCAGGGCCAGACAGCGCACAGCAGGTGGAGGTGCTGAAGGAATGCACAGTGGGTGGATTCTCTACACTGAAAACAGAAGCAAGACAGAGAACCGGTGAGATGAAACGAGAGTATAGATAGCAAGGTGCACTGAACGCTGTCATCCAGCCAGCCAGGTGCTTGGAGAAAGAGGTTAGGGGAAGAGTGAAGAGGAGAAGTAGCAGAATCGAGAAGATGATACAAACTCTGCTTGTAAAGGACGTTGCTTCCTTCTCACGATCGATTAATGATTAAATCAAATCATCAAGCATTTATTGAGCACCTGTTTGCACCAAGCTCTGCTCTAGGTGCTAAAAACATCAAGGTAAATATGTCACCGTCCTTGCCCTGGGAGAGCCCTGCCTGGGAGGTAAGAGATGCAGGCGCAGGTTGTTGTAATTCAGTGTGGCAAATGCACGGATCGAGGGATCAGAGACGTGCACTATTCCAGAACACAGGCGCCGTGGCAGTACAAGAAAGCTGCACCAAACAGAGCCAGGGCATCCAGCAAGGCCTCCTGGGGAAGGTGACAGCACTGCTGAGCCGTCTTAAATCGGGAAATAGGAGAAAAGAAGGCAGAAGAACTGTGAGCAGGGCCAGCATGAGCAAAAGCATGGAGGTGAGACACGGCAGGCTGAGTGAGGGTAACTCTGGAGGTTTCGGTGTTCCTGGGGCGTCGACTTCCAGGCAGAGAGTGCCAGAAGCTGAGGGTGGGGGGGTTAGTCAGGGGCTAGATCACAGAGGACCTCTGACTTAAGACTTTCTCCTTAAAAGCCAGCGGGGGAGTGATATGGTTGGGTGGCCAACCGCAGGCGAGGGTGGAGGATGTTTGAGGGGAGCCAGCGCTGGAGGTGGGGAGACGTGTCAGCATCGAGAGAACCAGCTGAGCAGACAGAAGCAGCCTCTGCCAGAGCGTGAAGTGACACGGGGCTGAGTCGAGGCGGTAGTTGCTAGGATGGAGCAGAGGGTGTGGACTCTGCCTTCTCCACGTGCAGGTGCCTTGCCCAGAGGCTGGTGAGCCACTCGGGCCAGCTGGCGTCAGCGCTGCCCTGGGCCGTTCCCACCCCCTCCGCTTGCCAACACAGGGGCGAGAACTGAGGAAAGGGGCCAGGCGTGCAGACTTTCTGGTTCTCCTCCTGCCTCTAACGGACCCACTCTGTGGCAAAAAGAAGGGCGCAGTTTGTGAGGGAACTCCCTTCTTTTTCACCCTTGGAGGCCATGGGAGGCACCGTGGCTCCAGAACATTATGGCGCTGAGACTTGTGTTTACCAGGAAGGCTGGGATGCGGGGGAAGCCCCTGAGGGGCGACCCACGAAGAGAGCCTCGGGAAGTGGATGGGATGTTGTTGGGTTCCTGACATGTCATTCCTCTCTGCCTGGCAGAGGAGCGTTGGCCTGGAGACCGCCCTGGACAGGAACTCAGCGGTAGATGCCAGGGCGCTGGACACTAGAGGAGCTTGCATCTGGCCACCAGGGGGAGCCGGTGCAGTGCGGATGGACTGAGGACCCGCAATGCGAGCTTGGTGTTGGGATGGAGCCCGGTCTGCACACCTGCCTCAGAAACTAAGTGCTGGGCCAGGCCTGTTTGTATGAGAGCCCTGGGAGGGGCAGTGAAAGGTGTTCAGGAGCCCATAGCTGGCCAGGACCTAGACTCCAGGATTAAGACCTTTTCATGGCAGGTGGGGGAGTCGAGGCCACTCCAGCACTGTGGGAGGGCTACCCCGGTGGTGGGGGAGGACAAGCGGACTCTGGGCCTGGCTTCCGACATGGCATCAGCCTCCCCGACGTGAACTTCTACGGCACGGAATGGGGCTGTGCCATCGGGCCTCTTGGCCCAGTTCATGGGAGTCTTGAACTTGGCTCTCCTGGAGCTAGGGTTGCCTGATTTAGCAAATAAAAATACTTTAGAAATATTGTATCAGACATTCTTATACTACAACATTATCCATTGTTTATCTGAAATTGAAATTGAACTGGGTGTCTTGTCTTTTTCCTGGGAAAGGGCAGAGCTACCTACCAAGGGCCCAGAAAAAAACATGGGGAGAAACCGTGGGTCTCTCCAAAATGCAAACAGCATCTATGTCCAGGGGGAAGAGGGGAGACCCTTGGTGTGGCTGCAGCGTCCAAGGGACCAATGGTCCCTAGGAAGTAGGTAAGGAAGAAGCTTCAGGCCAAATGAACAGGACAGAGGGGAGTGGGGCAGAGTAGCAGGGTAAGGTCCCAGGGCATACATCACGGAGGTGTCTGTGTGTGCGGTACTGGAGTCTGGACTCTTGCCTGGGGGTGTGCTCAAATCTTAGTGAAGTATCAGATTTGACTCATTATAGGGAAAACCTTTCTTCTAACAGACCACTATCCAGTTCTGGAAGAGGCTGCTTTGGGAAATCAAGAGCTCCCTTCCTGGGAGCAAAGGTGCTGTAAATTATCACTGTCACACAAAGACACCCACTGCAGTTTCCTCTTTCACGTGTCTAAGTCCCTTCTCATAGCCTCCATGCTTGATGCACTCATTCAAATAAGCATTTTTTTCTGTAGTCAAGCTAAATTCCATGTGACTGGATAAACGTTGCCGAGCACCTACTGTGTGCGGGGCCCCGCCCTAGGGGGCTGTTGGAGAAGGGAGACAGACACCGTGTACACAGAGCTCACAGACTCGTAAATGGATAATTCCAAGAACATCACAAGTGTTTACCAGCAACCTAGGTCCTTGATTTTAATTAGAAAGAGACAAATGGCAAGAAAATTACTGTAGCTGAGATGATGATGATGATAATTGTTATTACAGGAAGCTGACATTTACTGAATACTTACTATTGAAATCTAAGCTCTTTCCGTGTATTAACTCATACAATCAGCACAAGTCCTGATGTAGAGCTATTAGGAGCCACACTCCACAGATGAGGAAACTGAAGTAAGGACCTGCCCAAGCCACAGAGCTCATAAGTGGTGAGCCAGGAGCTGACGGGGGTGACCTGACCTCCAAGCTGCCCCCCACAGTGGGACCTGGCTCTCTCCACCATCCGATGCATCCACAATTACAACTGCCTGCTTGAGCTTGTCTCTCAAATGACTCTCAGACCCTCAAATTTAGCAGGTCCAAAACGGAACTTTTGATTAACACATCCACCCCCACCCTCCAAACCTGTCCCTCAGCCATCCCATCTAGGTACATGGCACCATTGCCTACCCAGGTGCTAAGGCCAGAACCTTCTCTCATGCCCATGTCCATCCATCATCTGTTGACTTTGCCACCCAGATCCAGATCCACCCACTTTCCTGCACCTCTGCCGCCCCTACCTGGATTCCGCCAGCAGCATCTGTCTCTTGCATGGCTAGATCAGTGCAGTAGCCTCCTCACTGGTTTTCCTGCTTTCATTCTTCTCCCCATCCAAACCAGTCTCTTCTACAAGGTCAGAGTGAGCTTAAGACATAAATAGGACCATGCTAAGCCTCTCCTTAAAACCCTGCAATGCTTTCCAGTGTACTGAGGATAAAATCCAGCTCTCCACACGTTCCACTGGGCTCTGCAGGCACAGGGCGCCGCCCTGCCACCAACTTCCCTTCCTCCTTCACTCTGCACCAGCAACTCTCCTCTTTCTTCTGTCCCTTCAACGGGCAAGGTCTTTCCTACCTCGAGGACTTTGCTCCTGCAGTTCCCTCTCCCCAGAATGCCCTTCCCCCAGCTCTTTGCAGGCCTGGCTCCTTCTCATCCTTCAAGTGTAAGTTTGAACGTCATGTCCAGAGGAGACCTTCTCTGACCAGCCCATCCAAACCAGGGCCTGCCCCCTGCTGCCTTTACATACCCCTGCCCAGACCAACTTCATCCGTCTCCTAGTTAACACCTGTCACAGCTTGTGAGCATCTTACTTGTTTACTTATTTTAAAGGTTTTTTTTTTTTTCCCCACTAGCATGTCAGCCTCCTGGGGGCAGGGCCACATCTGTCTTGTTCTCCATTGTGTCCCCAATGGTGCCTGATGCGTGGGGAGACATGCATAATCTGTGATTCATTCTTTTTCAAAAGTTAATTAAATTTTAATTGACTATTATATTTATGGTGTGCAACATAATGTTTTAAAATATGTATACATTGTGGTATGGCTAAATCATGCTAATTAACATATGTGTTACCTCACATATTTATTTGTGGTGAGAACACAAAATCTACTAGCGATTTTCCAGTATATAATACATTGTTATTGACCATAGTTACCGTGTTGTACAATAGGCCTCTTAAACTTATTCCTCTTTAATTGAAAATCTGCATCACTTGACCACCATCTCCCCAGTGCCCCTCCATCCCTTCAGCCTCTGGTAACCACCATTCTACTCTCTGCTTCTATGAGTTCAACTTTTTTAGAACTCACATATAAGTGAGATCATGTGGTATTTATCTTCCTATGCCAGGCTTATTTCACTTACAAGGTCCTCTGGCTTCATCCACTTTGTCACAAATGACAGGATTTCCTTCTTTTTTAAAGCTGAATATTATTCCACTGTGTATATACAGTACACCACATTTCCTTTATCCATTCATCTGTTGATGGGAAGTTAGGTTGTTTCCATATCTTGGCTACTGTGAATAGTGCTGCAATAAACATGGGAATGCCGCGATGTCTTTGACATACTGATTTCATTTCCTTTGGATATATACCCAGTAGTGGGATTACTGGATCATATGGTAGTTCTATTTTTAATTTTTTAAGGAACCTCCATACTATTTTCCAAAATGGCTGCACTAATTTACATTCCCACCAGCAGTGTATATTTTCCTGGCTAACACTTCTTTTGACTTTTTGATAACAGCGACAGGTGTGAGGTGATATCTCCTTGTGGTTTTAATTTGCATTCCCTGATGATTAGTGATATTGAAAATATTCTCATATACCTCTTGGCCATTTGTATGTCTTCTCTGAAGAAGTATCTATTTAGCTTCTTTGCTTATTTTTAAATCAGGTTATTTGTTTTCTTGCTATTGAGTTGTTTAAGTTTCTTATCTATTTTGGATATTAATCCCCCATCAGATGTATGATTTACAAATACTTTCATTCTGTAGGTTGTCTCTTCACTCTGTTGGTAGTTTCCTTTGCTGTGCAGAAGCTTTTTAATTTGATGCAATCCCATTTATCTATTTTTGATTTTGTTGCCTGTGTTTTTGGGGTCACAGCCAAAAAAATCATTGCCCAGACCAATGTTGTGGAAATTTCCCCCCTATGTTTTCTTCTAGTAGTTTTATAGTTTCAGGTCTTACAGTTTAAGTCTTCAATCTATTTTCAGTTGATTTGTGTATATGGGTGAGATAAGAGTTTAATTTCATTCTTCTGTGGGTGGATATCCAATTTTCTAAAATTCTTCACTGAAGAGGACTGTCCTGTCCCCATTGTGCAGTCTTGGTGCCATTCATTCTTGAAAGCAGGCCCCAGAAAGCACAAGAATCAAGAATCCCTTGGTCATCCAAAGTAAATCATGGTTCCGGTTATTGAATTTTAGTAGCTAAGTCAAGCAAGTAAACTCAAGCAGGTAAGAAACATATTTTGTAAGTCTGTGAAAACATGGCTTACTGTTCAACTTGGTTAGAAAATTTTAGCTCTTGCAAAAAAAAAAAAAAAAAAACAAAAACATTCCTGCAGTATTCCTGTAAACATGGCTCAGAACTTCATTTATTCTTTCTGGAAAGTCCCTGAAGGATCACTACTGCTGTAAACCAACAGGTTCCCCTGTGGCCTGGACAAGTAAGTGTGCCCTCCTAAGTGCCTGACTTGTTTATGCAGAAATCTATTAAACCAGTCACCTGGGGCTTCACTAGAAGGCAACCAACTTTGTGGTTTTCCCTTTGAGTGGCTTTCAGTGCTGCAATAAAAAACTTGACCAATTTAAGGGCAACGTCTGCTGCCTAGGTGGTCAATTTCTCTGATTTCTCGAGTGCCCCAGCCCCACGAGGCACTGGCTCAATATCTTCACTTCGGGGATGTGACTTCAGAAAGATGTCTTCCAGAGGCCGGCAGGCCTGAGGATGGCAAGTGACTGCCTTGCCTTTTCTCCCCCGGGAAGGAGGTGGTGCTGAAGCAGAGGTTAGTGCATTGTGCGGCTCCCGGGGTGCATTGCGAGTGCCAAATGCAAGCTGGCGAGGCCTCAGACACCTTTATACATTTATGATTTTTTAAAGCTAGCACCGAAGTTATGAGCATGACCTCTGGCATCTCACTACCTGGGTTCAAATCCCAGCTCTGCTGCTTACCATCTCTGTGATCTTGGGGCCAGTTACTTAACCACGTTGTGGTTTGGTTTTCTTATCTGTAAAATGAGCTTAGTGATACCTTCCTCCCAGGGTTTTGGGTGTGGATTAAATGAGATAATTCACGTACAGTGCTTACAAGAGTACACAGCTCTCATTAAATGTTATAAATCTGTCACAATCATTATTATAAATTACAAAGCAAAGTGCAGGCTTTGGAAAGAATATACTGTATTTGGAAGAGGCAAATACAGAGACACGGAGACTAAAGAACATTACAGTCCAAGTGCTTCTTAAGGTCTCAAATTAGACACCATATCTAACAAATACCACGAGAATCAAGGCAATCGTTTACCCAGTGGGGAAACCCTGGTCCCCAGAAAGGCTGCTGTCCCTGCCCAGCACAGTTTCGCGCAGATTGTCTGTGATGGCAGAGATTGGGGAGGGAGTCAGTGCCGGATGAAAGCACAGTTTCTGGAACAGTTCAGAGCCCCTTAGGGTGCTGTGAACCTGCCCAACCAGGCTCCTGCCCCTCTGTTCTCCCCGCTCCCAGGACCAACCCTGACCCCACTGGTGCTAGGAGGTGACTCGCAGCTCCCAGGTTCCCTGAAGGTTTCACTCCAGCGTAACTCTGGTAAGCCAGTTCTGGACGACAGTGGGGGCTTGCAAGCCACGCTGCCTGCTTTATCTCTTGGCTGTGCCCCTCACTAACGGGGTAACCCCACACAGGGAACTTAATTTCATTTCCTTTTCTCATATGTAAAATAGGGACCCTAACCTTACTTTAACATGCTTTACTTATTTAACAAATACTTACATAGTGCTTACTATGTACCAGACCTATTATAAGCTTTTTACAAATGTTAACTTGTTTAATTCTCATGATAACCCTGTGAAAGAGGCATTAGTATTTTTAATCTATTTTATGGATGAGGAAAATGGGGCACAGCAAGGTTCATGAGCTTGCTCATTGTCACACAGTGAAGTAGGAGTCAGGATTTGAACCCAGCAGTCTGGCTACAGAGTCTGTCCCATTAGTCACTCCGTGTGGCCCTGTCCTTGGTGATGTGCTGCCACACACTGGGCTGCTGTGGTTTGGAAGCACAGGTTTCCGAAGGGGTTCCTCATGCCATGACTCTGGAATCTATACCCCAAAAGGCCCAAATAGGCCCCACGACGACGATCAATGATACCAAAGCCGCCCGTTACTGCATGCTTATCAAGTGTCAGGCACGGGGCCAAGTGCTCAATTTCCACCACTTCAACTGAACTCCTCCTGGGAGGAGATGATTATTATTGTTATTGTTATTCCCATTCTATTGGCAAGGAAACTGAGGCTCAGGTGTGAGTGTCTGACACCAAGCCTGTGCCCTCAGGGAGGAAGCAGAGCTACTGCCTAAGACCAGAGTTCACTTCCCAGCTCTGCTGCTTACTTGCTGTGGGATCTTGGGCAGGTAACAACCTCTCTAAGCCTCAGTTTCCCCCTCTGCAAAACAGGGACAATGACAATAGTACTCACTGTCTGTATCTGTAATGAGGTTTAAAGGCCTAATACTTTTAAACCACTCAGCACAGCGTGCGATGATGATAACTGTTCGATACGTGGAATGCACACTCAATACCATGATTTTGGAATCTAAGTCTTCTCTCTAGGGACTTTATCGGGCCATGTGAAGCCCCTCCTCACTCAACGACACAATCCTCCAAGTCCAAGGCAGGTCTTTCCTTGCTGCCAAGGCCTTTTCCGATTGTTTTGGAGCCGGGCCCCTCTGAGTCCAGCCCTCGCCGCAGCCTCTCGCTTGCTGGGTCTGGTGAGAGCCCTGTGCTAACCTGTTGCTGCTCTGTGGCTTCTCCCTTCCCTGCCCGTGTGTTTCTGTGCTCGTTCACCTGGGTCTCGCCTGCAGGCTGGCAATCCGTGGCAGACAAACGCCAACGGCCCCTGTCAGAGGCAGCAGCATGGGCCTACCTGGGCCAGGAGCTGTGTAAGGGGAAAAGACACCTTCCCTGCTCACACGGAAGGTGCCTGATGCCTACTGCAGGGTGCAGGGTGCTGTGGGGATAAATCTGAGAGGAGGCAGCCCCACCCTGCTGCTTGGGCCCTGTGACCCACAATTTGGGGTATAATAGGGCTCCCCAAGACCAGCAGTCAGATGAGTTGCCTTGGAAGAAAGCAAAGATAATAAGAATGATCGAAGGCACAGTAAACATTTACGAACAGCTTCCCTAACTCACTATAGCTAACATAATAATAATATTAACTGGCATTTATAGATAGCTTTTCGTTTGTTAAGCATTTCACATATAACAGCTCACTTAAATCTTCAAAATAACCCCGTAAACTGGGGACTGTTATCCTCATTTTACAGAGGGGAAAAAAGCTGAAGCACCTTGGTTATGTGTATCACTCGCTTGAGGTCACACGGCTTGTAGGTGACAGGGCTGGCATTCAACCCCGGCCCATTCAACCCTGGCAGTCTGACTCCTGGGCCCACGCGTCCATCCTGCTTAAAGCCTCACAGGAAGCCCCAAAGGCAAGTTTTCATATCCCCATTTTACAGATGAGGAAACAGAGGCTCAGAGGAGTCACGTATCTGTTCTTAATGCCACTTGGCTCCTTATACGTCCATGTCAACCCAGGCCTGTCACATTCCAAAGTCCAGGCTTCGGTAAGATTTGCGTTGGTGGGTGACAGTCCACACCCTGTCCCAGCCCAACCCGCAGAATTCACCAATACTGAATACGGCTCTGCGCCACACCTGCGGGACATAGAGAGGCCAACAGGCTGGGATTTCTGCCCTGGGGAAGCTCAGAGTCTAAGGGGAGTCCCATCATTCATTCATTCATACATACTTCTATTTTGCTTTTATTATTATTTTTAGCTGACACATAATAATAATTCATACACACAGTTATTGAGCGCCAGCACTGGCCAGGCAGGGGGGCAGGGCCCTGCCCCGACAGGCTGTCACGGAGAAGGATGTTGAGTTGTTTGGTTACACAGGTAACGACGTAATTAAAAATGAATGTACCGGGGGAGAAAAATGAGAGCACAACATTAACTCAAACTAGTAATTAAGGGCCAAGTCGCCAACCTTTCATTTTTCTCTGTGGGCACAAACAGGGACGGGTGCTATCCAGGAGTGGACAATAACGTGGATTTCATTTGGGCTCTCAGCGAAGGGCGGCGGGGAAACTGCTGGTGCCGCGGTGTGTGCTGACGCAGCGTACGTCCTGGCTGGGACCTTGGCAAGTTATCCCATCGTGCTGGCACTTCCTCATCTATAAAATGGGGAGAACAGCACCTGTGTGTTAAGACTTTTGCGGGAAGTGAGAGCGTGCTCATGGATCTGTTTTTGTTGTGGTGGGGGCACTGCTGAATGTGGACACGCACCTGGAGAGGTGGGGTGTGTATTACTGATACAGACTATGAGTATCTACGTGACGTGGACCTGGGCCAGCCATCTGAAATGCAGGGAAATGTTCCAGGCACTCAACACCCCATGGTGGCTGTTAACTCCCAACCCAAGGATGGCAAACCAGGTTTGTTTCGTGCATCAGTTCTGATGCCCTGTAATGTCTGATTGCAGTATGGTGTTGAGTGGGATTCTGAGGCCATATCCTGATGTAGCCAGAGAAGGATACCCAGGCCCTAGAGAACAGTTCTGAAAGCAACTGGTAAGGCAGGAACAGAGCCAGGGTAAGGGCCCAGATGAACGTGGTTGGGTCATGGCTGTATCACCTATTAGCTCTGTGACCTTGGACAAATCACATTTCTTCTGACAGGCTTTAGTTTCCTTATTTATAAAACAGGGATGTTGGGCTAGTCAAGCTCTTGGCTGCCTCCAAGCATGGACATTCCCTGAGTTTTTCACAAGTTTTCTAGTGCTCATATACCAATCTTTTTGTTTTTATTTTTATTTTTTTAAGAGACAGGGTCTTGCTCTGTTACCCAGGCTGGAGTGCAGCGGAGCGATCATAGCTCATTGCAACCTTGAATATCTGGGCTTGAGCAATCCTTCCTGCCTCAGCCTCCTGAGTAGCTAGGACTATAGGTGTGCCCGCCATGACAGCTAATTTTTAAATCTTTTATAGAGATGGAGTCTTGCTACGTTGCCTAGGCCGGTCTCAAACTCTTGGCCTCAAGTGATCTTCCCACCTTGGCCTCCCAAAGTGCTGGGATTTGGCCCAGCCTCGTGTACCATTCTTTACTGTGCAATAGCTCTTTCTCCCTTGCTCCATCCCAACATTTTAGCTTCTTGGCTTTTGCTCTCCTCTTAGTACCGAGGCCAAAAGGATCAGCTGGGAAAGAAATGTGTGGCCATGAATGCTAACTGTCCCCAGCATCCATTCTCCACTTCTTCCTTAGGGTAATATAGAATTGCCTGGCCTGAGTTTTGGTTGGGCACATGGCCACCCAGCTAGGGACTCCATTTTCCAGACTCTTGTGTGATTAGCTACAGACATGTGATTAAGTTCTCACCAATAAAACAAGAGCAGAAGTGACGCACGTAACTCCTGCATCCAGTGTTGTGCTGGAGCTGGATCTTACTGGCTCTTAAAAGCCAATTGTGTGCATTATCCCTACTCTGTCCAGTGACATCTCATCGCTAACTTGAAATCAGCCACAGTGGGAATATTTACACCATGGTCATTGGCAAAAACTACAAACCACAGTGCCAGGTGCCCTCCTGGGACAGCTGGCTGTTAAGCATTTACCAGGACACCATTGTCTCTGCCATTTACTTAAAAGGAAGCTCCCAGCCCTGGCTTTCCCTTCGTCCCCTTCCCTAGCTGACAAGCAGATTTGTCAACGTTCTAGTTCTGATCATGCAGGTGAACCCAATGCTCTAGGGCAGGGTTTTTCTTAAAATGCAAGACAGCCTATACTTTAGGCTTATAGGTCAGATAGTCTGTGTTATGACTACTCAACTCTGCTGTTGGAGCTTGAAAACAGCCACAGACAATAAGGAAATAGGTGTGGCTGTGTTCCTATAAAACTGTATTTTAAAAAAATGAGGTGGTTCAGTGTCCATAGTTTGCTGACCCCTGCTCAAAAAAAATCGCAGAGTAACAAGATGGGAGGAACTTGGGTTTTCAAAAGATCTTGTCTGGCAGAGTTAACCCACAGCCTGAAATGGCTGATCTGTTATATGAAAGAGAAATAACGTCTATCTTAGTTAAGCCACTGTGCTCTGGAGTCACTCTGTTACAGCAGCTTGTCATCTATCTAATACATGAACTAAGCAAATAACCGTCTGCTATGGTTTGAATGTTCCCACCAAAACTCATGTTGAAATTTAATTGCCATTGTGGCAGTGTTGGGAGGTGGGACCTTTGGGAGGTGACTGGGTCACAAGGGCTCTCATGAATGGATTAATGCTGTTATCGCGGGAGCAAGCTCCTGACAAGAGGATAAGTTCGGCTGCCATTCTCTCTCTGTCTTGCAAGCTCGCTTGCCCGTCCACCATGGGCTGACCCTCGCCAGATTCTGGCGCCATGCTCTTGGACTTCCCAGGCTCTAGAACCATAAGCTGAATAAATCTCTTTTCTTTATAAATTACCCAGTTTGTGTTATTCTGTTATAGCAACAGAAAATGGACTAAGACACTGTCCATTATGCTAGTCTAGTAGGTCAGAATGGAAACGTGTCTTTCCTGGAATTTAAAGGGCCAGATCTGGCTGCTTTCACCAATTTTCTAATTTCTGGGGCTCTAGATAAGAACGCTAGAGTCTGCAGACACAGAGTATCTAGGGGATTAGAGGTTTCATTTCCAAGAGTGTGGTGATGCATTCATGGCTCCCAGGGACAAAAGCACGACAATGTGCCCTGAGTGTGCCCGTGGTTCCACCTCAGGCTGCCTGGCAGGACTCTGAGGGATGCTCCAGCTCTGACTTCCCGGTTTGCTGAGCACCTGACTGAGGCCAGCCTGGGTGGGACAAGACTAAGATTTACTACTTTGAGATGTTAGTTTAAAGCAGCCCAGCAATTTCTAAAGAGCCGCAAAGAAAGCCACATTCTGTTCTTGTTGTGAGGCAAGGAGGTCTAATTGGAAGGGAATTTAAGGAAGAGGGAAGGTTGAGGGGTGAGGAGGGGAGGGAGGGAAGGAGGGAGAGGTGCTTGGCCTGGGTGCAGAGGGCAAACTCTAGGGCTTGCTGTGTGCCAACACAGTGTTTCGAAAGAGTTTGAGTCAGAAAACTTTTACGTGGAGCACACACTTCGTGCAGTTCTCCCTGTTGTCTTACGTACAGCTGGGTCCACTCATTTGTGTTTCCTGCCTAGCCCTGGTGATATCTTCGATTGGACCCTGGACTAGGGAAGGGTAAAATGTGATATATTCTAGTATCAGAGATGAATATTAAGGAGATAACATTTTAAGAAATCTTTATTAATTCATTTTGGTCACTTACTATATATAAAGCAGTGTGCTAGGCAATCTTGAGTGCTTCCATACTCAAAATATTTTATTGGTTCTCAAATAATAATGATAATTATAGCAAACACATATAGTATTTATTATGTGTGAGGAAGTATTCTAATTACATATATGTACACAATATGTACTTACATATATATTACCTATACCTACCTATATGTGAATGAGTATATACATGTGTATGATATATATACACATGCACACATATATATACACACACATATATGATCTTACCAAATACTTACTTTAACCATATAAAATTTATATTTATTTTTCAGAAGAGGCAACTACAGCACAGAGAGGCTAAGAAACTTGCACAAGATCACACAGCCAGTCCGTGGTAGAACTGGGATTTGAAACCAGGCAGGCTATTGGTGGAGCCCTGTTCTTCCCACCCCTCTCTGCTGCCCCTCTGTGCAGACAAAGGCCTTCCACATTCTCTTCAAATGCTGCTGTCTGGGTAACTGACTTCTAGATGCCAGGTACTGGGCTGGATGCCAAAGAAATATAAACTCCCAACCACAGCCTTCAAGTTTAAGGTTCTCTTGCAATGGGCTCCTCTAGAGAGTTCCCCACCTCTCAACTGTTTCTTCCTTCCCCCCATTCCAGCCAACAAGGCCTGTTTCCCACTCCATACACACATTCCACAGTATATTGCTTGATCACCTGCATGCATGGTGTGCCCCTCACTTCAAATCTTCCCCCCGATATCTCGCTTCCTCCAAATAATATTCTAGAGAGAGGTCCCACATAACAGCTTCTGACTTGCGGGATCCCGAAATGTCAGTGCTGAAAGAGGTCACCCAGCTCAACTCCTTACCTTAAGACCAGGAAACTGGAAGCCCGAGAAGAGTTGACTCATTTGTACGAGTCAGAGTCATCTTTAGGAAGAGAATCCATGTCTTTTTTCTAAAGTCATTCAGCAAGTCTCTCTATGAACAAATTTAGGTTTGTGTAGGTCAGCGATTCTCAACCAGGAGTGATTTTGTCACCCAGGGGACATTTGGCAATGTCTGGAGAGATTTCTGGTTGTCACACTAGGGAGGTGGAAGGTGCCACCAGCATCTAGTAGGTAGAGGCGAGGGTCCTGCTAAACATCCCACCACACGCAGGACAGCACCTCCCCAACCCCCAGCCAAGAAGAATTATCCAGCCCCAAATGCCACAGTGCTGAGACTGAGAAACCCTGGTGCAGGGTTATACAGGCTAATGAATTTTTTTGCATCATCTCTCATATATCAAGCAGTTCCCATTACAAGATGTTGTAAGTGGGACAGTAACATGGTGCCTTCAGAAATGAATCGTGAAATGGCAGATTCACAAGACTGTGGGCCTGACTTGGATCCCAGCCCTGGCCCCTCCTCTACACATTTTCCCAAGAAACCCTCAGTCAAATTCCCTTTCACAGGCTTCGAGTCTCCCAGCTGATGATTTGTTTCCTTTTCTTTTGGATAACAAAAAGATGAACAAATCGAGTGTTTTGTGCTGAGGTAAGTCACACCAAGATCTCTGTGCACTTTTCTAAGAAAGAAAAAAAAATTATATTATCTCAGCAAATGGAACATGTAATGCTTGCAAAAGTTCCTGGGAGAAACCTTTGTCCAAAAATTGTGCTCACTTGCTGTTTAATGTTGCTACTAAAGTACAGAAAAGAACCAGCTCATTAAACCTGCCTTAGATGAGGTAAAGTGTGATTCCACGTCCTCCTCCTTGCCAGTTCTTTCTGCCTTAGGAGAGATGATACCAAGGGGGCTAGAACCCCTCTCCTCCTTATATGTAGATGCCTAGTTAGTGGCAAAACCCACTGCCTTCACCTCCTTCCAAAAGATAGGCATCCTGGGTCTGTTTGAATATGTTTAAAAAGATTTATCTCAAAAGCAAGGGCTGCAAATACCCAGGAGAATAAAACTAGTGTGCTCATATCTGAATGTGTTGTCGTGTTCTTTTGAGTAGAAAATGATGAAGCAGCATTATATATTTCTTGCTTCAGTATCATGGCTTATGTTAGAGTCAAAAATAAGGTTAACCTCTAGAGAAAGGAGTTACCTCTGATTAAGGATGCAAGCCCCCAATGCATCCCTTTTGGCAGAGATTGGTTATTGTCTTCTAGAGTCCCTTATCTTCTTTATGTATTGTTGCAGGACTTGAATTTTTAGCTGGGCACATGGCTGCTCTGATAAAGACTATATTTCCCAGAGTCTCTTGCAGCTATGTATGGTCATATGACCAAGTGCTGGCCAATAGGACGCAAGGGGAAGTTATGTGTGGAATTTCTGGGGCATGCCTTGCCCTCCTACTTTCCCTCTTCCAATTAGATAGATGTAGTCCTGCTGGGTGGGGCCATGCAGAGGAAAGTATCACCCAGGGATGGCAGCGCAACAAGAGAGAAGGTGCCTGTGCCCCTGTTCTTGTGGACTGCTTATGCCCGGATTGTTACACGAGGGAGAATTTTAAACACCTGTCTTACCCAAGCCACGGGTATTTCACATGTCCATTACAGCTAATGCATCTATATCCTAATTAATCCATTCCGCAAATGGTTTTTAAGTTTAAATCAGTTCAGTGAAGCACATGGGAAGTGCTAACTAAGTATATGCCAGCTATCGGGCTTGGTGCTAGAGATGCGAGATGAATGCATACACCATCCTCCAAGGAATTATAGAAAGAACTGGTGGTTTTCTTGTAACAGTTTTCACCAATAAATAGACCAGTTCCTGAGATGTGGGGGCAAGTTCTAGTGTTACAATCCCCAAGTGCGCACCCAGTAACACCGGTCCCTTAAGATGCTCTATGATGGGTCCACAAATTTTTTCTGTAAAGGGCCAGGTAAGTAACTATTTTAGGCATTGTGGGCCACATGGTCTCTGTTATAGCTACTTAACTCTGCCACTATAGTGGGAAAGCAGCCACAGAATACCGAACAAATGGGAATGGCTGTTTTCCTATACAACTTTATTTGCAAAAATAGGTGGCAAGTGGCTGTAGTTTGCTGACCCCTGCTCTATGGTAAAATATTTAAACAGGAAAACCTTCTCTTTGAGATTTATAAGAAACACCGGATTTTAAAAGCACTGAGAAATTTTTTAGAAAGCCTATTTAATTTTATTTAAGCTAGTGTTGCCCAAATTTATTGACCCATTTAACACTTTTTTTATAATGCTTATTAATATCCCAGAACTGGCCTTCTGAATGTGCTACTGCAAATACTGGCTAAGTAGACAATTTTTATTGTTAATAAATTACTTTCAGCGCACAAAATATAGAGTACTATACTGACCACCTTCACGTTGACAATCCAACACAGCTGAACAAAATAAAGTCTTACAAGCACAGAGGCCGCTGCAGCCCTGTCCTGATTCTGTTATCTCCTCCACCTTCCCGAGAGCACACTCTTTCCTGAATTGGACATCTACCATCCCGATGCACGCTTTATACTTTTTACTACATATATCAATTCCAAACAATATATAGGCTGTTTTGCATATCGGTAAACTTTATATAAATGTTAGCATACTACATTAAGTCCTTTTTCAACTTGCTTTTTTTTTTTTGCACAATATCTAGGAGTCAGCCATGTAATAACAGGTCAATCTAGTTCATTTATTTTCATTGCTACTTGGTTTTCCATTGAATAAACATACCATAATTTATTTATCCATTCTACAGCCAGCTTGTTTTTTTCTTTCTTTTGCTCTTACAAATACTGCATCTATGAATATCCATACACATGTCTCCCTATTTCCATATGAGCATCTTTCTCTAGGGTATAGACCTAGAGTCGAATTATGTTTTTTCAAGTTTACTTTGAAGTGGATCCAGAGTCCCCCTCCAGTGGCGTTTAAGAGTTCTCACTGTTCTACATCTGTGCTTAAATCTGGTATTGTCAGACTTTAATTTTTTTCCCAATCTGACCAGTATGAGATGCATGTGTGGGTGTGGTTTTGAAGCGCATTTGTGGGATGACTGGTAAGGTTGAGCCCTTTTCACATATTTCTCGGCCACTTGGTAGAATGTTGCTATGTGAAGTCTTCATGGGGAGTCTGGCACCGGCCAGTGCTGACGATGCCAGATGGATCCCACAGGCTGCAATGCCTCTGACTCCCTAAGAGGAACTGAGGCTGGAGGCTGAGCCTTTCCAGAGGGACCCAAGGGCCTGGTGCAGAAGTGACTTTCACATCGATTCTTTGACCGGGGCTGCCTATCTAGTAGAGAGAACATGGGCTTTGGAGTCAGATAGACCTGGTTCAAATCACAGATGGGTCACATTCTCCATATAACCGTGGGCAGGTTTCCTAACCTCCCAGAGCTCTCGTTTCCTCAGGTATGAAGAAGAAAGAGAAGCCCCTTGAACCGCTGGGGAGAACTGACCGGAGTAGAGTGTGAGGAACACCCAGAACTGTCTGGCCCACGCAGGCTCTCGATTGTTCCCTCTATCCTCTTGTAGAGACATGAGGGAGGAGGTGAGCTGAAGCTATTCTTACTTCCTTCACCTGCTACGTGCCTCTGTTTCCCCCACAGGTAAGAGTGTCACTGCCATTTTGCACCTCTAACATTTGATCACAAAGCTGAATAATTTTCAGAGCTAGAAAGGACTTTGGAGATCATTCATTCTGGTGCTTCTTAACCTTTTGTAGGGTTAATGAACCGATGAAAGGACAGTCTGTTTGGAAAAATGGCCAAACACCAAACACAGTGATGCCGGTGAGCTTCTTGAAGGATGGGACTGGTTCCTTCATACTACCAAAAACACTTTTGTGCTAGCTTTATACAAAGCAATTTGTACCAAGTACATGGCTTTGTAGTAAGTAACTATTGATGTCCTGACTAATTGCTAAGGAAAGATAATGTTCCCATGATAACTAATATTTTAAACTAGAGTTTGGGAGGTTTACTGGCATGAGTAAATAAGTACTTTGAGCAAAAATTTAACAGACTCGAGAGTCAGCCAAAAACAGATCAATAAATAACCAATAAACCCCTGTTTCCCAGGAAGCCAAATCCCACATGGCAAACTCCAAACCCTTGAACTGCCAGCCTGGATCCGAAGCCCTAATCTGGAAGCGAGCCCTCAGTGCCATTTAAGACATAGTTCTCTGTGTTGCTGTTAAGTACCAAATGTGTTTCTGTTTTGCTCTTAACACTTCGAAAGTGCAGAACAAATTCCCAGTGTTGGCAAACTGTCTGCTGCCTGCAGTCTGGTTTCCACCCACACCAGGCTGTTGAGACTGCTGCTGCAAAGGGCACTGATGGCTTCCTCGTTGCCAGGCCCAGTGGCCTCCTTTCGCGGCTGGCACTGCCACCTTGGATTCCGGTGACCTCTCTGCATCTTAGTTTCCCTTGTGCGTGCCACCTGCCACCTCACTTTTTCTGGGCTCTGCTCTGACCGGGGACCACCCTCCCTCATCTCTATCGGTCACTTTCCAAGACAAGCTCATCCACACCCATGGCTTCAACAGCACCTGTCTGCCTGAGTCCCCCAA
>NW_012146967.1:2533319-2571771 GCF_000956105.1 Propithecus coquereli | reverse complement strand
TGCCAAGACCCATGGTCAAGGCCACTGACTTCTGCTCCAGCCCTAGAGAGAAAAGGAAGCCAACTGTCCGAGACAAAAGTCAATACTGTGACCTTTTCTTCTGGGATAGTGCATGTACCCTGGCGTCTCCCCTCGCCTCTGCTCACTTGGACAAGGCCCAGCCGGTCAGGGGCCACACTTGCCTACAGATGTCCTCCTCCCCTCTGCTGTCTCTTCCCACTAGTGACCTCATCTCTAGTTCAGATGCATCCACAACGAACATCTGACTGCTTTGGATATGGTCTGGGACTCCAGCCAGTGATGGCCTCCCAAATCTCAGACCTCAGAGAAAACACAAAACCTGAGTTGCACAGTGGACGTATGGAGTCACAGGGGTGGGGACAGTGGCTCCCAAGCTGTGGCAGAAGGTCCGAGACACATTGCACCTCAGCCAGGCTACCAACCATATCCCTGATGGTGTACCGTCAGCTCTCTTCAAGGCAGTTAATCTCACCTCTCTCCCAGTTGTTTCTGACTACTAGGAACAGCTCATCTTCATGGTCCAGAGGGGAAAAAATAAGGATAATAGCTAATATTTAATGTTCACTTACTGTAACACAAGTATTGTACTAAATAGGTTATTTCATTTAATCCTGCCCACAACTTTATTAGGTGGGTATATTATTGTTCCATTTTACAGATGCAGAAACTGAGGCCCAGAGAGGTAAGTAACTTGCCTAAGGTCACACGGAGAGTAGGTGGTCCAGCCAGGATTTGAACCCAGGCAGTTAAGCAAGTCCTGTGCTCCTCACCACTGTGCTCTGTGTGCTTTCTGGCTAAGCAGAAGCCAGGGCACGGACTTAATCCCCCGGTGGGAGCCATGCTCCAGTGGAGAAGCCTGATAAGGACTCTCATTTGGACAGACAACCAACAGTTTTAAAAACCAAACCCATCGTTACTTCTCCTGCATTGTCCTTGTGCTGTATTTGTCAAAAGCATCCCTAGCTACACGCTCTTCCAAGATAGAAACTTCAGAGTCAATTTTTAACACAAAAATTTGGTGAGGGGACAAGGCAGTACACGCACATGCTACAAAACCCAACAGCCAATCATGTTTCCCTGGCACCTCTGTCCTTCAATGTTATGGGATAGGGTCTTTGCAGATGTCGTCGAGACGAGGTCAGTAAGGTGGGCCCTAATCTAGTGTGATTGCTGTCCTTCTAAGAAGATGGAAATTCGGACACAGACACAGCGGGCAGAAGGCGTGAAGGCGGAGGCAGAGACCAGAGCGATGCTGCCACAAGCCAAGGAATGCCTGCAGCAACCAGAAGCTGGAAAAGACAAGCAAGTGTCCTCCGCTGAAGGCTTCAGAGGGAGCATGGCCCTGTGGACGTCTTGATTTTGGAGTTTCAGCCTCCTGAACTGTAAGACAATAAATGTCTGTTGTTTTGAGCTACCCAGTCTGTTACCGCAGCCTTAGGAAACTGATACACCTGCTTTCCAATCCCCCTCCTTGGAGACACCTCTGTTACTGGTTTCTTGTCCATCCTTCCAGAGACAGCCTAAGCGCGTGTGGCAAATACACGTATTTCACACGGGGCCGACACTGACGCCTTATACGCTGCTCTGTATGGAGTTTTTTCAGTTGAGAACACCCCAGGGCCATTTTTTATTGTGGTAAGATATACTTAACACCAAATTTATCATTTTAACCACCTTTCAGTGTACAGGTCTATGGTTTAGGTATCTTCGCACTGTTGTGCGACCATCCCCGCCATCCATCCCACCTGAGACTCTGTACCCATTGAACACTGCTCCCCGTCCCTGCGCCTGGCCCACTCCCTCACCCCTGCGTTCATCACTGAGTCCTGCCGCTCGTCCCTCCACTGTTGCTCTCGCATCCTTCCCCGTCTCTCTGTCCTCGTCCTCGCCGCTTCCGCCTTTGTCCCGCTGTCAGAGTCTCGCCTGGATCGCTGGACGCCAGGCTGCCCTGCCCAAGCCCACCTCAGCCCATCGTCCACACCAAGCAGCCCCTCTTTCTAAAATAGAGACCTCACGTCATTTCCCTGCTTTAAAATCTGTGACGGCTCCTACCTCCCGCAGGAGATGGCCGAAGTTCTTCGGCATGGCACAAAAGACCCTCCGGCGGCTGAGAGTGGCCCCACTTTCGGCTCTTGTCCAGGGCCTGGTGCGGGCCTGGCCCACATCAGGTGTTCCGTGTTCGTTGAATCCTTTGCTCTCTCTGCCTGAATCCTTGTGTTTCCTCCAACACGCTTTCCCACCTTGAGGCCTTCGCATGCGCGGTTCCCTCTGTGTGGACGTATTTCTCTAATGCCTCCCCCGCTCCCCTCTCTTCCCCTTCTCCACCAGAGACGTCTGTTCATTCTTTGGGATTCATATCAAATGGTGCGTCTGCAGGGAGGTCATTCCTAGCTCCCTCAAACCTAGATCACTACTGACCTCTACGAGAGCAGTCGCCACGTTCTCCTGTAATTTCTTGTACCTCTCTGCCCACCTCCCACCCAGCCAAGCACAGAGCAGGCGGCCACCCGGTAGGTGCTCCGTATGTTTGCTGGGTGCAAGGCTGTCTCTCGCTAGCCTGGCTCCTCGAGCAGGCCCGGTGGCCTGTCCCTGACTCTGTTAGGCGAGGACAGTTGAGCCCCAGAGCGGCTCTCCAGAGATCAGGGAGAGGGCAGTTTTTTGTTTTCCAGGAGGTGCTAATGCATTGACATCGGCATGGGGGAGGCAGCAGCTCCAACTGGGTCACGCTGGGCTGCAGCGTGGAGTTTAATGTCTGCTGGAGGTGAAGAAGGGGCAGGCAGCCCAGCCGGAGAGTCCATGGGGAGCTGCAGGATTTGTCCAGGGCTAGGGAAGGACAAGGACACTCAAGGGGAGAGGAGAGAGCAGCTCCTGACTCTGTGAGAGGCTGGGGCGCTTTCCAGGGCCCCACAGAGCCACACGCCGGGCCCAGGTGCTCAGCCTCTGCAGGTGACCTTGTGAGGGAGAGAATGGGGAGGCCCAAGGTCTGAATTCAGGGGTTGGTGCAGACACAACTTAGGAAAATGGCTCCAGATCTGCTCTCCCCTCCACTCCAGCCAGTTTATCCATAAGGCCCTTGCCCCGTAAGATACCAGGCATTCCTTTCAAGCAGGAGCATGACACTGTCCCTTTCCCTGCAAGGTCCCCAGGTGCTCTCTGAACCCCTGATCGAGGTGTCCCTCCCTCCTCAATTCCTTTCTACCCACGCACAGTTCCACTTTCTTTGCGACACTCATACTCTATGAAACTTTCTTGCTGAGTTGTTCACTATTGTTTACAGTCTTCGTCTCCCCAGCGGCATGCAAGTCCTGGGGACCCCCAAGTCCAGCACAAGATCTGGTACCATACAGGTCCAGGGAAGGAGCGGGTGGTACCTTCTGACACCAGGGTTGAAATTTCCCTTACCTGAATCATTCTCTTCCCAAAGGGCCACAGATGTTATCCTGTGTGGGCCCAGCAGGCCACCGGCACCCCGTACATGTTTGGTAAATGAACCTGAACTTCCAGCTGTCATTACAGGGCTGCATTTCGAGAAAGGTGCTGTTGTAGCTCAACCTTTGCCTTAGAATCCGGTTTGGCCCACACCGGATAAGTAACAAAACCTGCCAGCCTCAAAAGGTGCCCAGGGGACGTGAGAAGGGTTGGAAGTTAGCAGGTCAGAGAGTGGTGCAATTTGTTAAATTCATCCCTGACCCCTACAGCAGTTCCCAAGCCCACGAAGCAGGTGGCATTCCCATCTTTACAGAGGATGAACCAAGCCCTGTGAGATGGGGGAGGGGACTTGCCCAAGGTGACCTGCTAGAAACCAGCAGACCTAGACGAGAGCCTCTGTGGGGGGATTGGCACTTAGTAGGTGCCCAATAAATATAACAGAAGAAGGCAAAAAGGGAATGACCCAGGTCTCCCAGGTCCCATTCTAATACTCTTCGCACCTTACCACCCCTGAACTTTTCCATTCTGGGACAGCTCAAAATCTGGTTTGTATTTTAGAAACACTTGCAAAAAGATTAACCATTGCCTGGAATGAGCTCATGGTTCCAGCAGCCCCCAAATCCTGTTGATAGGTACCACTTCTCGGCTGCCAGAGGACTTGAGAACACCTCCAACTACCTTTATTTTCATGCAGCCTTTACTCCAGAGCAGAAAAACTACCTCTTACAAACATGAAGAAAACAACAGTATTTACTCTTTGTATTTCTGAAATGTTCCAAAACCAATAATTAAGAAAACACATGAACCCTGTTAAGATGTATTAACTGCTCTTTCCTTTCCTTCCACTGCCCAACACCCCTTCCCAAAGGACAAGAAAAAGAAAAGGCAGAATTCACCAGCTTTAGATGATCTGATACTTTAATTAAGGAAGAATAAATGGGTCACCAATGCCAGCATAGGAATGCGGCTTCATGGAATGGTATTCCCTTTAGAATAAACCTGATCACCATGGTGAGGCTTTCCTGTAGCTGCATAAAGACAAAAGCAAATCTCTGGCAGCTTTGGATCAAGGTCACTCTGAAAATCAATGGCAGTACTAGCATCGGACCTGGGAATCCTTGACTCTGGTCATTCTGTCCCAGCTGGTATCCAGGCTGCCTCCCACCAGGAAACCTCGGCCAGCTGGTAGGTAATTATATGTGTTAATAGTCACTGACACTCCGGCCCCTGACACCATGTCCCAGGTTCCTGCATTTGTTAGAATGCCAGACTGCCCTCACCTTTCTAGGGCTGTTTACTTAGAGAAGGAAGCTCCGCTCTGATTGATTCAGAAGTAGGTGCCCACCTGGAAACTTTTAAGATGAACATCTGGGACAGCAGAGAGGTAAGGAGACTGTATTTTCACCTCATTTGCCAAGTTCTAGACCCGTTCTAGCTCACGGCAGCTGTGTGACCTTGGGCATATCCCACAACCTCGTTGAGCCTCAGCCTTCTCATCTGTAAAATGGGATAACAAAGGCAGCCTTGCACATTTGTTGGGGACAGCTATATACACACTGCAAGAACTGTGCACGTAGGACCCTGGTGTCTATTTGTTGGATGTCTGAATGGATAAAACTTCTTTGATCCTGTTACTACAAAGTGGACACAGGAATTCCCACTTCATGTCACCTTAAATGAAATTGGGAAATATACGTGCAGATGTATCTATATGTTGGTTAGACTGAAAAATAAATACTCTTTTTAAAAGAACTGGTTTATCTTTTCATGTACTGAATTTTTTCTAGTTATTGGAGCTTGTAAATCTTACATTTATTATTTAGGAAAGCTAACTGAATACTCTAGTTTTCTCTTTGAAGATGATTTCCAAATTTGATGAACATTTAGCTGGAACAATGAATTAAGTATATTTTCTTTACATGAATCATCATTCAGGAGACAAATGAGTCAAGAATGCAGAGATGAGTGACTAAAAAGAGCCCAGGGACTCAAATGCAACTGACTTCCTCTGCTCCCCTGTGCATTTCAGCCGGCATGCATATCACACTCACATCCCGAATGGCACGGCAGAGGCTTCACACCGGACAGATGCTGAGATTGAAATCCTTGGTGTGACTGTCAGAATGACATATATGTGGTCACCGGACCATGCAGTAAAATGTCTGTGCTAGAGGAGGGGCACAGAGCTGGACAGTGGCCCCTGAGGCTTGTGTTCAGTCTATGGACTTGTGGACATGAACAGAGCCATCTGGAAGAGGATCATCAGCATCCACTGGGAGGGCTTGTCTAGGTCTAGGGTGAGGGACCAGAAAAATGACACATGGTTGTAACTGTGGGTGTCTGGGTTTGCTATCTGGCTTACAACTCTGTCACTATCTCTGTGTTGTTGGCAGAATTACCTGATCTTGCTGGGCCTTGATTTCCTCCTCTGTAAAATGGGGCAGCACGACTTTTTTGGATAACAATATTTGTTAAGAGGCTCATAAGAGAAAGTGTTAAAGGCCTTCCAAAATTATAAAGCAATACCTGAGTGGGAGCCTCCACTATTATTTCAGGGGTAGTAGAGGCGTGGGGATTCTTGCTAAAAATGACCACTTGGTGGGCACTTATTTCCTTTCAGGCATTGTTCGTATAGTCCTCCCTAGCAACGGGAGGCAGGAGAGTCCAGTGGGCAGAGGCTGGTCTATGGAGTAGGAGCCCCAAGGATCTCTTCCCTGGCATCTCCACCTATAAGCAGTCCCACCAATGGCTTCCTAACCTGTAAAATGGGAATGATGCTAACCTCATGAGGCTGTTGCAGAGATTAAAGGAGACAAGTAATGAATGCAAATCTCTTGTTGCAATTGATACTGAGCACATAGTAGGTGCTCAGTAAATGGCCACTCCCTAGCTTCTCCCTGAGACCTGCTGTTATTCTAGGTGACAAGGTGTAAAAGCATGGTAGCATAGCCAGAAACTGCCTAAACAGAAACCTGAAGGCAGAAGAGCTTAGTGGTTAGAACTCTGGTCCCAGGGCTCTAGTTTGCCTGAATTCATATCCTGACTCTGCCATTTACTAGTCCTGCGACCTTGGCCATGTCACTTAACCTATCTGTGCCTCAGTTTCCTTATCTTTTAAGTGGGTATAATAACAGTACCCACTTCATAGGGTTTTGGGAATATTAGATATTAATCCACGTGAATCACTTAGAATGGTGCCTACCATGTGGTAAGCACTCAGCAAATGCTAGCAGTCGTGACTGATCAGCCCCTGCGTGTCCCTGGGCCAGGGGCAGCTCTGGGCCTTCGGTGGGCTGTGTTTTATACGGCCAACCCTCCATTTCCTCGCAGAACCCCAAGCAGACCCTGGAAGAACAGCAATCTCTGCAGCCCTGGCTGCGTGACTGGGTTAGATGAACTGTGAGGGAGGGCAGTTTCTCATCAGGTGGGAGGGAGGGGCTTTGGAAACGATGACGATGACACCTGGAACACAGCTGGGGGGTGGTTTCAGGAAAGTGCATTTTCTCTCTCTCACACACACCCCCCACTGGTTTCTGTGCTTTTCACATTTAGAGGCAGGTTGTGACTCACCTGAGTGAATGAATTGGTTCTTTTGCTTTGGATTACAGTGAGCCCCCATGCACGGGGTCCCTGAGCGGACCCATGAGTGATTCCCACCTCGATGGAGAGCCCTGGATACAGGCGTGAGGGATGCAGGGGGACCTCTCCATCCTCGTGCGTGTGGTCAAGCGGAGGCACTCTCTTACCCAGCCAGGAATTTTACTCTGCAAGGCCGGGTTAGAAAACTACAGGAAATCGTATGTTCCTGGGGTGGGGGAGGGGCGGGGAGGGAGAGGACGCGAACGCGACTAGAAAGGCAAGAACGGAACAGCCAGCGAGGAGACACACCCATATCCTGTAATCTAAGAATGAGGCCCTCCCCCGCCAGCCTGGCTGCCCTCCTCTTTCATCCCGGAGCTCCCGGGACCTGCTTATTGTTAAGCCCGAGTGTGCCATTCAAACCCGGGGCGCCACCGCAGGGAGTCGGAGCGCTGGGCGCCGCCGCCCGCAGGACTCGGATCGGAGCGGTGGTGGCAGCAGCCCGGCCCGCCCCGGCCGCCCCCGGCCCCTACCTGAGCTGGCGCGGCTCGCAGTCCACGCCGGGCAGCAGCAGCCGGGCCGCCTGGCGGACGTCGTCGCTGTCCATGGAGAAGCTGCGGCGGTGGCCGGCGTGCGCCACGGCCACCCGGATCCACTCCATCAGCGGCGGCAGCACGAGGAAGGGCCTGCAGCGGGCGGAGGGAGCAAGACGCGCGGTTAGGGCGGCCCTGGCGCGGGGGCTGCCGGCTCGGCCCCACCCCCTGCCCGGGGACCCCTGGCCTCCTCCCCCCCCCAGCCCACCCCGCTTTCCCTGGAGACCCTGCCTCTGAATCCCGGAGTCGCGGGAGAGCCTCTGGAGACATCCAGACCTCACCGGTGACCCCAAGGCAGGCTCTCTTGAATCTTTGGGCCTCAGTTTCCTCATCTGTAACGCGGGGGATACTGCGACTATGACAAGATACGCGGTAACTATCCGTAAATATCATCCCCCTCAGCGATCATGTGCACTCAGAGATGACTCACTGAAAGCACCAAGCACAGGGGCTGGAGCGGTGGAAAACCAATAAACTCTGGTGTTACTACCAGTTGGGGCTCCTTGATTCTGGGCCCAAGCCTAAGTGTCCTTTCACTCTCCCTGCACACCCTCAGCAGGGTCCCGGCCGTCTTTCTGGAGCGTTCCCTGGCCTTAGCTCTGCCCAGGCACCATGCGGCCAAAAGGCTTCAGCACCTGGAAAAGGCATAAGGACAGCCAAGTCAACAGCCAGCCTTCCCGGAGAGCCAGGCTGGGCAGTGGCCCAGTAGCAGCCAGCAAAGACATGCTCTTGGGACCTTGGTCACACCCCTGAAACTCTGGGAGACTCAGGTTCCTCTGCTGCTAATGAAACCATCCTAGGCTGTTGCAAGCTTGTTGCAGGCATTCACTGAAACAATGCCTACGACTGAACACAACTTTCTAAGTGTGATACATTTGTGGCATCTTGCTATTTCTTCCAGTGATCATAAACTCTGTCGTGATGTTAGCATTACTGGGAGGGCTTTTGAAAAATTCTGGTTTAACTGGCCTAGGGTGGGACTGGACATTGGTAGTTTTTAAAACCTCCCCATGTGAGTTTAATGTGCATCAGAACTATCTGGAAGGCTTAAAACACAGATTGCTGAGCCTCACCCGCAGAGTTTCTGATTCAGTAGATCAGGGGAAGTACCCAACAATTGTATTTCTAACCAGTTCCTGACACTGATGAAGTTGGTCTGGGGACCACACTCCAAATTCTACTCTAATCAGGAGAGGGCCTGGGAATCACCTGGCAGGGGCTGGGAAGAGGTGTTAAAATGCAGATTCCCTGGCCTTATCTCTAGAGATGCTGATTGTGTCAAGTCCAAGAATTTTTTGTTTTGTTTTCAGAAGAAGGAAAGAGGAGTTTATTACTTTGCCAGCAAAGGAGGAGGATGGAGACTACTGTCTGAAAAATGCCATCGTCCTCATAATAAGCAGAAATACAGAGCTTTTAAAGGGTGGGTTCTCAGCTTCCCAAGAATATAATTTTAACAAGCATTTAGGTGGACCAAGGACCACACTTTGAGAAATGCACTATGTAGATCCAAAATGTTTCCTACCATTCAGCAGGTGCAAGTGAAGCAAGTGGGGTCTCTTGGGTACAAAATGAAAGGAGGCCAGGTTGTGCAAATATGTTCTAGGCACCTCTCTTGCCTCCCCCAGTCCTGGGGCTGCCATTCGGTCCAGCACAGCTGCCATGGCATTGAGAAGAGGGGTACAAGCAGGTCGGTTTGCAAGGTGGCTGACCACCCTGTAGAATGCAGATGTCACGAGCTTCCCACAAAGTTTTTGGCAGCAGGTGCCAGTTCTCCTAGAGTCAGACCTATTTATCTGATGTTCACAATATTCAACAGCTCAGCCTTTTACATTTGTTTCTGTTAATCTCATTCATGATCTCATCTGAATACTTAGGACCAACCTTCAAGCTAGTTATGATTATACCCATTTTATAGATCAGGAGAATGAGGTTTATCCAGGTTAAGTATCATGCCCTGGATCACAAGGTTAGCCAGCATGAGAGCTGGGAATCAGACCCAAGTTATCTGACTGCAGAGCCATGTGCCATAACCCCACAGGATACTGATGTTTTCTGGTCCAACTTCCCAGCATGCACCTGTTGGCCCAGGGAGCTGATGTGGTCATGGACCCTGGGTGGCATGCCAAGTTCATCCTGCTCATGCAGCTCAGTCCCCGGTCTCTGAGGACTTCAGCCCTTTAAAAACCCGCACCCCACTTAACCCTCAAACCACAGTTCAAACCCATCCCACGTGGACCCCTTCCCTTGTGGACCCCACCCCAGAGGACTCCTCGGGCCTTACCCGCTGGCCCTGCAGGTGCCCCCTTGGAGTGTAAGGTCCACGAGGGCACAAATCTGGGACTGCTTTGTTTACGGCTCTGGCTTCAGCTCCAAGACAGTGCCTGCCAGACTGCAGGCACTTAATAAATATTTGTTCATGACACAGACTAAGATTTACCAATTTCTTACTGGGTGAAACTGATAAAATTAAATTTCTGGACCTGTGGACTTCCCTGTGGGGCAGATTCCCGGGGAATTTCTGCCTGAATCAGCCTGCTACTTCGGCTGTCTCCCTCGTTCTCGCATTCTCTCCATCACCTAAACTGAATCAGGCGCTCAATAAACACACACTGACTCGAAATTGAATTGGATTCTACTGGCTCAGGTGAGCAGAACCTATTTTTGTCACTGTGCCTCCATCACTGTTGGACACCAGCCTGAAAGGCCGGGAGAACTCTCCAATGGGTTGTTTTCCAGAGGTGCCCCCTGCTGTCATTCCTTTGCTCAGTGGCCCCAAGCACAGCCCACAGCCGTAGTCCCTGGGGGGAGGTGGGAGACGGGGAGGCTGCGTCTGCATCACAGAGCTGCCCTTGGGCCTGTGCCTTTCATGTTAGATGGCAAGCGAGGCCCAGGGCACACAGCCAGTGCCCGGTGAATACCTAAGAGGAGCAAAAAGAGGCTCGTCTGCCTTCCAAATAACACCTTTACCAAGGCAGCTGGCAAGCCCCAGAATAAGAAACCTTGAACCCCAGGATTCCAACCTCTCCTGGAATTTTCTATGTACCTATTCTCTCTTTTCGACATTGCCTTCTTTTCATCACTCTGACCTTAATAGTTTATAAGCTCGTGAATTCTTTGCCAGCAACTCATTTAAAAATCTTCTTATCTTGTCTACTCAGAGGGGGGAAAATAGTATTTTTTGTGATATTTTCTTTGGAGTGGAGCTGGGAAAGGATTCTAGGGCCTTATGCCAAGGAGAGGGTAGAGAATGCTGAGCAGAAAAATACTGTATTCTCCTTGTATATTTTTTAAGAGAACAGTGTTGCACTGGCTACCTACTTTATGCTGAAGTTGTTTACAGTGATTAAAGGCTAGAAAAAGCTTGAGGAGCTCATGGTTTAGTGAAATGGTTCTTAGACTTTGTTGAACACCAGAATCACATGGGAAGCTTGTTCAAATGCCATGATTTTACACCAGAGTTTTGGTTTAGTAGGTTTAGGGGTGGGGCCTGGGCATCTGCATTCCAAATAAGCTCCCTCGGGAATTCTGGAGCCAGCCAGGGTTGTTAACCCCTGACTGGGTGGCCTGAGATGAACTGAGGAGGCAGACATCAATGCAAACAGGATCGCGGCCTTCTGAATCTTCGCTGTGGTGTCAGGAGAGGCATGTGGGGTGGGACCAGAGGCTCTGGAAGGGAAGAGAAAGCCTAGATAGGCTTCTTTCGAGGTCAAGCCTGCACGTTTCAGCTCAGGAAGGCTGTTGAGCCCCGATTCAAGTAGAAGATGGGGAACATAAATGCATGTGGCCTTTCTCCTAAATGGTGAAAAGAGAGTTGGTGATGCGGGTGACCACCTGGGATTGAAAGTCTGGCCAGGCATGGTGGTGCACACCTGTAGTCCCAGCTACTCAGGAGGCTGAGGCAGGAGGATCATTTGAGCCCAGGAGTTTGAAGTTGCTGTGAGCTACGACTCCAGCCTGGGCGACAGAATGAGACCCTGTCTCAAAACAAAACAAAAAAAAAAGAGTTTGGTTGGGAGTTTGGGTACTAAAGAGGATGTTACAGTATATGAGAAAAGCCTGAATTCCAGTTCAGGATGTGCCAGTCACTCACTGTAGGACTCTGGCCCATAAATGTTTTGGCCCTTGGTGTCTTCATCTGTAAAGCAGGGTGGGTTTGGATCAGATGGTCTCTTTCAGGGGTCAGCAAACCTTTTTGTAAAGGGCGAGCTAGTAAGTATGTTAGGCTTTATGGGCCATATGGTCTCTGTTGCTACTACTCAACTCTGCTGTCGTAGTGAAAACACAGCCAGAGATGAAACACAATGAATGAACTTGGCTGTGTTCCAACAAAACTTTAATTGCAAAATCAGATGGTAGATCAGAGTTCACTGACATTGGTCTGTTTGGTTCTCCAATTCTAATATTCTTTGATTCTACTGGAAAATGCAGTTGCCTGGGGGCTCAGGAATGGTCCAGTGTTTGGCCAGGGAAGATGGGGAGTAGACCTTGAAGGTCCCAGTGATGGGGACAGACAGCTTTGGGGAGATTAGAAGATAGGGCCCTCCTACAAAGAGGTCATGGTTGGATTTGGGGAATGCTGAGCCACAGGCATGTCCAGAGCAGTATCTTAAAAGATAAAACTCAAGACCTGGCCATGGCTGCATACCTGATGAAGTGTCATCTATTAATGTCACTTATTCCTCTAATGATCCTTTGAGAGTGCCCAGATTCCAGGCATGCTTCCAGGGACTGGGGATATCGTGGCGAACAGGACTCGCCAGGCCCCTGCTCTCACAGAGCTGACAGTCTAAGAGGCTAAGAGGGAGACAGATAAGAAACACATAAACCAACAAGTGATAATGCAACGACGAATGGTGATCAGTGGCAGGGTGCTGGGATAAAGAGTGTTGAGGCGGGGTGCTGGGAAGGCCTCTCTGAGGATGTGACAAAACCTCAAAGATGTGAAGAACTAGGCCGTGTGTCAATGTGTGTGTAGGGCGATGGGCATTCCAGACAGCAGGAACAGACTGTGCAAAGGCCCTGAGGCAGACTCAGAGCCCCCAGGAGAAAACAGCCCCGCCCACGCCTTGATTTCTTCCCGGTGAAACTGATTTCCGACTTCTGGCCTCCAGAGCTGTGAGAGAATAAATGTGTTGTTTGAACCCCCCTTGTTGGTGGTGATTGTTACAGCAGCCGCAGGGAACTAACAGTCCTGAAGCCGGGGGCACCAAGGGGCACTGAGGGTGAGGCCGGAGACGTGGTGGTTAAGAACGTGGGGTGCGTGTTAAACCCAGGAATGAGGACGGCCCTGCGCTCTGCGTCTCACACATGGCACTGCCTTGTTCCTGGGGCCAGAGACAATGCTTGGTGGTCTGGTCTGAATTGCGTTCCCCCAAAGTCACGTGTTGAAGCCCTGACCCCCGGTACTCAGAATGTGCCTGTATTTGGAGAGAGCGCCTTGGAAGAGGTAATTAAGTTAAAATGAGGCCATTAGGGTGGGCCCTGACCCACCATGACTGCTGTCCTCCTAAGAAGAGGGGATGAGGACACAGATGCCAAGGTCGTGCATGCACAGAGGGGCCACCATGTGAAGCGGCAGCAAGAGGGTGGCCGTCTGCAAGCCCAGGAGAGAGGCCTCAGAGGACACCAACCCTGCCCACAGCTCGATCTGGGACTTCCAGCCTCCAGAACAGTGAGAAAATAAATTTCTGTTGTTTGAGCCACCAAGTCTGTGGCATTTTGTTATGGCAGCCCCAGCAAACTGACACACCTGTGGTTTGACATTTTGAAGAACACTTGAGCAAAGGGTCCCCAAACCAAGAAATCCTACCCTTGAGGTTTCAGTCTTCAGTAGAGGGACTTCAAATGGGAGCTTGACCTCTTTAGAGACCTGATTGTTTGGGGTTCATTTCCTTCAAACTAGTGATAATAGAGGATGAGGTCAGAGCCATTTGGAAGCAGTACAGTGGTTACAAGCATGGGCTTGGAGAGAGCTTGACCAGGAACTGGATTCCAGCTCTACCTTCTGGCTGTGTGACCTTGAGCAAGGTATTTCAATTGTCACACCTCAGGTCTCTCATTAGGAAAACGGGGATAGCAATGGTAGCCACTTCAGCGGGTGTGATTGGCTGAATAATGACCCCCCCCACAAAGCTGTCCGCATCCAAATCCCTGAAACCTGTGAATGAGCATTGCTTTATCTGGCGAAATGGACTTTGCACATGTGATTAAGAATCTTGAGAAGATTATACCAAATTATCCAGGTGGGCCCTGAATGCATCGATGAGGGTCCCTATAAGAGGGAGGATGACGTCAAAGGAGGAAGTAGGGGGCGTATAGAAGCAAAACGCTGCAGTAATGAGAGGAAGGGGCCACGAGCCAAGGAATGCAGGAAGCTCCGGAAGCTGGGATAGGCAAGGAAACGGATCCTCCCCGGAGCCTGCAGAAGGAACCAGCCCTGCCCACACCTTGACGTTAGCGCAGTGAGGCTGATGTTAGACTTCTGGCCTCCAGAAGAGAATAATTTAAGAGAATAATTTTGGGTTGTGTTAAGCCTCCATGTTTGTGGTAATTTTTTGCAACAGCCGCAGGGAACAAATACAGAGGGTTATTGTAGGAATTGAACAGGCTGATGTCCACAGTAGCCTAGTGCCTGGTATCAAGAAAGTGCTCAGTAAATGGTTGCTGTTACGATCATCATCACCAATGTTGTTTTTAGCGTCACTCAACCTTCTCTGCCAGGTGGAGGAGAAGGCTGTGCACACAGACTGACATGGAGGGATGCTCCTGCCTTGTGTATTCAAAGAGATGCAAACCTCTGCAGTTGCTACCGACTTTCCTTTACAAACTGTGTGGCCCTGACTTTTCGTCTTTGTTGCTTGTTGAGTGTTTTTTAGGCTAGAGAGAAACGTAGATGTTTGTGGTTTAGGATGCTCATAATTCCAGAGATACAGCGAGTGAAGGAAAAGCAGCTAAATTGATAGTAGACAATATCCGGTGCTGGTTTCTATAGCAATGTCGTTGTAATCTCACTGTATCTGTGGGCGCCAAGGCCAGGAAGATGGCAGAGGTATGAGGTGGCTGTGGCTGGTTACTATGGCGACAGCCCTACTGTGCAAGGTGTGGTCAGACTGCCCACTGGGGTGGTGTCTGCCTGGTGTGGGAGGGGCCAAAGGGAGTGTTCTAGATCAGTGCTTCTTAAATAGTAATGTGCATGTGAGTTGCCTGGGATTTTGTTAAAATGCAGATTCTGATTCAGAGGGTCTGGGGCAGGGCCCGAGATTCTGCATATCCAACGGGCTCCCAGAACATTCTGAGTAACCAGGCCCTGGGGAGCATCATGACTTGAATCAGGAACCAGGGAAGGTGAGTGAATTCTTTCACTGTGTTTAAGGGGGAGAAAGAGAGGCCAGACATGAAAGAGCTTTAAGAGGGGCGAGGGGCCCAGGAGACGCCGGGAAGGGAAGGAACTGGGCTGGTACATCAGCTTGGCTAAGCCTGGCCCACAAGCCTGCGCCAAGCTGCAGGGAGGCTGGCAAAGCTGGTGTCTGGGGGTTTCATCTTTTATTACAGAGGTGGGTTCTGTCTCCACCAGGAGTCTTGTTTAGTCTTCCAACAATGTTATGAAATCCTTCAGTCTTGGGGCGTTCATTGTGAACCAAGCATCGTCTGAAGAGTATTTTGTATGCATGACAGTGTTTGAAACATCCTGGGAATGCTAACGTTGAAAAACACACCTTGTGATGTTAACTGTAGGAGTCTACTTGGCTAGGTCACGGCATCCTGATATTTGGCAAATGTTAGTCTGGATGTCACTGTGAAGGTATGTTTTCAGATGAGATTGATATTTGAATCAGTAGGCTGTGAGGAAAGTGGGTGGCTGGCCCTCCCTAATGTGGGTGGGCCTCATCCAGTATGCTGGAGGGGTTCAGAGAAAAAAGGCCCGACTTTCCTGAGAGAAGAGAGAATTGTGCCAGCCGAGTACCTCTGGATTCTTCCCTGGGTCTCCAGCCTTCCCTGCAGATTTTGGACTTGTCAGCATCCACAGTTACATGAGGTAGTTCCTTAAATTAAATCGCACACACACACACACACGCACACACACACACACACACACACATACACACACAAAAAAAACATCAGTCAGGGCTCTCTAGACAAACAAAACCAACAGGACACGTGTCTGTCCGTCCACCCAATCTACCTTTCTATCTTCCGACACACACACAGCTGTCGGCTCTGTTTCTCTGGAGAACCTGGACTGACGCACACCTGCAGTGGGACGTAATTTGTGTGCAGGGGTGCAGCCTCCCCTTTCTACCGCTGACCCCACCCCCGTCACCATCATACACAACTGGCCACGGCAGGGAGGAAGCTCCAACTCCCCAACATCCCGTGAGTGCAGACACACCGCTTGGGGACCATGAAACAAAGGCATCATGGGTGGGGTCAATGCTTTTAGGGAAAAGTAAGCCCTTTTGTACCCAAAGGACGAGTCTTTTGCAGTGTGAAGCTCGGCCCTCTTTATGGGTGATTACATAAATTGCCTGAAATGGGGCAAGTGGCGCAAGGCACTGGGTCCACTGGGTCACTGGGTGAGGAGGTGATTTCTGCTGGTGGTGCCCACAGGCGCGCGTGACCAGCCAAAGAACCTCCTGTGGCTCTCCTGTCACACACTCCAAGGAGGGAGTCTTAGAGGGCTGAAGGGCTGTAAACAGAGTGCTAAGGTACAAGCAGGTTCAGGCAGAGCGAGCAAAAGTGATATACAAGTAACAAGCTCCACCTTGTCTGCAAATGGCGCATGCCCCGGCCTTCATCTTCCCTCCCCATCCTGGAGAAGGATTCCTCCCCGCTCCTGCTTCCCCGGGGACGTGGCTCCATCACTCATTTCCTGCAGTTGCCTCACTTCAGCCTCTATCTCCTCTCTGCATCTTTCCTATCAGCATTGAACATGCTCCCATCTTTCTCCATCTCAATAGGAAGGGAGCAAAACTGTAAGAATTCACAGTCGTCCCGGAGCCTCAGTCCAGACGCTCCGTCGAGTTCTCCATCTTTAGGGGGGAGGCCTCCAAATCACATGGGGAGCTGGTGGAATTTCATATTCCTGGGTCTGTGCCCATTTGCTTGGCATATTCGTTTCCTAGGGCTGCTGTGACAAACTGCCACAAACTTCGTGGCTTAAAACAACAAAAACTTATTCTCTCACAGTTCTGGAGGCCAGAAGTCCAAAATCAAGGTGTTAATAGGGCTTCTCTCCCCTTCAAACCGGAGGACCTAGGGGAGAGTCCATTCCTTGCCTCCTCCAGCTCTTGGTGGTCGCCAGCATTCCTTGGCTCGTGGCCACATCACTCCAATCCTGCACCCGTCTGCACATCACCATCTCCTCTTCCGCACGTGTTAAATCTCTCCCTCTGTCTTATAAGGACACTTGTGATTGGATTTAGGGACCACTCAGATAGTCTAGGAAAATCTCCCCATGTCAAGATCCTTAACTGAATCACATCTGCAAAGATGCTTTTTCTTTATAAAATATCATTTATAGGTTCTGAGGATTAGGATCTGATATCTTAGGGGGATGTTTATCATTCAGCCTACTGTACGTGGCAGCTGCATCTTATCCATTCTCTGTAGGCATTTTCTGATGCTTCCCAAAGGCTGAGACCCTCGGGTCTAGACGGTGCTGGCTCTGAGCTGCAGGATGCTTGGTAGGCCCGATGTCCTTCCTCACATACCACATGGGGACCAGCAGACCAGCCTGTGCCTCTTCTCTCTAGACTGCTGGCTGTGCTTGGCTTGGCTTAGGGGCGCAGAGGCCCCTGTGGTGGGAACCTGATCTCAAATGGGGTGGGATGATGATGGGGCCCAGGATATAAATGGCCCAGGCAGGGGAGCTGCTGCTTCAGAAGTGGGGAGGCCACAGGCTCCGTGCGAGGCTGTGGCAGAACCCTCCTCACTGCCTTGAGTACAAAAAATAAACAGCCGGAGGCAGCAGAGCCTTGCACAGCTTCATATCCTGGGACGAGTGGCTTTAGAAGTCTAAAAAGGCAGGGCCTGGCCTGGCCAAGGCTAAGAGGCAAAGGCCAGGATGGGCCCCCAGGGGTCACGTGGGCCTGCCTAGGCCTCCAAAAAGATTATCATAAGAAGTCTGCAAAAGGCAGCAGGCAGCCTTACAAAGGAAGCCCACCATGCCTTCAAATCTGGTGCCAGTGTGGTGGAGAGGGAATGCTCCAGGAAGATGTCTGAGTCCAGGCTCCATTACTTGCTGGCTGTTGGACCTTGGGCAAGTTACTTAACCTCTCTGTGCCTCAGCTTCCTTGTAAGTAAAAGAGGGGGACTGTAAGGCCACCCACAGGATTGTTCTGAAGATGAAGTGAGTGAATTTCTATGAGGTGCTTAGCACATAGTAAATACTCAATAAAGTTGCTGTCACTGGGGGTTCATTATATTATGCAAGGCATCACTCTCAGCATTTTTCTTTCATTGGTTCTTTTGATAATGACAAGAACCCTAAAGTAAGTGCTGTTATTATCTTCATCCTACAGATAATGAAACTGAAGCACAGAGAGGTTATCTAACTTACTTAAAGGCACACAGTTATAACCAGCAGTGCTGTGATATACATGCAGGCAGTTGGGCTAAGGGACAGAGCTATTAGCCATGCATTATGTCATTTCCAGGCAGAGCCTACAGCATGTGCAAAGGTCCAGTGGCAGGTTGGGCATGGTGCTTTGGAGGAACTAAGATTGGTGTGACTGGAGCTGAGACGGAGGAAGGAGCAATGGAAGGAGATGGACTTCTGGAATGAAATTGTAAGTTCCCAATACTTTAATTCTTCCTCAGTTAGAACTTTAGTTGAAAAACACAAAATCAGAAAAGTATTCAAAAGGAAACATCAAGAATGGTTGACAAAAATACCTCTAAGAATGTAAAACAACAGATTATTAATAGGTATAACCCTTTGTGTAGAAAAGTTAACAAAGAATATTTTTATACTGTGTCAGAGACTGCTGGGTAGCCCTCTGTATGTGTTCTCCTCTTCTTCCTTAGGACTAAAATCCCAAATATTTAGTTGGGCTCATGATTGCCTAGCATAAAGAGTATATTTTTTTAGCTTCCCTTGCACCCAGGAGATTGGTTCTTATGATGATAAGCAGACATTTCTTGTGATACTTCCAGGAAGAGCCTAAAGGAAAGAGGCTCAACCTTCTCTGGTTTTCCTTCATTCTGTAGGCAAGAATATGAATGTGATGGCTGGCACACAAGCAGCCAAACCAGACCATGAGGTGGAAGCCACATGTTGATGAAAGCAGAGCAACAAGATAGGAGGACATGGATTTTTGATGATTCTTTAAGTGGCCATATATGCCCTGGATTTTTATTTCCAGACTTTGTTTACATGAGAAATAAATTTTTATCTTGTTTAAACACCTGCTATTTGCGTTTTTTGTCACACATAGCTGAATCTAATTCTAAGTGACACTTATATCAGTTCCCATAACATTGAAGTTAAATTTCTATTTATCCTTTACTGTATCACCATGGATTTGCGTTTCTTTCCGTTTACCAAAAAAGGACAGAAATCTTTTAACAGTTATCTTCTAAGCACTATGAACTTGTAACCTTCAGACTCTGTATTTGTTTGAGAAACTACGTTTGTTAAAATATTTGTTATATATATTGTGTTTGTTCATTTCACGATGGAAACTATGTCACAGAAAGTTGAATTTGTTCATTAACCTTGTAAAAATTTACGGACAATGCCTTTGAACTTATCATCATCAACCCAACAATACAGATGCTCTCGGAGTCAGAAACGCATCTCAAAGTCTTTATCCTCGCAAAAAGTTCACTTGCAACTACATGTTTTAAATTTAAAATTAACAGATCAATTTTAAAACACCATGCAGAATCTCTTTCTTCCACAACCCAAACCAGAAGAGAATCTAATGGAGAGGCTGAGCATGGTCTAGAGCTTCCCCCATGCTGTCTCTGGTGTCCTTGTCACTGGGCTGTGGCTTTGAGAAAAGGATATTCTAGTTCCCTTGTTAACAAACCCCTTGAACTTACATTACCCTGCATTTGGCAGTATGACAGCGTGGGTTAAATTTATACTCCAGCCCTGATCAATCAGAACTACTTATCAAAACACAGACTTAGCTCATTCCCTGGGCCTCCTGGGCCACCAAAGAGGGATTTGTGTGTTGGGGCGAGAAGCCTGTTTTGGACCAGGATCTGCTAATAACTAGCTGTGTGACTTGTGCATCTGTTCCACCCCTCTGGGCCTCTGTCTTCAAAGGTGAAGTTAAAAAACCACAGAACCTTCTCTTCTAACTTAAAATAATAATATAATCTTTTGAAATAAAGAAATAACAAAAATATTGATGTAAGCAAGTGAGGAAAAAAAAACCTGTGAGGGCAGTTTCCAACAGAAACTTTCTGTCTAATCAAAGTTTCTGCTGTGATAAAAACGTTCTATATCTGTGCTGTCCAGTATGGTACCCACTTGAAATGTGAATAGGGTGACTGAGGAACTAAAATTTTAATTAATTTAACTTTACAGAGCCACCTGTGGTTAGTGGCTGCCCTCCTGGATGGTGTAGCTCCAAGGGATGTCTTTTGGGTGAGTACGATCTCAGACCAGAATCTTAGCAGAGTGGAGTAGTGTAATAGAAAGAGGGCTACGGTAGGTATTAGGCAACCTGAATTTTAGACTTTGTCTTTCCATTATCACAATCTCCATCATCATCACTATTATTATTATTTTACAGCTCCCCCCATTTCTTGAGTGCTTACAATATTCTGGGCTCTAGGCGAAATGCTTCAATAAAACTATTACATCCCTATTTTACAGATGAGCAAATAGTTGAGGCTTAGCTAGATTCGGTAACTCGCACAGGATGTCACAGCTCTTGGGGCAGAGCTTGGGTTTGATCTCAAGTCTGCCGGAATCCAACGCCCAGGTGCTGACTCATTATTTTACTAATTCCCCAAAGACCCGTGTGACACTTGACAGAGTCACTGAGCATCGAGAGACACTCATGCGTTGCTTACCGATGGGGATATAGTCTCAGAAAGGCATCACTGGGCGATTTCGTAATTGTGTGAACACCAAAGAGTGTACTTAGAAAATCCCAGAGGATCTGAGTACACAACTAGGCAATGCGGTGTGGCCGATTGCTCCTGGGCCACAACCTGTGCAGCGTGAGTGCACTGAATACTGCAGGCGACTGTCACACAATGGTAAGTATTCGTGCATCTAAACATATCTAAACATGGAAAAGGTACAGTAAAAATACAGTACTATAACCTTATGGGACCACCATGGTACATGCAGCGCATAACTGTACTTCGGTTCCTTATCCGTGAAATGGGGAGTCTGGGCCATGTGAACTCTAAGTTCTACCTGAGTAGCAAAAGGTCATGATTCCCATACCCTCGAGGGGGGCACTTTTATATTACTATACTTCATGCTGTTGTTCACAGATGTGACCATGTGACTTGGAAAGACCCCTACTATACCAAGCGCAGTTCAATGATTTCTCTACCCCTTCACTTGGTAATAGATTGTTTAAAATTTCCCAGGTGATTCAGATCTCTAGAAAGGTCTAAGAGTATTAGCCCTGAACTGAAGTCAGAAAAGAATCTTTTGTGAACAGTTTTTTTGTAAAGAGTATGGTGTGTGTGTGTGTGTTTAAATTAGATGATGAAATCTACATAATGCCTGTTTCCCTTTTTGTCTTTGTAGCTGGGAAACTCGAAGCTAAATTTTGTGCTCCACTGCAGTAACAAACCTTAGGAAAGATTTTTTTTTCTGGCATGGTGGTCTTCCTTCTTCTTAATGTGATGTCTTTTGTATTGTTATCTTTGTTCTGTAGTTCTGCTATAACTGACTCGTACTTTGAGTCTAGCTCAAGCCCCTTTCAGAGTTAGACGGGTTATAGATGATGAATGAATCAACATCTGTTTCCGATTGCACCAAAGCCCCCCACATAACTGGGATAATAAGAACAAGAAAATAAAAAATAGAATGTTACTATGTAGAATGGGAGGGGTCCTTTGAAAAGGTAGGGGATGGAAATAGGATAGAATTTCTCAGTAAAAGGGAAAATAAAAAAAACACAGAAAGAAAAAAGAGAAATCCCCAGGAGACTTAACAATCAAGGAAGAGACGAGGGGAGGAAAGGAGGCCGGCTTGGTGCCTGCACAAAACAACCAGTTGGCTGTTTAGCAGATTTATGGGCTCTCTATGTGCATGAAGAGAAAACACATGTGCAACGTACTTCTCAGACTAAATGTTACCCATTTCACATTCTGCTGAACCTGGAGGTGAGGGGTGATAGAAACCAGGAAGGAAGCTTGTGATTTTAATAAAAGGGAAATGGAATCGGCTACTTATCAAGCTGGACCTCGGTGCTATCTAGGGAAGGGCTCTGTGAACAGGTCAGTACTGCAGGGCAACTCACTCCATCGACACACACGACATTCAGGTCTGAGCATCTGGTGAGATGGAAAGGGGACGGGTGCCCCTGCCCACCTACCACGACCTGTCTAAGCCCTCTTGGGAGAATCCTGCATCGCCTCTCTGCAAGGGAAGGGGTTGAGTTCTGAGGCCAGCCCAAGGGCGGCAGACTGACTGCCAACCAGGGGGTGAGTGGAAAGCCCAGGACCGAGGAAGAACCAAAGCAGGTCTCATCAAGGGATGGAGGCCCGGCCAGGCGAGGAGCCGCACTTCACGGAGCAGGAAAGCAGGCGGGAGTGTCTGGATTTGGCTGGGGTGCGGGAGCTGGCTCTGAATGGGGACTGGGTACGAGGTGAGTGGGTCCCTTAGACGCCTCTTTCACCTAAAGGGTGAGGATGATGGAGGGGAAATGAGGTAATGGGGGCAATTGTACGGATGACTTACATTCAGCCATCATCTATCTGGCATGTAATACACGTGGTCGGAATTGTTACAGATTAAACATTAGATTCAGGAAAAATAATTAGCTAACAAAGATGCCGCCTTGTCTGGGTCCTGCCAGTTTCCTTAAAGTCCTCCAGGCACGACTACGCAATACCGCGAGATGCCTGAAGGGGGCGCCTGCACACACGCTCCGCGCACAGGCTTGGTTCTGACGGCTTTTCCCACGGGTTCTCACACCTGTTCTCATCCTGCTTCCAGCTTTCCAGCCTCTTGGTCTTGCTATCTATTCCTCTTTGCTCATCGCTATGGCATATCCAAGTTGAAGCTTTGCTTTATTCAAATCTGATTATACACACCAGTCACATGCCTTCTACCTTTCTAGGTACACCCGCCTCCCGTATCCTGGCATATGGATCTTTTTTCCCAGGCATGGACTGTGTGGGGTAGCTCCTGCACTGGGCTTGCCCTGGTGTTCCAAGCAGGAACCAGGCCTGAGCAATGGGCTAAACAGAATTCACTTTCCTCTTCTCGAACAGCCCAGGTTGCAGGCCAAAGCCAAATACACGTATTACAATGCTGGAGTGTTGACTCTACTGTCCAAACCACTAGACTCAGGACCTCTGGAACGCGGTATTCACCGCTGGCTCCACCCCTGGCTTTAATACCCAGGACGGGGGATTTCACAGGAGTGGGTGCTAAGTAAATGTTTGTCAAGTTAAATCGATAACTGTTTTCAAGGGTGCAGGCGCTGGAGCCAGACGGCTTTGGGTTTTAATCCTGGTGCTGCCAAATAGCTGGGTCAGTGACCGAATTTCAGCAAGTCATACGGCCGAGCCCCAGGTTCCAATCTGGAAATGGGGTAATACGGGCCCTGCAGGCATGCCTGGCACATACAAGGTGCTCAGTAAGTTACAGCTATTTTTAAACAGTGACAAGTTGCATCCAAATTAGGAACTGGACTGGTTCTGTATGCCCCAAAGAGCAAAAGTTGCAGTGGTGGTAGCTCCAGGGAGCAGATCTCTGCTCCACATAAGGAAGACATGTTGGAGTCTCTGCCCTCTGAAGCTGGGAGGGAAGCCTCAGGGCTGGTGTCCTGGACGATCCCGTAGGGAGGATGTTGGGAACGAGATTAAAACATACAGTGAGTGGTCAGACTAGATGACTTTTGGCGTCTCTCCCAACCTAACAGTCTAACACTCTAAATTTAACTGATTGGCGTCCAGGCACACTGGCTGACGCCTGTAATCCTAGCACTCTGGGAAGCTGAGGTGGGAGGATCCCTTGAATCTAGGAGTTCAACACCAGCCTAGGCAACATAGTGAGACTCCGTTTCTACAAAAAAAAATAGAAAAATTAGCTGGCCATGGTGGTACACACCTGTAGTCCCAGCTACTTGGGAGGCTAAGGCAGGAGGATCCCTTGAGCCCAGGAGTTCGAGGCTGCAGTGAGCTATGATCACACCACTGTGCTCTAGCCAGGGCAACGGAGCGAGACCCTGTCTCTAAATAAATAAATTTAACTTATTGGCTATACACACACACACACACACACACACACACACACACACACACACTCATATATACAGGCTTATTTTAAGATCAGATCATTGCATTTTTTCATAATAATTTCCTGATTCTAGTTTCTCTCTTCAATCCTTTCACATTGCTGCTGGGATGAATGCGCTAACATGTAAATCTGGTCATCTGATAAACGCACACATTTCTTAGCCTGGCCATTTATTAACTGGCCTCAGCCTCTGTCTTCGTTCTCTCATGTTCCCCCTCCACGCCTGTCTAGCACCAGTGTGCTTCGGTCACACCCAGTGTCCAGCCATTCCTGGAAAGCACTGTGTTTGTTCACCTCTCCCTATCTTTGCCTCTGATGTAGTTTCCTTTCTCTTTCCCTCCTCTCCACCTGGTAAAGTCCTACTTATCTGTCAAGATGCTGATCGAGTGTCATGTCCTCTGGGCAGTGCTCTCCAAGAGCCCCCGCACCCACCCTACAGTTAGCCATTTGTCCCCTCTACCTCCGCAGCATTCTGTGCACAATCCACACCATTTATATCGTATTTCTATTACGATTCATGTCTACCACCACCCCAACCACACTGTAGGGGGCGTGACTTATCCATCTTTGTATCCTCCAAACTTGCACACAATAGCACTTGTCACTACTCAAGATGACATTTTATATTGATTTCCTGGTTTGTTCTGTCAGCTTCATGAGGGCAGGGACTTGCCGTGTGTTCTGCTATATCCCCAGCAGTGAGAACAGTGCTGGTACTTCATGGGACCTCAACTGACTTTCTTTGAGTGAAAGAATGAGTGTTTGTTAAATGAATCAACGAACGCACAACTGGATTCTGTGAACTTGCTTAGCTTAAACTCTGGTGGGTTTCCCACTTTACTCTGGGGAATGGTTCACTGAAATGGTTTATACAGACTAAGTAAAATGATAAAAATAGCAAAATGAGGCTTATTTTCAGCTGCATTAAGGGGAGGAATTCCATGTAATTTAGATTTAATGAGAAACAGGCTTGGGTAAAAACTATATTAAGAGTCAGGCCCAGGACACTGCCAAAGGCCCAGAATAAATCAAAGTGACCCTCAAAGACTTGAGACTCTGGGAAAGACAGAAACGAAACAGAAATGTAGGGCTGGCATTAGGACCCTATTCTTGCATTCAGATGTTCCCTGGACTAGATCTGCCATCACCATGAAACTGGTGCCTACAGGAAGGGCTGGCAAAAGTGTCACTGGCCAAAAAGCGTTTGGAACAATCTACAAGGTTGTGCTAGTTCCAGAACAGGCAAACTCACACGTGAACAGGTTTTAAGATTGCAAAACGGGACTGTGCACAATGCTTTTGTGTTTGTAGGTAATTAGGGCAGACTTAGCATGGTTCAAAAATCATTTACCATCTGTACTAAGGTGAGACCCAATCCCAATTTGTTTTAGTTCAATTCAACTCAATATAAATAATTCAATCTAACAAACATTTACTGAGCTTCTCATCCCACATGGAATAAAAATCAAATTCCTTGGCATGCTTAAAAGGCCCTGCAGGGTCTGACTCTGTCCACCTTGGACTTCATCTCCTATCACACTCCCTACTCACTCACTCTGCTCCAGCCTCCCTGGCCTCCTTGCTGGTCCTTGCATGTGCCAAGAATGCGCCTGCCCCAGGGCCTTTGCACTTGCTGTTCTCTCTGCCGGGCAAGATCTTTCCTCAGATATCCATGTGGCTTATTGCCTCACTTTCTTTAGGTCTCTGCTCAAATGCTATCTCCTTAGAGAAACCTTCCCTGACCACCCTACCTGAAGTAGCACCTCTCATTACTTGTACCTGGTTCAAGTACCCAGCTTTCTTCGTTTTTATGCCACTTATCTGTGCCTGACATTTTATTATTTATGCATTTGTTTCTCTTCTGCCTCCTTTCATAGACTATAAGCTCCAGGAAGGTAGGTACTTTGGCATATGGTAGATGCTCTATAAATACCTGTTGAATGGATGAATGAATAAACGAGCACCTTCTATGGACTAACTTCTTCGCTTGGTGATACTGCAGGGGTCCTAGTCCTCAATGAACTCAAAGTCTAATGTGAAAGGCATGAGAAAAGATGCTATCATGCTACCCTCTGAAAAGCTTTATGATAAAGGAATGCACAAAGTCTTATGAGAGCACGAAGTAGGAGCACCCAACTCAGCCCCAGCAGAGAGGAGTGGGCGTGTGCTGGGAACCGCTTCCGGGGCCTGGAAGGGGGAGGGAGAAGGGTTCAGAAAAAAGAACTCGGGCAGGGGGAGTCACGTGAGGCAAGGCAGGGCAGTCCCAGGTGATTGTTTGAACCGGAGTCGCTGAAGGAGCAGGAGGATGGGAGACATTGTGGAAGATGAACCTGATAAACAATAAACACGTGAGCAGGGACAGCCCTTTAGGAGTAGACTGAGCACTTAACTGGCTCCTGATTCATTGACTCTATCCTTGGAGCAAGGGTCTGTGTTGAGTTTCATGGAGGACACGAGGATTTAAAACCTGGTCCCTGGTGTTCAGTCTAGCAACGGTAGGTTTAGTGTGGCCACACATCCCCGGTTTTCCAGGGCAGCCCCAGTGGCAGAAAGTCTGTTTGATTCTCCTAATTCTCCTTGCGTGCCTGTTAGGCCATTACTTTTGACTGGGGGACTTGACGTGCAAGGAGACGAGGGCAGATAACTCTCAACAAGGCAGATCAGGAAATGTGTCCTGTAGGATGCTGTCCTAAAGTGCTCTGGGGGTTGAGGAGGGACAGCACCTCCAGGGAAGGATTTTAGGGGCAGTGGGCACTTGGTCATTGTGTGTTTTCAACAAGTGGGTTTTGCCCATTTACTGGTTTCCTTTTTATTCACAAATATGTCCTTTCCACAATCTGCTGCCCCAGGGTCCGCGGAGTGGGCGCGCAAGGAAGGGGTGGGATTCCGTGATTGCACGTAGAGACTAATACAGCACAGGGTGACCAAAGACTGCAAAAACGGCTCGCTCCGGCCTTGGGGTTTACTTCTCAGTGAGAAGAGAATGGAAGCTTGGGAACATATCCACCTTCTTCTGCCAGCGTGCTCAGCCCAAATGCCTGGGCAGGCCTGAACCCGACCGGCTGAATCGTGACCGAATTCCTCACACCAGTTTGAAAAACCTGAGGAAGGCTTCACAGGCGATGTTTCTTATACACAGGGAAAACATAGCACAGAGCAGACATTTTCAATCCAGAATTACACACAAGCTAACACGGCCACCGAACAAACAGAAAACTCCTGGCATCGCGGAGTCCTCCTCATCTACAGAGTCAGCCGAGTGTATGTGCAATGAACTTTGTACACAGGACAGGCTCAGAACCTGCTCTCTGATGTCATGCTCCTTTGCATTCTAGAAGCAATCCAGGCAGATGCGTAGGGATTCCCAGGGATCCCGAGAGCAGCCCTCTGGTTTCAATTTGGCCACTCAGTGCATGATTTTGGGTAAATCTTATGACTTTTCTAGAGTCGGTCTCTGGAGATGTGAAAATCCCCAACTTTGAGGTGAGAATCTTCCTTAGTGTAGAAGATTCCTGGAACCAGGAAGTGATCACTCCAAGAGATTCTGATCATTACGTGCTGGGCCCCTTGCAGACCAGTGGGCACCATTGCTCCCTAAGCTTCCGAAGGGCCTTACCTCCTGGAAAACACAACGGCTGAAACTGGGCTGGGGAAGCCTTCCTCCCAGCACCCTCTTTCTTTTGCAATTTCTTGCTCACGCAGGCCAACAGAGCACCCGGGAATTAACCCCTCAGTCGCTCTACTCCAAACAGACTCCTCTTTTGATATCTGTTCCCTTTCCATTGATGTTTTAGTCATGCTACTGTGGGTGGTTTTTTAAAGAAAAGCAATTCACAAATTGGAAACAACCCAAATGACCAGCAACCCGGGAGCCATTAGGCAAATTATGGTACATTCACAAGATGGAATAGTTTGCAGCCATTAAAAATGATGTTTATGAATGTTCTGTAGTAGCACCAGGAAAATGCTTATGGTATACTATTAAGTGAAATAAAAATAAGATATAAAATTATATATACACAGTATAACTACTTTAAAAACTCTCTCTGTTTGTATTAAAAAAGATAAGAAAATACACTCAATAACAATTTCGGCTACCTCTTGCTAGCAGAATTATAGATAACTTTAATTTTCTTTCTTCTATTTTTCCATAGTTTCCCAAAATTAAAAAAATAAGCATATATACCTTTTTCAGTAAAAAACATAAAAATTTGAAATGATGCAACCTTGTATTGTACTTGTAAAAAGGTGCAGTCCACGAGGAGCGCAAAATGGAAGGTGGGGGAGGATGTAATTAAGTCAGTAAAAATCCAGGAAAGACAGACTTTGCAGAATGCAAAATCAACTCAGATGCTGAGTCCACTGGGCAAATGAGCAGAATTACTGCCTCGGCTATTTCCCATAACATGTGAAACCCAGCTATGTGCTAGCAGTTGTCAATATCGCTATTTCTGAAAGGATAAAAAAAGAGTGGAAACTTGGCCCAGGGGTGGATGGTTTGAAAGCAGGCTGAGCTCAGAGAAAGCTCTCTCCCTGCAAGCCTGCGGCTCCCAGGCATTTGGGCTCCCACCAGCCCCTGTCCTGCTGGGCCAGCCTTTGGTTTGCACTAGGCAGGACAGCTTTAAAGGCTAATTCTCGCTAATGTTCTTTTTTTTCCCTGAGTGCTGGCCGCAGACACAGGGCATGCAAGGGGCTGCCAGTTCCAGGCATATGAGAAAGAGCCAACAACAATCCAGGGAGGCTTGTGTGGCTTCCCTTGGGGCCATTCGGGAGAAGGGAGGAGGCCAACTGGTGATCTCTCTCCCTGGGAGACACAGAAGAGGGCACTGAGTCAGCCATGGGCTTGTCTTCTCTCTTTGGGACTCTTGCAGGAAGCTTCTAGCTGGTTCCTACATCTCTCCTTGCTCCACTCCTCTGGGGCTGTGTCCTAACTGATCTTTCTCTCCCCAGGCCCTGGCTGGCTGCCAAATAGCTTGAGAGATGATCAAAGCCCAGTCTCTGCCTGTGCGGAGCTCAAAGTCTGGCTGCAGAGATTGAGATGGGAGCAAACAATGCCAGAGCAGGGATGGGGCCACGTGAGAAGTGGGCAAGAGGACACAGGCTCTGGAATCAGTGCTGGGGCTCAACTTCCAGCCCAGCCACGTCCTAACTTAGCTGTATGACCTCGGGCAAGTCCTCGAACTTCTCCCTCTCCTCCTCTGTGAAACAGGCAGCACAGCAGCAGCTGAGAGAGCGATAGTGAAGTGTAAGCGGGGTACTCTGGAAAAGCTGTGTTGCGGGGCCTGGCATGCGCTGGCACCCAAGAAGGCTTCGTGGGGAACAGAGGGGCCTTCTGCCGGGGCAACCCAGCAACACTTTCACGGGAGAGTTGAGGATGGAGCTGAGTGGTGGAAGACAAGCAGGACTTTGCATTTTGCTTTTGCTTCTCCCCCGGTCCCAGCCTTTAGCCCTAACCCTGTTGTTGAAGGAACAAGGGTCCCAACGGCACCTGCAGGAATATAATTTTCTCCCGCTCACTTTCAACTCAGGGATGATGTTCTAAATTATTTAACTGCCGGTAAGGGCCAGGCGCCACCCAACTCCTATGGCCTCGGTGCAGACAGAGCATCCTGGAGTCTCCTGCAGGGCCAGACGGCAAGGTGTCATTGTTGGATGGCAGGGACATTGGGCAGGCGGGGGCACTTGGATCAGTGGCTCTTTACCAACCCTCAGAGAGAAGCATTTCAGCATTTTCACAACCGGTTAAACAGTCACACCCCTGCAAACCGGCAGAAGGTCTGTCCAGTTCCTGGGCTAGTTTGACTCAGCTGGTCCGTGTCCCCTCCACATATCTCCGGGGTCCTACCTGGAGCCTTTGCCAGCGGCACCTCTCACCTGGGGTGCCTTCCCCCTCCAATATTCACATGCCCGATCCTATCCATCTTGCGAGGTCTGACTCAAACGCCAGCTTCCCTGCCCCCTCCCTGCTGATGCTTTGCACCTTCTCATTCTAGCTGCGCTGAGCGGGAGCCACGTAAGGCCTCCCGGGGTCCCCTCTCCAGCAAAGGGCCCGACACACAGCCGCAAAGCGTAACGGTTCAGGGAGAGAGTTCTGGAGCTGGGCCGCTGGGTGTGGATCCCGCGTTACCCCTTTCGAGCCCTGTGACCTTGGGCAAATTACCTATGCTCTCTGCCTCCCTTTCGTCATCTATAAAGCGGGGGTGACAATGGTAATACCTTCCTCATGGAGTTATCAAGAGGGACAAATGAGTGAATTCATGTAAAGCACTTAGCGTGGGGCCTGGCGCATAAGGAATTCTAGGAACGTTTGCTCCCACTAGAACTGTCCTGACAGCAGGCACTTAATGACGTTTGCTGAACGAAGGGATGATAAAACGTTTAATAATACATAAATAATGAAAAAACTTAAATAAAATAAAAAATGGAAAGCTCAAGTAACAATGAAGTAAAGATTGAAGAGGCAGGTTCTGTGTTTACTGTAAGTCACGTGACGCATAACTGTATGCACACGCGTGGCCCATTGCTGACATTTTGGTCAATGATGGACCACTTATATGATGATTAGAATATTGTATTTTCGCTGTACCTTTTCTACGTTTAGACTTGTTTAGAAACACAAATGCCACTGTGTTACAGCTGCCTGCAGAATTCAGGACAGTGGCACGCTGTCTGGGTTTGTCACCTAGGAGCAATGGGCTGTGCCACGGAAGCTGGCTGTGTCGCAGGCCACACCATCTCGGTTTGCACAGTGATGAAATCGTCCAACGGCACACTTCTCAGAATGCACCCCCGTCATTGAGTGACGCATGACTGTACACAGCAACTTGTGTCAGGAGGTTAGCATGTTTCTCAAAGGTTTTCGACTGTTGTCCAATCAGATGAAGTGATTTGATTGTCGTTATTCCATTTGTATTAGCAATGTGTGCAATATTGTTGAAGCCTAGGCCTGGGAAACAACTACAAGGAGAAAGGAAGACGTAGGGGAAGCCTATTAAACTAAGCGAGAATGTTCCTGGCCACAGATTTTCAGGCTTTTAACCTGAGCAGGGAATTCTGTGCCCTCTCCCTTATGCCCTGCATCCCTCTCATCCCCATGGCGTGCATGGCACAGGGTTGAGACAGTGTGCTTCCTGCCTGTGCATCCCAGCTCCGCCCCTGACGAGCTGTATAACCCGGGCAAGCTGCACAACCTCTCTGAGCCTTGAAGTTCCTCTTCGGCAAGGCAGGGACAGCAACAGTATACGACGATGCCGAAAGACTCATGAGATGCTTGTGCAAATTCAACGAGCTGCTTGTGCAAATTCAACGAGCTGATGTACTTAGCAGAGAGCCTGGCACGTCGTACACTCCTAATGTACTTAGGAGAAATACCTGGCAAAATTGGATGGTGATGATGGTTGCTTTAAGAAACTCAGCTCTAAGATGATCGAAACATGGGAACGTGGCATGAGCTTTGGTAGGTGAGCTGGTCCCTGGTCACTAAAATGACTCCTTCTAGGTTGCTTTCGGGCTGTTTTTCTAAAAGGGGAATGCTACCTGCCTTGATTCTCTAGCTCAAAGATGTCCCATAGAAGTTTCTGTCATGATGGCAATGTCCTATACAGCACAATACAGGAGCCACTAGCCGTATGTAGCTATTGAGCATTTGAAATGAGGCTCGTGGTACTGAGGCTTTAGTTGTATTTCATTTTAATTCATTTAAATTTATACAGCACAATGGCTAGTGGTTACCATACCGGACAGTGCAGCTCTGGTTCCTTAGTCTTTGTTCCTTTGTCATAAAAGTAAGGTCTTTCTTCCTTTCCCCATAAAATAAGGAGAAGGTGGCATTAGACGGGACTGGATTGCTGTGAGATTCAGAAAAGACCTGGGCATTGAAATGAACAAGTGAAGCCTATGCATCTGATCAGGCTAAGCCTGCTTGTTGGGAGACAGAGCTGTTCCTAAACTTGAGCCTCGTAGCTTGTCACCTGTGGTCAGGAACAACCTCTCCCCCTTAGCTGGGAAAAAACTCTTGGGCACTGGAGTCCAAAGCTGTTTGACACGCCCCGGAGGCTGCAGGTGTTAAACAGCCGTGAAGCCCGTGAAGTTTAGGATTTGCCCTGATGCTCTCCCCAGGGAGAACACCTGTCAAATCCTGCCTCACCTTTCCCTTGCACAGCTTGTCACGAATTTGCCGTTCCTGCGCCACGTTAGAGGAGCTGGCCGCCTTGTTAGGCTGAGGATGGTCATTAAATCTGGATGCTCCAAGCTGTCCTTGGCTGCTGCTGCTCCAACTGAGTTCTGCAGGCTGGCCACAACCGGCCTTTGGAACCCATCCATTTCAGCAAACTGCAGAGGGACCCAGCATCTCATGAGGTCAGGGGAGTTGAGGCCCTGCAAGGCTCAATCCAGCCCCCAGAGTCTGACAATATATATTAACACTAGGCATCTATTATAGGTGAAGTTCTACCAGGGAGACAAAAGTCATTATAAAAGCTTATTGATTGCCTTTATATAACTTAAAAATGGAGGCTGGTGTAGGTTAGGGAACAAAGGTAAGACAAATACACAAAAAACTATTCTTGCAACTCATAGCGTTGCCCTCGGAGCCGTGGCACGAGCCTCGCCTGGGAGCTAGTTAGAACCGGAGCCCCTCAGGCCCCTCCTCAGGCCTAATGAATAGAATCTGCATTATAACAAGATCCCAGGGGATTCAAATCCTTACAGTTTGAGAGGCCCTGCTATAATATACATCAGGTTATAAACACTGTGACAGTGACAATAATAATGGCCATTATTTACTCGAAGATTAATGTGTGCTGAGTTTTAAGTGCTTTAACTATATGAACACAAAAGAGCATCCTAACAGCCCTCTGATGTAGCTTCTATTGTTATCTCCCATTTTACAGATAAGGAAACTGAGGTTCAGAGTGGTTAAGTAACTTGTCGAAGGTGGCACAGCTAGAGTGTTAGAGCCAGGATGTGAACCAAAGCATTCTGGCTCCAGAATAAAAAATATCTAGAATTTATTCCTCCTGTCTAACTGATGTATATGTGTATCAAAATATCACACTGAACCCCATAAATATATACAATTATTATTTGTCAACTTTTTTAAGAGACAGGGTCTTGCTCTGTTGCCCAGGCTGGTGTGCAGTTGCACCATCATAGCTCACTGCAGTCTTGAACTCCAGGGCTCAAGTGATCCTCCAGCTTCAGCTTCCCGAGCAGCTGGAACTACAGGTATGCACCACCATACCCCGCTAATTTTTTTTATTTTTTATAAAGATGAGGTCTCACTATGTTGCCCAGGCTGGTCTCGAACTCCAGACCTCAAGTGATCCTCCCACCTCAGCCTCCCAAAGTGCTGGGATTACAAGTGTGAGCCACTATGCCCAGTTTGTCAATAAAAACAAACAAATAAATAAAACAAATCCAGAGATATAATTAATGTGCTATGAAGATCCTTAGCTTCCAAATAGCATTTTCCTACTAAGTAGCAATTTAGGGTCAAAGACTTCATTTTCTCATCAGTAGATGAGGATATTCCTACTCACAAGGTTGATGTGAGGATTAAATTAAAGTCTGCATATAAAGTGCCACACAGCGTCCTCGGCACATAGGAGACACTCATCCATGTTCAGTACCTTTTACTACCATCCCTTATGCCCCTGTTGAGGTCTCAGACACAGTTCTGGTCTCCTCTCCTCCCTGCTCAGTGCCCCCTTCTGAGCTCTTCTACGTTCTTTACTGCTTACAGGAGAAAAGTCCTGACGCCTTAGCGAGTCTCTCACCCTTACTTCCAGCCTAGTCTGTTGCTGCAGCCAACCAACACCTCTTCTGGACAAGGTCTCACTCTCCGTTCATTCACCTTCCTGCCCGTGATGGTGCACATGCTGTTCCCTTAGCATGTAGCTCTCTTCCCTGCAGTTGCCCAGCACTCATTTGACTTTTTTTGAGACAGGGTCTTCCTCTGTTTCCCAGGTTAGAGTGCAATGGCATAAGCACAGCTCACTGCAACTTCAAACTCTTGGGTTCAAGCAATCCTCCTGCCTCAGTCTCCTGAGTAGCTGGACTACAGGCGCACACCACCATGCCCAGCTAATTTTTCTATTTTTTGTAGAGACAAGGTCTTGCTATGTTACCTAGGCTGGTCTCAAACTCCTGGCCTCAAGCGATCCTCCTGCCTCGGCCTTCCAAAGTGCTAGGATTACAGGTGTAAGCCACCATGTCCAGCCTCATCTGGACTCTTTAAAAAACTTTTTAAAAATTATTGTATAGATTTAGGGGATAGAAGTGAAGTTTTGTTACATGGATACACTGTGTAGTGGTGGAGTCTGGGATTTTAGGTAACCATAGTCTGAATAGCGTAGACTGTACCCAGTAAGTAATTTCTCATCCCTTACCCACTCCCACCCTTCTGAGCCTCCAAAGTCTATGTCCATGTGTAATGTTATTTAGTTCCTATTTATAAGTCAGAACATGTATATTTGACTTTCTGTTTCTGAGTTATTTCACTTAAGATAGTGGCCTCCAGTTTCATGCTGCTGCAAAAGACATGATTTCATTTCATTTTATGGCTAAGTAGTATTCCATTGTGTGTGTGTATGTGTGTGTGTGTGTGTATGTACATGCACATTTTCTTTATCCACTCATACATTGATGGACACTTAGGTTGATTCCATATCTTTGCTATTGTGAATAATGTTATACTAAACATACAAGTGCAAGTATCCCTTTGATATATTGATTTCTCTTCCTTTGGGTAGATACCCAGTAGTGGGATTGCTGGATGGAATGGTAATTCTATTTTTAGTTTTTTGAGAAATCTCCATACTCTTTTCCATAGCGGCCATACTGGTTTACATTCCCAGCAACAGTGTATAAGAGTTCCTTTTTCTCCACATCCTCACCAACATCTGTCGTCTTTTGTCTTTTGAATAATAGCCATGCTAACTGGGGTAAGACGGTATCTCATTGTGGTTTTAATTTGCATTTCTCTGATGATTAGCGATGTTGAACATTTTTCCATATATATATTGGTCATCTGTATGTCTTCTTTTGAGAAATGTCTATTCATGTCCTTTGCCCAGTTTTTACTGAGATTATTTGTTTTTGTCTTGTTGAGCTGTTTGAGTTCCTTGTATATTCTGGATATTAGTCCCCTATCAGATGAATAGTTTGCAAATATTTTCTTCCGTGCAACAGGCTGTCTCTCCACTCTGTTGATTCATTTGACATTTTGACATTTACAGACCTGACCAAATGTGCATGACCTTGGGCGACTTACTTGACATCGTTGCATCTCGGTTTCCTCATTTGTAAAATGGGAAGAGGTAAAGCTAGCTGCTCCTGCCTCAAGGGGTATTGCGAGGACTGGAAATAAAATATTTAGAGCAGGGCCTGCCACATAGTAAGTGTTAATGAAAATACCTTGCAATGTTGAAGAGGTCAATCTGGATTAAAGGAGTAAAGAATAATCCTTTCCATTTACGAATCACCTGCTATGTGTCCATTACTGTATGTGGCACTTACATAAGTTAGTTCATTAGTCACTGAAACAGCCCCATGAAGAAGGAATTACTGTTTCTTGCTTACAGCTGAGGAAACCGAGACCTAGAGGTCACACGGCACGTGGTGAAAGTCAGTACCCAGCTGGGGGCTGCCTAAGTCGACACTGGCAACACGGCTCTGAGTGAGACGCAGGGACACCTAGGTTTCAGACTCAGCTTTGCTCAGTTCTGCAAGCCTTTATTGAGCACTTACTACCTGCGATGCACTGATCGCTTAGTGCACTTTGAGCTGGTAGGGAAGGGTTCCTGGAGGAGGTGATGCCTAAGTTAATCCTGAAGGATGGACTGAGGGAGGTAGCCGGATGATGGCACAGAGGGGAGAAAGTGTTCTAAGAGGAGGGCAAAGCCTGTGCAAAGGCACTGAGATACCGCCTTGCAGATCCTCTGCGGATGTGCCTATGACTCCAGACAAGTCCCCAATCCCTCGAGCCTTCAGATTCATCACCTTCGACATGAAGCAAGTGAACCTTCTCTGTTCCAAGCTCTCTCCTGACTTCAAATTTCATGTCCAATGATACAACAGTCTACTGAACAATCATGCTTTTAAAGGCTACTCATTGAAATGGATCAACAAAGTGACATGTGCTATCTGGTCCCCATATTGTGACACAACCCAAACAGTTTTGTATGTACACAGAAAACTAAGACTAGCAGGAAGTTCTTTATATAGTTATAGCCCACAGTCATGAGTGAGTCAAAGGTTCTTCTTTACAGTTTTTTTGTATGTATAAAATTATATTTAATAAATGGATTCATTTTATATTCTGTAAACATTCATGAAGATTATGAAAAAAATTCTAGGGATTAGAGATGAGGCATCGAAACATTGTTATTTCTTTAAAACCACAGCCCATGGTCAGCAAAACAGCCTACTAAATACGACCCAGACCAGGGCTTGACTCCAAGGGTTCAAGTGCTAGTTCACCAACTTTGGCCACGTGACCTTGGGCAAGCAAATCAACTTCAGTTAGGTTAATATAACTGGGGGAAAAAGTTTCACGAAATATACTTATCTCATGCAAACTACTCTAAGTTTTAAAATCCAATTCTAATTCATTTTATAAAAATGAAAATTACAACCCACATTAGAGGTCAACAAACTTTTTCTGGAAAGGGCCAAATACTATTTTCAGCTTTATGGGCCTTAAAGTCTCTGTCACAACGAATCAACACTGCCACCATAAAACAGCAGCCATAAATAATATGTACATAAATGGGTGTGGCTGTGTTCCAATAAAACTTTATCTGTAAAAACAGGCAGTGGGCCAGATTTGGCCTGTGGAACATTGTTTGCAAATCTCTTATCACATCAATTTAACAGCCCACTCATGGGCTGTAATCTGCAGTTTGAAACATATTGGGACTAGAAGAATTTTTACCCTGGCCAGATGAGATAAATTGCTTCTATGCTCAAGTTACAAATGGATCATGTTTTAAAACTTTGTTTCCTGAGTCAATTACTTAAAATCCAACAGGTATTTTTTTCTTAGAAACCACTTATATGGTGGTTGGGATTCCAGGTCTGCAGAAAACAGGTCCAATACCTGGTCTTCCTACTCTAGCATGCCCCCATTCACCCAGTGACTCGGAATTTCTCCAGACCCACCAGCTCTGGGCTGGGCCTTTTAGGGGCCTGCAAGATGAGCCAGGTGTGGTCACTCCCTCAGGAAGATGAGGAAGCTGCATTCTTTCCCATAAGAAAAGGCATTCTGAATCCCACTCATGATGCCAGGCACAGCTCTCCTCTCTCCTCCTCCTTGCTATTGAGGCTTCCAGGGTGCCAGCCCAAAGAGTCCTTATGCTGGGGCAACATTTTGGTTTTCAATTGTGGTGTCTAAACCAGTCAGTTGTGACTTGTTTGATTAATAATGGTCGTTAAGTACTGAACTGTGCAAATTATTGACTTGTGTGTTATTTGCTTTTAAAAAAAAGTAAATTAGAAGAGTATAGTGGACCTTAGTTAATTTTTTTGGCTGCTCAGAACGACCAATGGCATTCCTGTGTTTGGAGAATTTCTCGTATTTTCAATTCATGGTTCTACAAGGTAGAAATTCACCTTCCCAGATTCCCTTGCTAGGGTGCAGGCAGGTGGTGTGACCGAGGTGGCCCGACCCAGGTGGTCCATGGAGCTGGTGCGAGGTGACAGAGACATTTGGCCTTCAGGGGCAACAGTGGCAGAAGTCCTGCTGGAGTGTCCAATGGCCAGCACCAGTGGTTGAGGTCAAGTGTCTGTGCCCAGTACTCGTGGCTACAAGATCTCTGCTGGAACAGTCCTGGGTGTGGCTTGGGCACTGTTCCAGGTTGTGTAGCCTCTAAGTCTGGCTCTCTGGCTTCAACGCACCACAAATCTTCTTAAGTTTTACTAAACATTTAGACTCATGGGACTATCATAGGCCACACTTGGCTCAGCAGGACAGCATCAGATGTTTCTTTCAGTGGGAGTCCTTGTAGCGGTTCACGCAGCCATCCAGGAGCTATCTTCTGCCCAGGTGACACTCAGACGCAAAGAGAAGAGATCCACTTGGGTGGCTGTGGAAGCTGTCCTGATTTATGAACCCCCATATCTCTTGTAACAACTCCATAGAAATAGCTTCCAAGGTCCCTGAAAAGGACATGGCCAGTTACAAGAGTCAAAGTATTCAAGGAAGACCAAAGCTCTGGGTCTTTGACAAGTATTTCTAGCACTACTAGGCCAGATGTAGTTTACCAGTCTGGTGTCATTTTGACCATAAGCAGTGTTGCCTAGTAACATAGTTGACACTGCAATTTTTATCAGGTTTCCAGGGGAACAGAGCTAGAGAATTAGCCTAAGGTCAAATTCTCATGTA
>NW_012146967.1:2516223-2532031 GCF_000956105.1 Propithecus coquereli | reverse complement strand
AGGTACCTGAAAAATTTTAAAAGTTCAAGAAATACTAGCCGAAGTTCTGGAAAAACTTAGACTACAGAAATCTCACACTGGCACTGAGCTTCTTTAACATCCCACAACGAAAAATAAAACTATCCAAAACAAATGCAGCAAGTTGAAAGCTGTGCCCACATGAAACAGTAAAATGGCGCACATAGGCCAACTTCCAAGTACTTCAGCCAAGAAAGGCTTTTCTGTCAAGAAGAGATGGTTTGAGGAATAAAACCATCCATATTTCACCATTATTTCCCACGCTCTCTGCTGGGCATGGACAAAAACAGATACTATACAGCCCCTGTTCTTGAAGAGCTTATAGTCTAATGGAAAACACTAAAAGCATGAGCGAGACGGAGAGAGAGAGAGAGAGAGAGAAATAACTCCAAATCAGAGTCCTTACTCCCACTGGAAATTCTTGTTTGGAAATTTTCATAAAGAACTGGTGTAAATATACACTTGCCTGAAACACTTAGAGGCCCTCTCTCCTCTGAAGTTCTTCCATATGTGTTTTCAGATGCTAAACACCAAAGCCTATTCCATCAGAAAACAGGAAGAAATAGCTATTCCTCTAGAAAGAATCATATACAGGCTTCTTCTGTAGGGGCAGTGATAACAGCATTAAGATTTCAAAAAAGATATATAATATAAGCTACTTTTGGCGGGGCAGGGGTTCCCCTTGTTTCAGGAAAGGCACTGGGTGTCTTAGCTATGATTTCTAATTCATTGGTCACGCCAGTCCCACAAGGATGGTCTCATTCTTATTTCACAGATGACAAAAGAAGGTTCAAAGGGGTGAAGTAACATGTTCAAGGTCTCAGAGATACAAGAAGCTGAGCTGGTATCTAAATCTAAAGGTCTGACTCCCAAATTCACATGCTTTGCAGAGGACCAAAGTGAACGGAACTCTGAAAATGTTATGTTCCACTTTGTGTTTTGTGCTGACTCTGGAAAATTCAACCACGGATGAATGGAAAGAATAAGATAAATGACTCCAGCAAATTCTGCGATAGGTTCTCTTTGCTCTCTTCCCCAGCTCGTGCCCTTTAAAACTTGCCCCAGGAGGTTTGGAATCTTTAGGGGGTCTCGTTCGACTTACAGCAGCTCCAACAACACTCTGAATCCAGAAATAGATTCGAGAATGAAAAAAGGACACCGTATAATAGAAAACGTAATGGAGGCCATGCAAGTGTGCAGCGGGAGCAGGGAGGATGTCACATGAGGAGATTTAGATTTTAGAAGTTTCAGTCCAGTGGCCGTGAGCAGGATGGAGCTGGTTAGAGGACCATCAAGGCTCCCATGCAGGGAGACCATTCAGACATCAGGCGCGGGAACTGAAGCAGAAGGAATGGGGTCCTGCGCCACACCGTGGCAGTGGTCCCGTGGTCTGGGGAGGAGGGAATAGAAAAATATCGCAGATGTAGCCTCAGTAAGACCTGCTGACCAGTTATAGGTGGTTAGGGAGAGGAAGGAGTGGGGGCCAAATCCCAGTTTTCTAACTCAGGTGACCAGGTTGATGGTGGCACCATTCTTAGAGACTGTGCAGAAAGGAGGGACAGTGGGTTTGGGGGGAAGGTTGTTGTTTTTGTTTTTGGGTTGTTTTTGGGCCTTCCGGTTGGAATTTTTCCCCGGTTGGTTGGTTCACCGGTTTTTTTCTTTTTTCCCTTGGTTTTGGGGTTTGGGTTCGGTTTTGGGGGATGGCCAGAACGGACGTGCTCTCTGCCCTCATGAAGCTTACAGGCAATAAACAATCATCGAAATACACACATAATTATGGATACAGTAGGCAGGAGGCAGAGGAGGATAAGGCGCGAGGGGGAGAACCACCCTGAGAGTGAGAGACTGGACAGTGGACACCAGGAGGTGGCCGAGTTGGGGGAGAAGGTTCTGGAGCTCAGCGGAGGCAGTGTCCGACTGGAGATGGAGGGGCGCCACCGCACAGAAGCAGGAGCTGAAGGTGACGTGAGCTGGGTGGGTAGAGAAACTGCAGCCTTGCACAGGCTGCCAGGGCCGGGGGCGGAAGAGCTGGACACCCTGCAGGCTGCGGCCAGCAGTTTCCATCCTCTCCGCCCTCAGCGTTCACACTCAGAGGAAGCAAATTTTGGTGTGTCCGACAGATTATTTTTTGCCCATGGGCACTTTACCACCTTTTCCATTTTGGGCATGTTTGCACACGAAAACACCCACAGGTACCTACGATTTGGTCTGGATGGTGATCCCCTGATTAAGTTAACTCCAGATTGGATTGAGATATTGATGCTAACTTGGGATTCTTAAAGAAAAAAAACGCTAAGAAACAAAAAAAACAAGCCATCTCTGTCTAGTCCATGTTGCAGTTAAGCCCCAATCCATCCTGGCAGAAATAAAGCACCCAGTGAGATTTTCACATCCGCTCGGCACTGAGTAACAGAAAGCAAAACCGTATTGAGCCCCAGCTGGGAGTGGTTCAGCTAAGTGCAGATAGTATCTATGACAATAATAATAAAAGCTAACATTTATTGAGCACTTACTATGTGCTGGGCACTGTTCATTTAATTTCCAAACAGCCCTGTGAAGGATTTACTCTTTGCATCCCTACTTTGCAGATGAAGAAACTGAGGCACAGAGAGGTTACGGCGCTTTCCCCAGGCTTTTAATGAGAGGAGCCTGGATTTGAACTCAGGAAGCGTGGATCACAGAGCCTGCTCTCAGCCACTGTTTCTGATCAACAGAGGTCACACCGAGAGTCCCTAGAGTAAGGAGGGGCCTGATGTGTGAGACACTATGGAGAGATGATCTTTGGACCGGTGCTAAAGCAAGTGGGGAGGGAGAGGGGATGGAATCTTCCTCTCCTCTCCAGGCGGGTAGGCTCCTCTCTGATGGTTCTTTCTGACCACCCCCCCAACCTCCGAAAGGGTGAAACCGTCCTCAGAGAATCCTGCGATTCTCCAGACAGAAGGGAACCTCAGCGACTGTCTGGTTCAGCCCCCTGGTTCGCAGAAGGGGAGGCTGAGGCCCTGACAGGTGGAGGGACAGAGCTGAGGTCCTCCTGGTTCCTTCCTTCCCTGCCGGGATTCTGCTTCACAGAACAGCTGCGCTGCCTCCCCCCAGAATAATCTAGCCTCGTGCCCACCTCAGAGGCCCACTTCTGGCTGGGCAGGTGTATCTGGTCTCCCCGGAGAGCTCCAGAGCAGCCAGGATGAAAGAGGAAGATAACTCCCACCCAAGGAGGGGGCATCCCCCAAGAATGCCTTCACGGGGAAGCCATGCTGTGCTGCAGAGGCCCTTATCCCTCTGGAATTTGCAGACCCACTCACCTGACCCAGACATTTTGGTCCTGAACGGAACCAGCCCTGTATAAACCCATTTCGAAGACTCCACAGGGGTCTAAGATACCCCATCATGGCACAAAGTTCCCATCTGGACCCCTCCGGCAAGTTTTGGTGACTGGGTTATTGTTACCCCCAGCATCCTTCCCCTCCCTGACACCTGCCACACGGTGGACGCGGTACCCACCCACCACAGGGCCGTGCTGGCCAGAGGGGAGCTCCTCTCTGGCCATGCAAGGCCAAGCGGTCCTTACCTTTCCACCTGGAGGTTGACTTTGGAAGGCTCCACGTTGGGGTTTTCCCATTCCATTTGCGGGCAGTGCATGAAGTAGCAAAGGGTGTACAGGGCCTCGGGCTCCCAGTAGAGCGCCCCCTGCTTGTGGTGCAGGGGGGTGCCGTTGCCATGGTGCTTGGCGTTGAGGGGCTGCAGGTGATGCATCGCTCGGGACACCAGGTCACCTGCGGACAGAAGGAAGATTTCAGATCCTCCGGGCAGTCCACACTTGCAGAGACGCTGTACCCCAAGATCTCTGCAGGGATTCTGATCCTTGGAGTCCCTCATTCGACTGACGTGGTCCCATGGGACTTCCAGGTCACACATTCATTCATTTACCACACGAGGGCTGACTGTGTCATCTCAAGCAGAGGGCTGCCAAGACCTTTTCAATCCTGCCCTTCTGGGACCCAGTGTTTCTAACAGGGCACAGCAAGCCTTTCATGCCCGGCTCCTGCTTGCTGCCTCCTTTGCCTTGTGACATACCCTCCGTCACATCCTATGTTGTGGCCAATACTGCTTTGCATGTAGTCACAAGAGTGGGCTATACTTTCTCTTGCCTCTGAGCCTATGCATATGCTATTCCTTCTTCCCAGAACATTCTCTCCCCCTTCTTCTTCAGGCTAACTCCTACTAATCATCCAGGTATCTGCTTACAAATTAATTTCTCCAGGAAACCATCCTGGAACTGCCCCCCCCCCCCATCCTGACTTGGTCATCACACTGCATTTTCCTTATTAAGGCACTTCCGGTGCTGTGTTAGAATTACCTATTTATTTTTTTTTTCACTTTTTTATTTCTTTTTTTTTTTTTCCCCTAGAGATGGGGTCTTGCTCTGTGGCCAGGCTGTAGTGAAGTGGTGTGATCATAGCTCGCTGCAGTCTTGAACTCCTGGGCTCAAGTGATCCTGCCACCTCAGCCTCCTGAGTAGCTGGGACTATAGGCACGAGCCACAGCGTGCCGCTAGAATTGCCTTTTTTCTTGTCAGTCTTTCCTAAGACTAGCAACTCGCTCTTATATGGTACTTACATTGTGCCAGGCACAGCTCTGAGCACTTGAATTCATACCTACAAAGCAAGCACCTTTATAAACCCATTTTAGAGATGAGGAAATGGAGGCCCAAAGAGGTTCAATAACTTCTCAAGTTCACACAGCCATAAGTGGTAGAGCCGGGATTTGAACCCAGGCAGTCTGGCTCCAGGATCCATGCACTTAACCATGCTCCTTGAGGACTGGGGCTCTGTCTTACTCTTCTCCGCTCTAGCAGACCCTGGGAACACTTTGACCATTCTCCTGCTTTCTCAGAAGGAAACCAGCCTTCTCCTTAATCAAACAAAATCTGCGTGTTTCCAGTTGTCACACAGGGAGGAGCTTCCTGTGGGGAGGCTGGCTAGGCCTGGAAGCCCTCACTTCTCTTGGCTAAAATGGTGTTTCCCAAACTTGGATGGCTATATGCCACCTTCCTGAGTGTAACTGTATCCAAGTATCACCTGTACCATTATTTACTCAATTTCAAATGGACCCCTTTTGTTTTATTTAAATATATCTATCTAAAAAGGAAACATTATGTCACTATCATAAATGGAAAATCAATGTCACTTAACAGAAATAGGTCACTGTAAAAGTAAATTTGAGAAAAAAAATGCAATTAATTTCTAGCTGAATTCTATTCCTGCTTTCTTTTGTTATAAATAACAAGTGTTAGGAAGGTGTTAGGGGCTCCTATCAAATGGAGTCTTTCTTCTTAAAGTAATTAGGATTACAATGAATTTAAAAGCATCACTCTATAGTCAATGATGTTTAATGCACTGCCCCATCCTGTGGAATGTGTTGCACACTTTGGGGGACACTTACCTAAGAGATCTGTAATGGTTAATTTTATGTGTCAACTTGGCTAGGCTATGGTGTCCAGCTGTTTGGTCAAACATTAGTCTAGATGTTGCTATGAAGGTATGTTTTTAGATGTGATTAACATTTAAATCAGCAGACTTTGAGTGAAGCAGATTATCTTCCCTAATGTGGTAGACCTCACGCAATCAGTTGAAGGCTTTAAAAGAAAACACTGAGGTTTCCCAAAGAGGAGGGAATTCCGTGTCCAGACTGCAACATCAACTCCTACTAGAATTTCCAGCCTGCTGGTCTGCCCGGCTAACTTTGGACTTGCCAGCCCCCACGATCACAGGAGCCAAGGCCTTAAAATAAATCTCTCTCTCTCCCCCTCTCCTTTTACGCGCGCACACACACATACACACACACACACACACACACACACACCCTATTGGTTCTGTTTCTCTGGAGAATCCTGACTAACACAGTATCTGACATCATGCTAGCCCCTGGTTGGGGGGTGGGCTTGTCTTCCCCATCCCCTAGTCCTCATTGTCCAGTGGAAACCAGGCCTTAAGATCCCACCTGTTCTCCACCATCCTGCTGTACCTTTACACTTTGACCTGAAATCCCAACCCAAGGGAGTGAGGCAAAATGAGAGGCAATGAGTTTCTCCTCTGAAGGCTCAAGACTCACCTTCTACATTCAGTTTCCTGTCTGAGGGAGGGGCCACTACCTCAAAAGATGATTGACAAGAGGACTGTCCACCTACTTTAGGGGCAGTCGACTACGGGAATAAGGTCTGCAGAGCTCTTTTCCACCAAGTATAGATGCAGCCTTAAAATCTTTCTGAAGACAGGACTCCAAGCAGCCACTGTTTCTGATAGGAGTTGTCAAAAGAAACTTCTTTGTTCTCTGAGTCCTAAGGCTTCACCAGACCCCAAACCACTGAGCTCAGCACCCGCCCAACAGATACAGGGGTTAGCAGACGGCAGCAGGGGGTGCAATGGTTCATTTTAGGAGTCGACGTGACTGGATTACGGGATACCCAGAGAGCTGGTAAAGCATCGTTTCTGGGTGTGTTTGTGTTTCTGGAAGAGACTGGCTTTTGAATCAGTAGATTAAGGAAGATCTGCCCTCACCCCATGTGGCGGGCACCATCCAGTCAACTGAGGACTAGAACAAAAAGAGAAAAGGTGAATTCACTCGCTCCCCTTCTGCCCTTCCACCTTCTGCCATCTGAAGACACAGCAACAAGGTGCCATCTTGGAAGCAGAGGGAGCCAGACCACACCATCCCGAACCTTCCAACACCTTGATCTTGGACTTCCCAGCACCCAGAACTGCGAGGAAATAAATTTCTGTTCTTTATAAATTACCCAGTCTCGGGAATTTTGTTACAGCAGCACAGATGGACTAAGACAGAGGTGTGCTTCCCTCCACCTCTCTGCATCTTCCCACACCCAGCCCAGAGCCCGCCTCTCCTCTCTCCATTTCCCACATCTGGAAAACACACACAAGAAATTACAAATAGAGTCAGGGAAGAAAATTCTCTTTTAGAAGCAGATGGGCAGGGAAGACCCAAGGGGACCTGCAGATGGAAAATGCAGAGAACTACTGCTCAAAGTTATGTAGGAGTCAGGGGAAAGAGTCAAATCCCAGCCCTGCAACTTATCTGTTTAAAACACGGGCCAGTCACTTAACCTCTCAGGTGAGGCAATAATACTCAGCTCTCGGGGGGCCGTGAGGGTTAAGTTTAAAAGGTGGAAATTCCTGGAGCCTCATTGGCACTAACTAAGCAGTTACCTCGGGCTCATGGCCTGCCTGCTCGTCCTCCTTCCTGAATGGCGAGACCAAGAGTGCCGGGGACATGGAGGGACAGTTTTGCCAGCGCCCAGACCCCTGGGCACCTGATTTTCTGTTTCATGCTGGGGCTGACATTTTTAGGACTCTACGCTGCAAAGCTGCTCAGTCCAGCCTCCCCTTTGGGTGCATTTGGATCCCCGCCTGGTGCATCTTCCCTTTTCTCTCCACTCTCATCTTTTAGGGAGCTCACTCCCTGGGAGGAAGGAGGAAGGGAAGCTGGGGGCCTGCCTGGAGACATTCACACCAGGCCAGTCTAGTGAGGGGCAGCTCCGATCACTGGGCAGAATAAGGAACCTAGAAGACAACCCAAAGACAGGGGGTCTGGGGCGGGATCATGCACAATGACAATATTTTTAATTTCTCAATGAGGACAGTGACATAGAGTGGAGAAAGAGGAGGCAGCAGAGGCAGGAACCCAGTACGCTGCTTATCTGTTTAAAACACGGGTCAGTCACTTAACCTCTCAGGTGAGGAAATAATACTCAGCTCTCAGGGGGCCGTGAGGGTTAAGTGCAAAATGCGGAAATGCCTGTTGCACCATTGGCACTAACTAAGCAGTTCTCTCGGGCTCATGGCCTGCTGAGCACCTGCTATGTCTCAGGGCATTGAGACACATTTTCTGATTTAGTTTGTATAGGAGCCACATGGGGTGGGTATTATTACACCCACTGCACAGATGGGGAAATCGAGGGAGGAGGCAACTTGCCCAGGCGTCATTCAGCAACCGGCAGGCTGTGACTTCACCCTTGAGTTGGACACATAACACAGGGCTTGTGTTCTTTATCGTACACCACAGTGCCTCCAGAAAGGCACAGATCTGGAATCTACTTCTGGCCATGGCCCTTGAAAAACTCTGACGAAGAATCTGAGGCTCACGTCCCAGGTGACTCCCAAAGTTTGTGCCACTGCAGGTCCCAGAGCGGGGCCGACTCAATGGGCGAGGGCCCAGGGCTTGGTCCGCCTCTGCTGAGGAAGTGGAGCTTGTGGCTTGTGCTTCTCCGAGTCCGCCCCGTTGGTGACTGTCTGGAGGAGAGGGTGGCTGGTGGGTCAACCTGCATACGTGACCAAAGAGGCTCTCAGAAGACAAATCACTGTTGGGGGCAGAAGAACTAACAGTGATCGAGGCTGGGAAGCTGGTTCTGAAATCAACAGAAGCCTCATCTCTCTCAGATCAGACTTCCTGCCTGGCCCCGCGCAGAGCTGAGGGAGGTTTTCCCCGAAGGCTGTGACAAGGAGGAGGAGCCCGGTAGCTCGGCTTCGGGGCCGTGGGCTGAGGCTACGGTGGGTGACAGCAAACCAGCATCTAGCACTTCCTGGGTGCGGGGCCGTTCTGAGAACCGTATACATGTTACACCCCTCTAAGTGGCCCAGTGAGGCAGGTCTCGTTGCATATCCACCTTACAGGCGGGGAAAGTGAGGCACAGAGAGCCAATCTGACCGAAATCACACCACCGGTGGGCGCGAGATCTGGGCACTGGGTGGCATGCTGCTGCCACTGGGCCCTGGAGGGCACAGCCTTCCCCACCACGCCACGCTGCCCTGTGAGGGCCAAGGGAGGGGGCCATCCATGAGCGGCAGCACCGACACAGCGAGGCCCCCAGAGATCCCAAGCAGCTTCCGCACCCCCAGAGTTCTGGCAGAACAGCTCAGCTCGCCTTCCGCCGGCATCTGTCGGTAGTGGCATTCCTGGTGGGCATTCTTGGGGTAGGGGAGAGCTACACGTGCCGTGGAGGCTGCACCGACAGCCAGCGGCTCTGGAAAGGCCTGGAGACTTCCCAGGACTGCCCTTGGCTAGGAGGTCAGGGTCCTCCAAAGCAGACCCGGACACGGGCTCGTGCGGGCTCCCGGGAGGCCAAGGATGTACGCTGCGGGCAGCCCCCGTCTGAGCCACAGCAGGTCAGAAGTGGTGGCGACACACCAGAGGCCACCTGGGGACTCCGAAAACCTGCTGAGTGAACTTCGCAGAGAGGCTGGAATTCCTGCGAATCTGCACTTAGGGGGCAGGGTCTGCGAAGCTCCAGGGTTGGCCAGATCCGAGGTAGGACCTGGCATCCCTCGCTCTAGAGAGCAGTGGCTTGAAGGACTTGAGCTCCCCGTTAACTGAGCCGTGTGGATGCTCGCTGTCCTCCAGGAGGAAAGTTGTGTGCAGACACCCTGCAGTGGGCAAGGGAGGGTGGGGGGAGCAACGCAGGACAGGCTTCCATCAGAAGTTCCAAACAGAACTGAGAAGCAGTTCCACTTTTTCCCTTTTAATTGACATGTAATAACTGTACACGTTTATAGGTACAGAGCAATATCTTGATACATGTATACAATGTGTCATGATCAAATCAGGGTAACTGGTATATCACCACCTCAAATATTTATCATCTCTTTGCATTGGGAACATTCAAAATCCTCTCTTCTGGCTTTTGGAACATATGCGATAAACTACTGTTAACTACAGTCACCCTATTGTGATATAAAACATTAGCACTTACTCCTAAATCTAGTTGTAATTTTGTTATCTGTTAACCAACTTTTCCCTATTCTCCCCTCCCCACCACCCTTCCCAGCCTCTAGTAACCATGAGTTTACTCTCTACTCCTGTGGGCTCCCACATGTGAGTGAGATCACACAGTATTTATCCTTCTGTGTCTGATTTATTCATTTAACATAATATCCTCCAGGTTCATCAGTGTTGTCGAGAATGTTAACAATTCATTTTTTACGGGTTAATAGTATTCCACTGTATATATACAAGGGCTGTTCGGAAAGTATCCAGCCCTTGTTAATATAGTATAATGAGAATGGTTACACGGCTGGAAACTTTTCCGCACAGCCCTCATATATACCACATTTTCTTTATCCATCCATCTGCTGGTGGGTATGTAGGCTGATTCTGTATCTCGGCTATTGCAAACAGTGCTGCAATAAACATGGGGGTGTGGCTATGTCTTCATTATACTGATTTCCTTTCCCTGGGATAAATACCCAGTAGTGCAATTGCTGGATCAGACAGTTCTACCTTTAGTTTTTTTGAGGATCCTCTATACCATTTCCCACAGTGGCTGTACTACTTTACATTCCCAACAACAGCATGTAAGCGTTCCTTTTTCTCCGAACATTTGTTATTTTTTGCCTTTTTCATTATAGTCATTCTAACTGGGGTGAGATAATATCTCATTGTGGTTTTGATTTCCATTTCTTTGATGATTAGTGATGTCGAACAGTTTTTCATATGCTTGTTGGCCATTTGTATGTCTGCTTTTGAGAAATGTCTATTCAGCTCATTGCCCGTTTTTAAATCAGATTTGTTTTTTTGCTGTTGAGTTCCTTGTATATTCCGGATATATTTGTCCCTTGTCAGATAAATTGTTTACAAATATTTTCTCCCATTCTGCAGGCTGTTTCTTCAATCTGTTGATTGTTTCCTTTGCTGTGCAGAAGTTAGTTCGATATAGTCACATTCGTCTATTTTTGAGGTTTTTCTGCCTATGCTTTTGAAGTCTTACTCATAAAATCTTTGCCTAGACCCATGTGCTGAAGTGTTTCCCTATGTGTTCTTCTTGTAGTTTTATAGTTTTAGTTCTTACATCTAAGTCTTTAATCCATTTTGAGTTGACTTGTGTATATGGTGAGAGACAGAGGTCAAGTTTCATTATTCTGTATATGGATAGCCAGGTTTTCCCAGCACCATTTATTGAAAAGGATGTCTTTCCCCCAATGTATGTTCTTGGTGCCTTTGTCGAAAAACAGTTGGGTGTAAATATGGGTTTATCTCTGGGTTCTCTATTCTGTTCCATTGGTCTATGTGTCTGTTTTTATACCAATACCATGCTGTTTTGGTTTCTATAGCTTTGTAGTATATTTTGAAGTTAGGAGTGTGATGCCTTCTCTTTTTGCTCAGGATTGCTTTGGCTATTTGGGGTCTTTTGTGGTTCCATACAAATCTTAGGATTGTTTTTTTATTTCTTTTAAGATGTCATTGGTATTTTGATAGGGATTGCATTGACTCTGTAGATTGCTTTTGGTAGCATGGTAATTTTAACGATATTAATTCTTCTAATCCACAAGCATGGGATGTCTTTCCCTTTTTTGTGTTCTCTTGAATTTCTTTCATCAGTGTTTTATAGTTTTCATTGTAGAGAGCTTTCATTTCCTTGGTTAAATTTATTCCTAGGTAATATTTTGGTAGCTGTCGTAATGGGATTGATTTCTTTTTTGACTAGTTTGTTACTGGCGTATAGAAATGCATGTTGATTTTGTATCCTGCAACTGTACTGAATTCATTTATCAGTTCTAAGAGGTCTTTTGTTGAAATATTTAGGTTTTTCCACATGTGAGATCATGCTGTCTATAAAGAGGGACAATTTGACTTGTTCTTTTCCAATTTGGATGCCCTTTATTTCGTTCTCTTGCCTAACTGCTCTGGTTAAAACTCCCACTTACTATGTTGAGTAAGAGTGGTGAAAGTGGGCATCCTTGTCCTGTTCCAGTTCTTAGACAAAAGGCTTTCCGCTTTTGTCTGTTAAGTATAGTTGCTCATAATAGTCTCTAATGATCCTTTGTATTTCTGTGGTATCAGGTGCAATGCCTCCTTTTTTGTCTCTGATTTATTTGGGTCTTCTCTCTTTATTTCTTAGTCTAGCTACAGGTTTGTCAATTTTGCTAATCTTTTTAAAAAATCAACTTTTTCATTTTGTTGATCTTCTGTATTTTTTTGTCTCAATTTTATTTATTTCTGATTTTGATCTTTATAATTCTTTCCTTCTACTAATTTTGGGTTTGGTTTGTTCTTGCTTTTCTAGTTCCTTGAGGTGCATTGTTAGGTTGTTTATTTAAACCCTTTCTATTTTTTTTATTTTGGATGCAAGTGTTTATTGCTATACACTTTTTTCTTAGCACTTCTTTTGCTGTATCCCATTGTTTTTGGTATGTTGTGTTTTTATTTTCATTTGACTTAAGAAATTTTTAAATTTTTCTTTAAGAGACAGGGTCTTGTTATGTTGCCCAGGCTAGTGCAGTGGCTATTCACAGGTGCAATTATAGTGCACTACAGCCTTGGACTTCTGGGCTCCAGCAATCCTACTGTCTCAGCCTCCTGAGTAGCTGGGACTATAGCCATGTGTCACTATGCCCAGCTCTTTACTTTCCTTTTTAATTTCTTCATTGACCCATTGGTTGTTTAAGAGTACGTTGTTTAATTTCCATGTATTTGTACAGTTTCCAAAGTTCCTCTTGTTATTGATTTCTAACTTTATTCCTTTGTGGTATAAGAAGATATTTGACATGGTTTTGATTTTTTAAAAGTTGTTAAGACTTATTTTGTGACCTAACATATGGTCTAAACTGCAGAATGTTCCATGAGCTGTTGAGAAAAATGTGTATTACACAGCATTTGGATAAAATGTTTTGTAAATGTCTGTTAAGTCCACTTGGTCTAGAGTACAGTTTAATTCTGATGTTTTCTTATTGATTTTCTGTCTGGATGATCTGTCCCTTCCTCAAAGTGGAGTGTTGAAGCCCCTTACTATTATTGTATTTCAGCCAATCTCTCCCTTTAGCTCTAATTATATTTTCTTTCTACATCTGGGTTCTCCAGTGTTAGGCATATTTATAATTGTTATAGCCTCTGCTGAATTGATTCTTTTGTCATTATATAATGACCTACATTGTCTCTTTTTCTGTTTGTTTTTTTTTTTACTTAAAGTCTATTTAGTCTGATATAAATATAGTTACTCCTACATGTGTTTGGTTTTTGTTTGTGTGGAATACCTTTCTCCATCCATTCACTTTCAGTTTGTATGTGTCTTTACAGGTACACTGAGTTTCTTGTAGACAACATATAGTTGGGTCTCTCTTTCTTTTATCCTTTCACGCAGTCTCTCTCTTTTTTTTCTTTTCTTTTCCTATATCTCAAGTCATCAAGCAAAGTCTGTATCTTTTAATTGAGGTATTTAAACTGTCTACATTTAAGGTTGTTATTGATAGTTGAGGACTTACTCCTGTCTTTTTGTTAATTGCTTTCTGATTGTTTGTATATTCTTTGTTCCTTTCTTCCTTTCTTATTATCTTTGAGGTTTGGTAGTTTTCTGTAGTAATAACATTTGATTGCTTTCTCTTTCTCATTTGTGCATTTGCTTTATAAGTGAGTTTTATACTTTTGTGTGTTTTCATGATGGTAGATATGATCTTTTTGCTTCCAGATGCAGGACTCCCTTAAGCAGGTCTAGTGGTGAGGAATTCCCTTAATTTTTGCTTATCCTGGAAAGATTGTATTTCTCCTTAATTTCTGAAAGGTAGCTTTGTTTGGTATAATTGTCTTGGAGAGCAGTTTTTTTCTTTCAGCATTTTGAATATATCATACCATTCTCTCCCGGCTTGTAAGGTTTCTGCTGAGAAATCTGCTGCTAGTCTGATGGAAACTCCCTTTTATGTAACTTGATGCTTTTCTCTTGCTGTTTTAAGACTTCTCTGTCTTTGACTTTTGACAGTGTGACTATAATGTGCCTCAAAGAAGACCTTTTTGGGTTGAATCCATTTGGAGATCTTTGAGCTTCCTGTATCTGAGTGTATATATAACTCACAAGACTTGGAAAGCTTTCGGCCATTATTTCATTAAATAGGTTTTCTATGTCTTTTCCCATCTGTTCCCTTTCTGGAACTCCCAAAATGCAAATATTTGTTTGCTTAATCATGCTCCATATGTCACACAGGATTTCTTAATTCTTTTTTATTCTGCATTCTTTTATTTGTCTGAGTGGATCATTTCAAAAGACCTGTCTTCAATTTCAGAAATTTTTCTGCTTGACCCGTCTACTGTTGAAGCTCTCGATTTTATTTTTTATTTCATTCATTGAATCCTTCAGTTCTAGGATTTCTGTTTGGTTCTTTTTATATTCATCTCTGTTTAATTTCTTATCAGATCATGAATTGTTTTCCTGATTTCTTTGTACTCTCTACCTGTGTTCTCTTGTATCTTGCTGAGTTTCCTTAAGAGCATTATTTTGAATTCCTTTTCAGGCATTTTATAGATTTCCTTTTCTTTGGGGGTCTGTTACTGGAGAATTACTGTTTCCTTTGGAGGTGTCATGTTTCATTGCATTTTCATGTTTCTTATATCCTCATGTTGATATCCGTGCATCTGGTGTAATAGCTGCTTCTTCTAATTTTATGGAGTACCTTTCATTGGGAAAGACTTTTTTCTGTAGATCTATCTATAGTGTTGGTTGGATAAGTGCTTTGGGTGCAGTAGTATAGTCTCTGTATGATTTCTTCAGCTATAGTCAACATCGGCAGTGTCTGCAAGTTCCTCAGTGACTTAAGCTGTGCTTGTTTGTGAAGGCTGTGGTATGGCTTTGCTGGGGACAGGGATGCTGAGTGAGCTGGTCCTTGGGACCCTGAGGGACACACACAGGCACTGGTGGTGGTGGCAGTAGGCTTGGCAGGCCAGTATTTGGGCTCCTAAATGGCATGCAAAGGTGCACAGTGGTCTCACTGCTGAAAGCAGGGATTCACTGGGCATTGGAGGTAGCAGGCTCTACTCAGACAGGTCCTCAGGCCCCTGTATGGTGCATGTGGGTGCTGGCAGTGGCAGCAGTGGGCTTTAAATGGGCTGATCTTTAGGCCGCTGGCCAGTGCATACAGGCAATGATGTTGGTGGCCAGGTCCTGGTCCTCAGGTCCATGGGTGACATGTGCAGGACTGCTGGAAGGGACGAGGTCATTATCAACAGCAGCTCAGGGGAAATAGCTCTCACGTTCTGGGTTGTGCATATTTTGGCTCTGTCTGTCCTGGAAGCAGCCTCCCTGATGTTCAGGACTGCCTGTTCCCCAGGGTATAGAGTTCTGAGTGGGTTTGGGTGCCGGTGATGTGGCTACCCCACTGGCTCCAGCTGGTGTTGCAATGTTGCAGCCCTCTGGGTGGATGTAGGGGGTTGTCAGCTGGGTCCCAAGGATGTGGAAATGCAGGGGCTGTCAGGCCCCATGGCAAGATATAGGTTGGTGGTGACTTTGCTCACAAAATGGTGCCATGCTGGGGCGGTTTGAGTCCCAGGGGGTGGCCCAGAGTGAATTCCCTCTCTGGAACAGTGCAGTTGCCTGGACTCTAGGCAGCTCCCTATACTAGGCTCAGGGCCTGTGAGGGCCAAGGAGCTTTCCTGTAAATAGCAGGCCATACTGTGATCACTGGATTGAGAGGACAGCGAAACTGCGGGATGCTTGGCCAAAGAATCAAAGAACCAGAGACTCCTAGAGCTGGGAGAAGCCTTTGAGCTAAGCCAGTCTGTCCTCTCCAGAGTCCTCTCTGTAGCATCCAGCAGTGGGAAACTATTATTATTAATAATAGTAACAGCTGTGCCAGGCACTGTGAAAAGCACCTAACAATACATTGTTTTTTTTTTGTTTTTTTTTTTGAAGCAGAGTCTCACTCTGTTACCCGGGCTAGAGTGCCGTGGCATCATCCTAGCTCACAGCAACCTCAAACTCCTGGGCTCAAGCGATCCTCCTGTCTCAGCCTCCCGAGTAGCTGGG
>NW_012146967.1:2335373-2514713 GCF_000956105.1 Propithecus coquereli | reverse complement strand
AAAAAAAAAAAAAAAGAAAAAAGAAAAAATCAAAAGGGTGTGGAGAAGAGAGTCCATATTTGGGGCCCCTAAACCATCCCTCCACTTCCTCAGGGTGCTGGGAAGCACAGCAGGTGGGTGTCTTTGGCCTTGTTGAGATAACCTTCTCACCATCTCCTCAGAGCACCATTCAGCTTGCCCTGTGCTTCTAGCTTCCCTGCTTTTGTTCTTGTTTTTGCACCTTGGATTGTTCTGTCATGCATTTTCCCAACTACTGAAGACCTTCAAGGCTGTGGCCAAATGCCACTCCCTCCATGGAGCCCTCCAAGATGCTCCCCGTCAGAATCAAGTCCCTCTTTTCCCTTTGTACCTGCAACACCTACTAATAAAGTCTAACATGTTACTTGTTTAATTCTGTTGCATTTCACAGTTAACTGTCCACACATCTGCTCCCCTCCTAAGCCTCCAAAGCAGACACCATGCCTAGTTCATCGTCCCATTCCAGGGAGGGTGAGGAACAGTGTGGCATGTGGCTAGGGACATGTTCTTTGGACTCAGACTGATTGAGTCTGAGCTTCCAACCTGCCACTAACTAGCTTGTGACCTTGGGTAAGTTACTTAATGTCTCTGTAAGTGGGGATGATTATGACCTAATGGATCTATTGTGTGGATTAAACAAGTAATACATATAAAGTACCTAACCTTGGTTTCCTCATCTGTAAAATGGGGATCATAATAGTACCTACCTCATAGCATTAAATGAATAAATCTATCTAAAGTGTTTAAAGCACTTGGAACAGGGTCTGGTATACTGTAAGTACTTAATAAGTAACCGGCACTATTCTTCTTTGTATCACCACCATCATCATGACCATCACTGTCATTATTCCCATCATTCCCTTCATCACCATCATCACAATCTCATCATCATCATCACCATCTCATCACCATCACCGCCATCATCTTTATTATAACGATCATCACTGTCATCGTTCCCATCATTCCCTTCATCACCATCATCATCATCACCATCACCACCATCATCTTTATTATAATGACCATCACTGTCATCATTCCCAGCATTCCCATCATCACCATCATCATCATCACAATCATCTCATCATCATCACTATCACCATCATCATCTCATCACCATCACCATCATCATCACCACCATCACTCCCATGAGCAGCAGTAGCAGCAGCAGCAGCAGCTGAGCCCCAAGATCAGAAGTCCCAAAGATGTCTCTGAGGACATCTGGCCATGGGAGACAGAACCGGCACAGGGAGCCCTGCAACCACCAGCCCCACGTCAAACCCTGCTCTCTCTCTGTGCTATCTGCTGCTTCCCCCTGTCAGGGTCATGAGCCCCAGACAACATCCATTGTGTCACTAGCTGCCCTGAGTTTGGGTAGCCGGAGTTTGGTTCTAGGAGCCTACTTGAAAATCAATCCCCTAATAACTATGTGTCCCAAATGTCAGCCATTTGGGAACCACCATCACGATGTCTCTCACGTCTGTGAGCTACCCATACAATTTATTTACGTAATATGTTTCTTTAAATCGGTTCATCCTTTCACACAAATAAATTCATTTTAAAAGGAAACTTCACATCAGTGCCGTAAATGGAAAACCAATATTTTTCTAGTACTCATAAAAAATACATAACAATTAAAATTATAATAGAAAGTGTTTTGTGCATCGCCTATGATCATTTCCTGCGCCACCCTTGGGGAGACGCTACTGTAACCTGCCTGACTGAGGCTCATCTGTGCAGCCCCCAGGAAACCACTGCTCCTGCGTGCCAGATGTGATCACCCTGGGACGAAGGGTCACACAATCCTTCTGCCCAAACCCGCGCTGAGACAGCACCTTCACTTCCTTCCTACTCTTCCTTTCATCCCAGTCAGCTACCACTTACTGCTCCCAAAACCTCCCACAATCCTGGGAGAGGAGATATCACCATCTTCTTTTCACAAATGGTAAAACTAGGGATCAGAGTGATCAAGTCACTTGCTCTAAGTCACACAGTATAGATGAGAAAACCAAGGCACTCTCTAGCATGATAAACTGCTGTGTAGCTCCCCTCACCAAAATACCTCCCCTTGAGAAGGAAGGGAGGGAGGGGGAGAGAGGGAGAGAGAGAGAAAGAGAGACACAGAGAAAGGATGGAGGGAGGGAAGGAAGGAAGGAAGGAAAGAAGGAAGGAAAGAAGGAAGGAAGGAAGAAAGATAGAAAAGACCATGTATCAGCTAGGTCATTAAGTACAGAGTAATGAGAGATTGGGTTTTATGGGGAAGGAGAGGCGGAGGAACAGAGATGAAACAACAGAAGGCTCAACTCTGGATTCAGCAGGAAACTTGCCATTCATTCATTCATTCATTCATCAAATATTTATTGAGTCCTACTGTGTGTCAGACATTGTTCTAGGCACTGGGGACACAGCGATGTTAAAAAAAGTCTCAGCTCTCATGGGATTTACAGTCTTGGCGGTGAGACAGAAAATAAACAAATACAAATATAGTATGTCAGGCAATAGTAAGTGCTAAGAAGAAAATTAAAGCAGAAGAGGGTCTAGAGAGTGGTAGGGGAGGGGTAAGTGGGTGGGGTGGTCACAGGAGGGCCTCTCTGAGGAGGTGACATTTTGGCAAAGGCTTGAATGAAGTGAGGGAGGAGCCTTGAGTATACCAGTGGAATAGCTGTGCAGACAGTGCAAAGGCCCTGTGGCAGAAGCATGAGCAGAACATTCAAGAAATATCAAGACTCCAGTGGCCGCTCTGCCACCTGCAAGGGCTATAGGTACACTGTAGGGGCTGGAAGCAGCAGGGCTCTCTGAACAGATCCCACGTGCATTTCACACAAGAGAGACCCCTCTGTCCACGCAAGAAGGGCTGTTTTTTTGTGTTTTTTTTTCTTTCTGGTGACACCGAGGAGAAACAACCCAGAACCTTTTTATGCACACTTATAAATTTATGGCCCTGTTTTGACTGCCTATTCAGTGGGACAACAAGTTCACAGTCTAGTGTGAAAAGGCAATGGGAAGAGGCATTTTACAATAAAGCCCTCATTTTTTCGCTTTGAACAACAGAAAGCAAACACTGTGATTAACAACTGCCAGCTGGGGGTTAACGGGGAGCTCGGGGGCAAGGCCGGGGTGACCGGCAGAAGGACCAAGACAAGGTCTCAGAGGACACAAACATGGATTGGATGAGACCAAAGGGAGAGGAGCCAAGGGCCTCTGCTTCCCCACGGCCCTGTGAGAACGGGGAGACCTGCCTCCCCCCGCCCCCACTCATGGGTTCGGGGAAGGAGACCCAACTGCCCACTACACTCTCAAGCCAACTGTGAACTGCGGCACCTCGCACATTTCCCAGGGCTCAGGGCCAAAGAATCACCAGCCTGTGTCAGCCTGGGGACCTCCGTGCTGCTAGGTCACTGTGGCCTGATTTAGCTTCCCAGTCGAATGTTTAAAAACCTGTCTAGGTTCAGCTCTAGGTCCCTGAGCTCACAATTCCGTGCAATAGAAAATTTAATATTTGACTGGGGTTTCATTAAGAGTCCCAGTCACCTGCCACATTTTGTTTCACAGACTAGTTCACTTGAGGTCATTCACTCAGTTGACATTCAGTGGATATTTCCTGAGCTTTGGGTGCTGTGTGACGTGTTCGGAATACAAAGCTGATTTGGACACAGCCTAGCAGAGCGGAAACAAAAAACAAAACAAAACCAAAAACAAAAAACCTTGAATTACAGCTCTGCCACTGACTGGTTGTCTGGCCTTGGGCAAGACATTTATCCTCCCTAAGTCTCAGTTTTCTTATCTGTGAAATGGGAATAATAATACCTTGAATTTATTCACAGCGGTTGGTACACAGTAGGTGCTCCAGAAATAACTGGATGTATTTTTACCCTAAGCTGTAACGGGCTGGACAAACATAAGTGCTCTGGACGTTCTATTCGATCGGGGCAGTTCTGGATTTTAATATGACGGCCTGAGAAAGCAGGCAGGGGTTTCCAGGAGGAGTCGTAGTCTGCAGGGCTGGTCCCCTATCTAGGTACGGTCATGGTCGCTTAACAACACGGACACATTCTGAGAAGTGTCCTTAGGCAATTCCATCGTTATGTGAACACCAGAGTGTACTTACACAAGCCTAGATCGTCTAGCCTGCTACACGCCTGGGCTATATGGTACGGCCTGGTGCTCCTACAGCCTACAAATCTTACTGCATGTTACCGTACTGAAAACTTCAGCCAACTGTAGCACAATAGGAAGCATCTGTTTATCTAAGCCTACCTAAACACAGAAAAGCATGAACTGAAAATAAAATTCTAAGCCCTCTTTTAAACGAACTGACCCTTCTTGGCCAAGGGACCCCAGAAACACCTTAAAACTGAGTTCCCAGCCATAACAGGATGGGAGAGATAAAGCACAATTACACATGCACATGTTTTCTGTGTTCATAAATACTCGTGATTTCCCCTACAGCTCATTGAATATGTATATTTAGCCACCCCGCTCAGTATATTAATAAAATCCTGTTTCTTTTGTCTCTGCCTGGAAGCACGCGTTCCTGGCTTGTGGCTGAGAGCTCTGTTTCCCAGCCTGCCAGAATGGCCACCGTGAGCTGTAACAAGACCCTTTATGAGAAATAAAGTTCTCCTTTTTCCAAAGTATAAACCTCATTACTTTTTTTTTTAAATAAACAGTACTGTAAAAATACAGTATTATAATCTTAGGGGACCACCGTCGTATCTGTGGCCCATGTGTTTTAGCCCAGTGACCAAAACATCACGTGGCGCATGACTGTCTGTACTTGTTGAGGTACTCGATCACCCTTGTGAATGCTCACATCTCCAACAGAGACCACACCAACACCCTGATCTTACAGAGGGCGGCTGGCTCTCAGGTCTGAGTGGAAACATCTGCTGGGCTTCCCTGGAGGGGTGTAGTTTAGTGGGTTGGGGTGAAAGCTTTGCGTTGAGAAGCCTGGATTCGATCTTGAACTCTTCAACTCAAGGGTGTAGTTGATCTTGGACAAGTTGTTTGACCTTCTCTTCCTTCCATTCCCACATCATAAAATAGGGATAATAATAACACATTGGAAGTATTAATACTTCTTGTAAAGATTTATCATAGTTCCAAGTTCATGAAACATCTGCTGCTTCTATTATTATTATTAGCTATTAAGAAGGGGCTCCGCTCTTGGCCCTGGCCAGCCATGTCCCTGTTTCAAAAAGAGCAGGGATGGCTGAGAACATACTTTCTCCATCTCACCTTTGCTCAAAAAATAGTGTTTTCTATCACCTACATTGGCTGAGCGACCTTTGAATATGAAGAATATCTCCCTATGTACACAGAGAGACCAAGGCTGTATTGATTTAGACCACAGAGCAAGCCAGTCTAAATTACAGTCAGATCAGAAAAGAAGCAATTTTATTACCTTCAGTTGCTGACGTGACGTATCAAAGTGCTTCTCTGTGCACACGTTCTAGGGGCTGACTTAATAAATGTACAAGACCCATCTGCAATTAGCAACACCCATGTGTGTGCCAACAATTCATATGCAAAAGTCAACATTCAACGAGGATAGTGTTTAATTTACAGAGCAAATTGTCCTTAAAAACAATTTATGCAGCAGTCACTCCTGCAGGCTGCCTGCTTAGGTGAAGTGCAGATTTGTTTAGCAAATCCTTTCTTGGGAGAGACGGAATTATGCAGGGCCCTAGTGTAGGAGCTAGGGGCCAGCAGGGGCCTTTGAGATACCCCAGGACAAACCTTTTAGGGGCCATCTCTTGTGGGGGCTTCTTCCTGGGTTATGCCCACGAAACCATGTCCCAACTCTGTAGCCAGATTCTACATTTCCAGGGCCATGAGCATGTCCTAGAAATTAGCGGAGTCCCAAACATGCGGCATTTCTTCTTAGAGCAATGTTTCCCCAAGGGTGCTGCTTGAACTCTCTGCGTCTGAATAGTATACTCCCTGGGAGTATACTAAAATGTAGCTTATTTCCTTAACCCATTCCATTTGTTGCAGGCATCTCAAAACATTCACACACGTCACTTCCCCAAAATCAGGGGGGTAGATCATCAGACCTGCTCTGCTGCTAGATCTTGTTGTATCATGTGCTAATAAAAAAGCATAGAATTATTATACCACCATTTAGATTAAAAATATTTTGATAACTGACTTTTAATATAATCGGTTTCCTTCGCGATCCTATGCATGTTACGCATTTAAAAACATTATTCTGAGACAGGGTCCACAGGCTTCACCAGATTGCCAAAGGGGTGACAGCATCCAAAAGTTTAAGAACAATCAGAGGACCAACTGGTCGCTGGAAGGCCCTGGACGAGGCATCTTGTGACTTGGGGGTTCGAAGGGGATGAAGTGCCATTTCCATCGTCAGGTGCCAGGAAAGTAGCTCTCTGGTGACCACGGGCCCCCTATGGCCTGAATCAGCTCCTGGTTCCCTTTCCAGAGGTGCAGGCCACGTGCGTCACGGACGAGGCCTGTCCTGGGTGTGCAGGGAACTCCTCTGGGAAGAGGCACAAGTTGCATTCTGGGCCCCGAATCCTTTCACAGTTCAGGATTTGCCAGAATTTCAACACCAACTTCTGCTTTAACATAATCCAGCATTGCTGTGATCAATGCCTCAACTCCATTAGGAACTAATACTCAGCTAAACTGTTCGATAATCGATTGCATCATAAGTAAATACAGTATCATTTTCCCTTAGCTGGTGAGACTCAGAGAGCACAGCCCTGAATTGGGGGTGCATAAGCACGGCGAATTAATACTCAAACTTGGGACACCCCAGCCGTGACTATCCCTCCCTTCTTCCCACATTTCTCTTTCCTCCCTTCCTTCCCTTCCTTCTTCTCTCTCTCTTTCTTCCTATCTCCTGAGGACCTATACTTTGTGCCAAGCAGTATTCTTGGTGCTGGGGTTACATCAGTGAACAAATCAAATATTCCTACTTTCAGGGAGAATATATTCTAGTAGGGAGAGAGAAACAACTGAAGAAAATAAGTAAAACATAGAGTCTCAGTGCAGGGAGGAGGAAGGGGAGTGATCACTAATGGGTACTGGGTTACTTGTTGGGGTGACAGAAATGTTCTAAAATTGACTGTGGTTGTGGCTACACAACTTGGTAAATATACTAAAACTTGAACTGTGAACCTTACATAGGTAAACTGTATATGAATTGTATCTCAATGAAGCTGTTATTAAAAGACGAAACATACATAGATTAGGTCATGGAATGATAACTGCTGGAGACATAAAGCAGTGAAGGGGGATAAGAGTTGTTAGGGCCTGAACGTTTGCTGAAACCTTGACACTCAGTGTCAGTATTTGGAGGTGGGGCCTTTGATAGATGATTAGGGTTAGATGAGTCCATGAGGGTGGGGCCCTCATGGTGGGATTAGTGGCCTTATAACAGGAAGATTGATCTCCCTCTCTTTCCCTCCCTCCCTCTATCTCTCTTTCTCTTTCTCCCACCATGTGAAAACACAGTGAGAAGGCACCCACCTGCAAGCCAGAAAGAGGACCCTCACCAGGAACTGAATCACCCAGCACCTTGATCTTGGACTTCCCAACCTCCAGAACTGTGAGAAATAAACATCTGTTTTAAGCAACCCTGTCTACACTATTTCATTATAGCAGTCTGAGCTGACTAAGACAAGGTTCCTCAGGGTGTTACAATTTTAAATAGAGTGACCAGGGAAAGCCTCACTGAGAAGGTAACATTTGGGTGAAACTTGAAGGTAATGAGGGAGCAAGCCATGTGTATATCTGACAGAAGAGTGGTTCAGGCAGAGGTAACAGTATGTGCAAAGGTCCTGTGGTATGCCTGCTATGTTCAAGAACAGCAAAGGGCCAGAAGGAGGGTGGACGAAGGAGATGTCTGGGGAATAGGGAGTGTGGAGGCCTGGAAGCAATTCTGGGGACTTTGGCTTTTCTTGTGGGTCAGATGAGGAGCCAGTGGAAGATTCTGAACAGAGAAGAGATGTGATCTGATGTATGCTTTAAATGGATCCCACTGTGGAAATCAATGGTGACCAGCCACCATTTATAGAGTATTTTACTGTGTACCAGGCAAATCCCTTTGTGAAAGTTTTCAGAATCAAAATGGAATCACTTGTGTTAAAAACTCTGACAAACAGAGCCAGGGAAGGCCATGAAGGGAGGGTTCTCATGCATGAATGCCTGGTAACAAAAGACTGCAAAAATCACAACTTTGCACAAAGGTCATTGCAACCTTACACACACACATGCGCACACACACACACAAACACACACACACACAAAATACTTCTACAAGGACATCTGCCCAGCAACTGCCTGTCCAACCTCAGACTGGTGCCACCCTTAGTATTGATCTTTGTAGCCGAAGATAATTATCTCAAAACAATTATGGAATCCTCATTTTCCTTTAAAACCTTGTCTTCCTTTACCTCTCTGAATACACACATGTTTACTATGGCACACGTCTTCCCATTGCAATACCTGTTCCCAAATAAACATCATTTTCTCTTAGAGGGTCTCCCTCTCTGTTTGTTATTTAGGTTGACAGCTTTACGCACACGACCTCGTTGAACCACCACAACTACACTCTGAGTTAGGTACTGCTGTTTTCTCTATTTTATAGAAAAGGAAACTGAGGCCCAGAAAGGATTAGGAACTTGACCTACATTAGTGGCAGAGCCAGGAAATTTGCCAAGCCTCCCTGGCTCCAGAGCCCCCACCTTCCCCACAGACATCAGCACTGTCTAGTGTACACAGCAGGTGTTCAATAAAAGGTGCCACCTGGCTGGTTACAAAGTGGTGGGGTTGATGGATGCTGTGTCACTTCAGCCGCGGAGAGGACACGTCCCGAGGCACGAGGGCTGAAGGGCCAGCGTCTACTTACTCAGCTCCGCGATGCTGCCCACGCGGGTGGCCAGCAAGGACTGCTCGATGGTCCTCAGCTCCGACTGGCTGAACATGGGCAGTTCTCCCGGCTTGTTTGACCGCTGCGGGTCTCTGTGGAGGTTCAGGCTGTCTGGCAGGCACAGCACCCCTGCAGTCGGAAGGGAGAGAGAGAATGAAAGGAAAAATGATTGTTATTTTTCAATCAACCAAGGGAGGGTGCAAAACCTCGCACAACCTCAAATTGCACCAGTCGGTACTGCAAAGCTGACGTGGGAGCCAACGCTCTGGAATCCTTTCATAACAGAAAGAGATGTCCAGCGGTTTGAAAGGGTCTCCTCGAAGTCCTGACTTCCTGATTTCTATACGCATGTGGGCATTTGTCTGGACACACACATTTCCGAAGGACACAGAACAGAATTCTCGCCTCGGGCCTGGCAGGGTTTCTATCCACGCAGAGGCGCTTCCTGTGAACCTGGGGGTCCCTGCCCTCATTCTCCCTCCCAGAGGCAGCTGCGGTCCCTAAGCACCTGGAGGAACAGTCTTTGCTGGCAATTGTTTCTAAGGGCTTGCTTTGCTTGCCCAGTAAATTGAACTCTGGGTGGCTGGGCTGCTATCTGCTAGACAAGCTTCCGGCTTTCTCTGCAGAGCTGTATGTCAGGTGGCAGAAGAGTCCCCGTGGACTTCTGTAACTTGTAAGGGGAATACCCATGGGAAATCCCTGGAATCCAATTATCTCCTTCCCTTCTTGTCCATTCCACAAGCATTTAGCAAGAATCTGAGAACTTACTTGGGTGGCTTATTCAGGAATTGTCCCTTCACCACCCAACCTACTGAGGCAGAGAATACTTCCTTGCTTCTTGACTTTGCACTTGACTCTTTGACTTACTTTGGTCAAAGGTACACTAACGGACACAGTAGAATCAAAGGCCTGAAAAGTGCTTGTAAAATTGAACTTGTCCTCTTGTGCCTTGCCTTTGTCATGAGAAAAACATGCCCTGCAGGTCCAGAACTGACCTGCAGCTTACAGCTGCCCTGCCTGACCCATAAAAACAAATGCTTATTTGGTACAGCACTGAAACAGTGGGGCTGTTTGTTACTCACCATTATAGTGGTGAAAGCTAACAGATACACCTGACAAGTACCAATCACTAAGGATACAATGAACAAGGGCTAAGGATACAGTGATGGACGGAACGCACATAGTCCGTGTGCTCAGGGAGCTCCCCGTCTAAGTGAAGGAGACAGACTTACAGACGCAGCCACAAAACCATTTGATAAATGCTCTGCGGTAGGAGGAGATTAGGAATGAAGGGGTGTTTCAGGGACCTGAAGAATGAGCAGCCGTCAATGACTAGGAAGCACTTATTGAGTGCCTACTGTGTTTCTAACCCCGCTGGGCATTTTGGAGATGCAAAAGAAGCCGAAGACATATTCAAATCATTTATGAATTCACTGAAAAGATCAGACTGGCACCGACAAAATAACGTAGGAACAATAAAACAGTGTCAATATACAAGTGCTGAATGATTGAAACCGACTGGCAGGGCGAGGGGAGATAGAATGCGAGGCCAGTAGTTCAAATCCCCTCCTCCCCCTGCCGGGACCCCACAATCTCAGCAGACAAAGCCTCCTCCTTTGAAGAGGGGTGCCTGTGCGAGGGGGGCCTGTCACACCCCTCCGCTGGCCCCCGCTGCCTAATTAGTGGCTCCAGCCACACGGAGCCACGCACTTTTCCCTAAATGTTTCACCTTCACAGCTAACCGAGGCTGGGACAAGGGGGAAGGCAATTCTAGTAAACGGTTTTTTTTGGTATGAATAATGCATAATGGACGAATGATACAAATGACCATTAGATTAATGTTCCCGTAATCAGGAAATTGAAGTAAATGTTTTTCTAGAATTGTTCTCCAACCATTTTTTCCCAAACATTTTTGACTGTGAATCAGGGTAAGAGTATTTATATCACAGCCCAGTACACACACACACACACACACACACACACACACACACACTTCATGGTTTCCATAACCATGAAGTTATGGAAACCACATGGAAAAAAAAAATCATGGAAAGTAACACCGACCCTTACTATGTGTGATGCACTATCATTTCTTTTTCTTGTCATTTCTCTTCTGTTCTATCTTATTAATAAAACATGCTGGCTGTAGCAGCAAAATCGATTTCATGACCGACTCCTGGGGCGCGATGGCAGTTTGGAGACACCGTGGCCTGTGCTGGAGCATCACCTGGCACTGACCAGACATCACAGAGGCACCATTTACTGGGTGCTACCTAGAGCTGCACTTTAGGAACCCTCCGCTTTCAGGGAAGACAAGACTTTCCCAGAAACGCCCACCGTCCCAGGCCAGCCTGCCGCTGCCACATCACTCCCCTGCGCAGCCCGGGCGGGGAGACACTGAGTCATCCTTGCTTCCTCCGCTTTGCTCACCTGCCGAGACATTAAGTCAGAGGCTAAGTCAAGTAGCCTGTTGCCATGGCAATGAATCTTGGGCCAGTTCCTCCAGCTGATGCCCCTGAGGTCTCTGACTCTAATTCCGGGACTTACTGCCCCTTGAAGAGCTCACTGCAAAAAGCACCAGATATTCTTGACCCGGTATGACATGCGACAAAAGCGTCAGGGTAGCGAGGCCCTCTGCTTAGGGGAAGGGGAGCGTGGTTGAGGAGCTTCACAGCAAAGGAGACCCGAGCGCTGGGCCCTGAACGTTAGGTAGAAGGTTGTCTAATTAATACTGCAAATGACTCCTGTGTTCTCACGGGATTGCTTTCTCAGTATTTGTACTATTCGCAGCGAGTCGACCCAGATCTGCATTTTAAAATGTTGCCTCACACGCTGGTTGAGGCACAAGCAAAGAGGACTTGGAGTCTGGAACCCAGAGCTTCAGTCCTGGCTCTGCCACTTCCCACTGTGTTTGACCTTGGGCAGGTCAGAGAACCTCTCTGGACTTCAGTTTCCTCTTCTGTGAAATAGGGGTGATATGAATAGTAACAGCCTCGTTTCCTCATGGGATTTCTGGGGGTGGGGGTGGAAGAGGGGAGTTAATGAAATAATGTGTGTCGAAATATTTTGCATGTGCTAAGCAAACAGTAGGTTCTCAACACATGTTAACTAAGATAAAAAATCAGTAAATGTGTATTAACCCAGCTTTGGACTGCTTTATGCTTTATCATGAGAATCAACAATTTCCCTTGGAATTATTTCTCCTTCTTTTAGAGGGTTATGAAATTTAAATGTGGAAATATAATTACTCAAAGAGGCTTTAAGAGCTAGATTACAGAGATTTGGGAAATCTATAATTGATCTATTATGCAAAGATTATATACCAGAGTTTTCTTTTTTCTCTTTGAGGACTTTCTGTGTGGCATACACATAAACTGGAGTTAGTTATTTACTTTTTGCATAAAAATCAACTCAGTCAAGAAGGCCTCGGCATCATGTCTTCGTGTCAGGCGCAGGCCTGAGTTTTGGACAACTCATCAATTCCCATTACTGGAGCCAAGGAGAGCCACGGCCTGGTGATTAAGAGCCAGGTTTAAAGACAGAGGGAATTGAGGTTCGAATACGACTTTGACTAGACCTAAAGGAAGTAATTTCCCAGGAGAGCAGGTGATCATAAGCCAGCATCCACAGAGGGCTTGAAGGGTCACGGTCTCCCTGCAATTCTATTACTGGCAGCGTGCTGTGCATTTGTCTAAGGGGGGAGTTCATTCGAATTCTCGAAAGGGTTTATGAGTCTTGAAAAATGACCAAGCAATGCCTTTGAACATCCACATTCCCACCATACAAGGCTGCCCTGCTGTGGGACTGGCCTGGTGGGGCAGAGCGAGCTGGGCAGGACGGGGGCCCCGCCAGAGCCCCGCCAGAGCCGAGATTCCATCCTGCTGCTGCCCTTTGCACGCACTGAACGAAGAACTCCCCGCTCTCCGGTCAGCTCCTGCATCTGCAGAGAGGAGTTACACTATCTACTGCACAGGTTTATTGTGGTGATTAAGCAAGACAATATACTTAAAGCCTCTGGCCCGTAGTAAGAGTCTGATAAATACCCTGTTCCCACAAATGTGCAGTTTTGTTTATTTAATGTCTGGATTCAAGCAGCCTAGAGGATCATCTTTCCAAAATCACGTGCGACTGGAGACAGACAGCCTTTCGGTTAGGAGGTCATTCTGAACATAAAACATGAGAGCCGCTGCTCTGGCTGGAACCCTGGGCCAACCACGTCTGGCCTTCTGTCTCTGATAGGGGCTGTCGGAGGTGCATTTCTGCCCCCTATGTGCACACCTTCCTATCTGCACAGGACCACCCCTTGGCAAATAAAATGCACCGATGTCCTTTCATTCTCCCCTCAGCTTTTCTCTGTGTCTACATTGTATTACTGGGCCTGGGGAACAGGGATGCTATTTATCCACAAAGAGAAAACCAAGTAAGACAGACATCAACATTCATCCACTCGACCCTCAGTGATGATGGTGATGATGGTGATGAAGGAGGAGACCAGCCGACTTTCACTGAGTACCAACTACGGGCAGCCACTGTGCCAAGCACTTTATATATTTAAATTCAGATTTATTTAAATGCTCACAGCCACACTACAGGGTAGGGAATCCGGCATTTATTGGGAGACAATATAAGGTAGCAGTGAAGAGTGAAGGCTCTGGGTTCAAACTGCCTGGGTTTGAACCCTGACTGCATGACTTACTGCTTGTGTAGCCTTAGGCAACTGAACATAACCATGTATAGTACTTGGCATAGAGGAAATACTATAAAATATTTTTTTATTGTCTCCACTTCGTAGGGAAAGCAATAGAAACTTGGAGAATGTTCAATAACTTGCCTAAAGTCACATACATCCTAGAAATGGAGCTGGGCTTTGAACACCTAGCCTTCTGACTTCAGAGCCCCATCTCTTAGCCACTCAGCATGTTGTTTCCTGGTTACACAACCCTTTCTCTCTGCCAGGCACTCCTAGGGAGGAAAGGGGTTGTGCACAGACAGCTGGATCCCTGCTCTCATGGAACTCACAGTGTAACCACATGTAAGAAGTTTTCCCTGACACTATCACGCAGAAGATGATAGGCAAGTGTACAGCTACATAGCTTAGATGTGTTTCTTACTTTGCATTTGCTACTAGGAAGCTCAAAGCCAAATTTGCAGCCCACATGTCAATAAGGAAACATATTTTTTATACTTTGCCTTTCATCATCTATGGTACACTGTTACAATGTATATATTTTTATAAGCTGCCTCAAAATCATTTGGAAATGAATACATTAAACATAAAGAGTGAAATAACTCATTAGCTCTGGTTCTTTTGTTTCCTGGAGGACTTAGGGGATCATAGCTGGTAGGTGAGCAGAACCATGTAGATTTATCAAGTATGCAGTTAGTTTTATTTGCCAGTAGTTATTAAGCAAAAACCTCTGGGCTTGACCCAGGGCAATTACCAGGATTCAGAGCCCTCCAAGGCCTCTTGAACTTAACTGACATTCTTAAAACTCCTAGGCTGATCAAGATTAAAGAAGCTTTGGTGATGGGGCTTCCCTCAGAATAGAAAGAATATTCTAAACTCCACACTAAAACCTGAGTGCCAGAAGTCATAGTCACGCTCCAGAATTAAGCAGTGTTACGCTTTCCAGCCTCTGATCCCTTATCCATTGGGGTTGACTCATTGCACAAATGGCCTCCATTTTCTGCCCCCACCTGTATGCATGGAACAGGACTTTGAAGCTCCTTCCTTGCTCAAGGGTCTGTTTCCCGAACCCTTAAATCTTGGCTGGCTGGTGATTTCCTTTGGCCACCAGCATGTGATGGGAGTGATAGGGCACCGGTTCTAAGCCTTGAAGCCTGGGTTTCAAGAGGTGTTGATGCTTCCTCTCTCTTAGCCCCGCCAGCCTGCCAGAGGATGAGAAGAACGTGTGGAGAAGTACTAAGGCCCTCCTAGACCAGCCAACAACCAGCCAACCCCTAAAAATGTGAGAGAGCCCAGCCAAGATCCAGCAGAGCTGCCCACCCAACCTGTAACTGACCACAGACTGATGAGCGAGCCTGGCCAAGACCAAAGAACCACCCAGCCAACCCACAGACTAGTGAGCAATAGAAAATGGTTGAAGTTTTAGGCCACTGAATTTGGAGGCCATTTGTTACGCAGCATATGCATAATAGCTGACTGATAAGTCTATGAAACCAATAGTTGGTTAACTTATTGTCTTAGAATGCTTTTCACTTTTCCCTGTGTTGCTTTGTAGAATCTAGTAGTTGACCAATTTCTCCAGGGCCTGGCCTAGGGAAGAATCCACCCCCAGTGTCTGGGCGGGGATGGTAAAGCTCATAGGATGGCTCTCCTGGCAGTTTCTTGGGCATACCAAGCACATTTCCATCTCAGGGCCTTTGCACTTGCTATTCTGTCTTCCTGGACTTTCTTCCTCTGGGTACATGCACATCTTACTTCCTCAGTCAATTAGGGATCCCTCTGCTCAAATGTCACCTCTTCAGAGAGACCTTTCTGACTATTCTACTAAAAATAACACCCCACACCACTCTCGCATCCCCTTACTTTCCTTTGTTCTTTACAGCACCTACCACTACCTGATACTATATTATGTATCATTTGTTTATGTTTTGTCTGTCTCCAGCACTAGAATGTAAGCAACCAAGGGTTTACTCTGCCCACGTGAGTGGGTGGTTATGGCGTAGCAATGGGAAGGAGCTAGAATCAGGAGGCAACCAGTAAGTGTGCCGGAGAGGAGCAGACTATGTAAGCTTTGGCAACCTGGGCACAGGCTTGGGCTCCGCCTTGTCCGTCTCTGGCTACAACAGGAGAGACTCTGCTAAGTCCTGCCTGCCGAGCTAGACGTGGTCTTCTGCTAAGTTATCCCCAGAATTTAAAGAGGAAGGTCCTGGCACCAATCTCAGCTTTAACAAAAGCGAAGAAAGCAGTTGGGTGTAGCAGACCAGCCCTTGAACAGGCATTGGACAGACCTGGCCCGGCTCAGGTCCCCACCTTGCCATCTTCCGCTGGGTGTCCAGGGCTCTTGACGTGGCTTCTCTGAGCCTATTTCTCCCTCTGTAAAGTGTTTGATGCTGTCCACCTCCTCGCATGGCTAGCAGGCTGTAATGGGAAAATGTATTTACAGACAACCTGACACAGAGAAGGAGGTGGATAAAGGCTAATAATCTAAGTGAAGTTCTCCAATGCTAAAGATTTAGGAATTCAATAACAGTGTCAGAAGGCTTTCGTTTACTGTTAAATTCATTAAGAAACAAGATAGGAAGTTATCAGACTTTTTAAAAAATGTTTGTACACCGGCTTGGAAATCCCTTTTTATTTTAAGAGACTCGGCAATGGGAAACAAATTCAGGGCTGGCTTGTTGAACCCATCGGTCTGGGAGAGGCACGCCCTACTCCAATTAGGACAAGCATCTGCTTCCGCAAGTCCCAGCTCCCGCACCGAGCTCCAGGGAAGCGGCCCTGAAACTCCTGGGCTGGCTTGAGGTGGGCCGCTGGGCTGCACGGTGGGACGCACGCACGCCTCCGAGCTACCGCTTCTCCCACAGTGTACCAGTGGGTGGGGGGACAGAGCAGGAGCCTGTGAGGACAGGAATGTGTCCTGTGGTGCACAGTGTTCATGGTTGAATTAATGAATGATCCACGACTATCCTCATGTTTCTTTTGGAAGGTGAACACCTTATTCTTCGTGTATGCTTCAGGCTCCGTGTCTGGGCACATTCTTGAATGCATGTCTGAAGATTCTCCGTCTTTGCATTTTCTACATCTTATTTCTTTTGGTAGTTTGGCTTCAGACTGCCTAAAAACTTTCCCTTTGCATGCAATTCATTGTGGGGAAAACAAGATTGCTGCTGACCTCCTTTGCCCTCCCTCCTCTCCCAGGGTCCTTCCTCTCTTGTATTCCCCTTGCGACTTCCCCATACAGTCCTGAGAGACATCATCTCATAGCGGCTTAAGAGGAGAGACTCATTCTCCCAGTTTCCTCATCTCTGCAGCGAAGTGCTCCCGGGGGCTGGCGGGACCTGTGAACTTCTGCTTCAGCCACCTGACGTTTCCTCGCCTCTGCCTGTGCCTCCAGAGCTCAGCCAGTCCCCCGGGTGTGGCCGAACAGGACGCCTGGCCGGATCCTCCGCACTCCTGAGCACTGTCCTGACGGCTTCCATCCCAGACTGGCCCGCTGCCTCCGCATCAACGTGTTGAGATGATGTGGTGCATCTCAAGTTGGCCTCCTTATACCTAAGGTCCCCTCTTCACTACCCTACTCCCATCTTGCGCATTCATTTAAAAAAACGTAAGCTACTTTCAAAACATTAATTACAAAGTTACACATGCCCATTTCAGACACTTCAATTGTAGGAAGGGGATAAAAATGGTCAACTAAAAGCAACCTCCTTTCCTCTCTCTGCACCTAGTGCCTCTCTCCAAAGGTAACTCCTTGTTATCCGTTTCTTTGTGTAAGATTCCAGAACTTTCTATCCATTCTCATGCATCAGTTCATTCACTCACTCAACAATTATTTATTAAGTTCAAACAATGTGCAGGTTCTACAGGGGACAGAGGTGTGAGCAAAACGACACAAAAGCCCTGTCCTCATGGAGCTTGCTACAGTTTGTGTGTTTGTCCCCCAAACCTCACGTAGAAATTTGATCCTCAGTGTTGGAGGTGGGGCACTAACGGGAGGTGTTTGGGTCATGGGGTGGATCTCTCATGAGTGGCTTGGTGCCATCCTTGTGGTAATGAGTAAGTTCTTGCTTTATTAGTTCTTGAGAGAGCTGGTTGTTAAAAATGAACCTGGCACCCCTCCCTTCCTGGAACTCCTCCCTCTCGCCACGGGATCTCTCTGCACACACCTGCTCTCATTCGATTTCTGCCACAAGTGGAAGCAGCCTGAAGCCCTCACCAGATGTGGGTGCTGCTGCCATGCTTCTTGTACAGCCGGCAGAACCATGAGCCAAATAAACCTCTTTTCTTTATCAATTACCCAGCCTCAGGTATTCCTTAATAACAACGTAAATGGACTAAAACAGAGCACAAAGTCTAGCTGGAGGGTGGGGGGCGGGCGGTGAGACAAACATCCATCAAATAGTAACACAAATAAATGTACGAGCACAACCATGTAAAGTGTCATGAAGAAGAAGGACATATGTGTGCACTATACCCCGAACCAATGTCACAGCTGCAAAATGCTATCTATTTGATTTCATGTAATGATAAGAAAGGCAAAATTTTTTCATAGTTCTTAATATTAGCATCAGTTTCACTCTGTGAACTGCTTTTGTATATTATTTGCCCAGTTTTCTATAGAAATATCAAATTCTTCCTGATTTGTAAAAGTTCTTTCTATATTAAGGAAATTAGCGCTTTGCCTGACATGTGTTTTCCCAGTTGACATCTGTCTTTTGAGCATGTTTACAGTATTTTCCAAGTAGAGGTGTTTTCATTCAATGTAGGCAAATATATCCATCTTTCTATGGGTTCTGGGTTTAGGATTATATTCAGAGAGCCTTCCCCCTATTCAAGATTATTAAAAATTAACCATGTTTTCTTCTGGTAATTTTAGTTTCATTTTTAATATTAAAACTTTGATCTGTCTGGTGTGAGGTAGGGATCCGGATTTTTGTTTTTCCCAAGTGATTAACCAATTGAGCCAATATCTGCTAAGTAACCCATCTTTTACTCACTGATTTAAAATAATTACACTTTATCATGTGCTTTAGCTCTAGATATAATTGAGTCTATATCAGTACTTCCTGATGCATTTTTATCCCACCAATCTAGTTTTTTCTGTGTCAGAACCAAACTGTTTAGTTATTATAGCTTCATAAAATTAGGCAGGGCTGGTCCTGCCTCATTACTTCTTGTTTTTTGAGACAGAGTCTCACTCTGTTGCCTGGGCTAGAGTGCCGTGGCGTCAGCATAGCTCACAGCAACCTCAAACTCCTGGGCTTAAGCAATCCTCCTGCCTCAGCCTCCCAAGCAGCTGGGACTACAGGCATGCACCACCATGCGCGGCTAACTTTTTCTATATATTTTTAGTTGTCCAGCTAATTTCTTTCTATTTTTATTAGAGACGGGGTCTCACTCTTGCTCAGGCTGGTTTCGAACTCCTGGGTTCAAGTGATCCTCTCGCCTCGGCCTCCCAGAATGCTAGGATTACAGGCGTGAGCCACCGCACCTGGCCCTACTTCTTGTTTTTGAAAGATATTTTGAGGCTACTTTTAGCTATTTCTTTCCCAGATTAATTCTAATTCTGATTCCTTAAGTATCTGAATATGGTACAACTGGTGAAGGTAGTCACATTGGAAGAAAAGGGAGGAAGGAGATGATGGGCAGAGAGTGTGGTTGGAGGTACATACCCACTTAAGAAACATTCTCCGTTATTTATTTGAGTATACATTATGTTCCCTGAAATGAATTTAGCTGTACCTCTTCCTGCTAACAATTCCCTAATTCTACTGTGTCTCACCGAGACTTGTTTAATAAACACAAGTTGAATTAATGAATGAGTCCTGGGTAGAGTCCTTGGTGAAAAATAAAGATTGCTAAGTATTAGAGAAAGGTGTTATTGCCATATTAGCACCCCACTGAGGATTTCTCCCTGTTACAGAAATGAAAGGCGACCGAAAAATGGAGCGATTTCACGCCAGCTGTCAGAAGCATTTTATGCCAAGGACAAATATTCACAGATTTGTCTCGTCCCAGGGATGTCTAGAAACCATTTCCAGGTAATGACAAGGATACCCTCTAAAGTGGAAGCTGGTATACCTGGCAGGCCTCCAATTGGAAATCTCTTTCCAGTGAAACTTCTGCAGAGTAAGAATGCAAGTAAGGATCATTTGTATTCATAACAAAAGCTCCCAAGGCCTGTAAGATCCTGAGTCACCCAAGAAAGGAAAGATTAAATCATGTTCAACCAAGCCTTAGTGTTAAGTACATTTAATTGTATTCTAAATCTTCAAAGACTGATTATCTTTAATTAAACAGCCTGATGACTATAGACTTATTACTTACTTGATATGATATAGTGGGGAACAATTCACTAGAATGTTTAATAAGTTGAAATACCCTGTGGCTGACCACACGGAACGACAGAGGGCTGTGTGTGTGTGTGTGTGTGTGTGTGTGTGCACGTGTGCACATGTGAGTGCAGGCACAGAGGAGATTAAGCCAGGATTTTGGGAACGGGCTAAATGCTGCTGTTAACATAGTATATGTAGATGTTAATGGCACATAAAAGCATAAATCTGCCATTTGCAGCCATGCATGTGTACGCTGATATGAAGAACTAATAGGCCTTTCACAATCCATCGAAAATACAAAGATTACTAAATTGGCTTTTAAAAACATTAGAATCCCATTAGACCAAAATCAGGAGCTGATTACAGAGTAAAATAAACCACAAGAGAACTCTAAATTCTCATTTGTGGTTGCTGTTAAAAGGTACTGCACTTTCGACAAGACTGTGGGCCCTTGGGAAAGTGAGCCGCGGTCCCTGCTGGGGAAGAGGGCTCCATCCAGCTACACATCTGAACAAGGATGCTTCCGCGGAGCTGCTCTTCCTCCTAGTACCTGTTCTGGGAGATGCATCCAGGTATATATGATGGAGCCCAGGTATAACTCAATGTTTCTCAGCTTTTTATTACTATTGTCCCCTCCCCTGCAGGAAGCCTTTATGGACATTTTCTTCCTACCCCTCCACCTCCGCCCCACTGTATTAGCCATGTCTTTTATTGTCTGTTGTCTGATGCTTTGATATCTGGGGCCCTGCTGACCCTGGAGGAACTGCCCCTCCCCGGGTTGGCCACTTCCTAGAGATGGAAAGCAACCACCAGCAAGCATGCTTTCCAAACGCAAACAACCAATCCAGAGCCTGCACCCCAGCCACCGCCTCTGTGGGGCTGTCACCCTCTAAGCCATGTCCACCTGCCCTAACCTCTCCAGGGCCAGGCACCAGACAACGAGGGGATGGCCTCTCGGCCTCAGAGTCGGCTGGGATTATTCAGATCAGCCCGTCTTAAGCTTGCACGTCCTGCCTCTCCTGTTCCTTCTGGGGGAAACCGCAATAAAGGCTCCTGCCCACGGCCCCTCTGCATCCTGATGGACTCTGCTGCTTCCCGCGTGACCCCCATGGGTGCGGCAGCCCCTCCTCTTAGGAACTGTAACAAGCTGTCTCTTCAATGACAATCGTTTCCTTATCTGTTGGCATTTTTGCAACTCAATAGAATTTTCTAGTAATACATAAGATTTTAAAACATTCCACCCCCTGAAATTTTAATACCCTAGATACACTGTGTATATGTTTATGTACTGTAGCGCTTTTGAAGGTCACAAACCACTGTAATACCTACGTTTTTGGGAGACCTAAGAACGAGTTTTCACTCCCGTGCCGCTCTGTCGCCACCTGTCTCCCCGACATTGAGAACGGATGAGGATAACACGTGGAGCGTTAGCAAGTACCAACACTCAGTCCCCACTCCAGACTAATTCAACCAGAGTCTCTAGGGGCATTGCCCAGGCATTGGTATTTTTTTTTTCAACATTCTTCACGGTAATTCTAATGTGTCTCCAGGTTGCCAACCTCTGAGTTAACTCAGATCAGTTGTCCCCCACCCACGCCCCCCAAGCCCCACCCAGAACAACACAGTCACACTTACAGACCAGAGAAAGCTCAGGAAAAAACAAATCATTCAGGGCTCCGTGGCACTTCCACACTTCTGGGAGTGCTACCCCATCCGATCCCAGGAGTTTGACATCTAGGTATAGACACCTGGACAATTGTTATAGCTGCCTATAGTGTGTTGAGTGGTGGCCCCAAAAAGATATGTCCCTGTCCTAATCCCCAGAACCTACAAACGTGACCTTATTTGGGAAAAGGGTCTTTGCTGATGTACTTGAGTTACAGATCTCAAGATGAGCTCGTCCTGGATTTAGGATGGGCCCTGAATCCAATGACAGGTGTGTCATTATAAGAGAAAGGCGGAGGGGGATTAGAGACACGCAGACACACAGAGCAGACAGCCATGTGATGATGGAGACAGAGGTTGAAGTCATGTGTCTACACGCCAAGGAACACCAAAGACTGCTGGCAGCCACCAGAAGCTAGGAGAGAAGCTTGGAACAGACTGTCCCTCACAGCCTCCAGTAGGAACCAGCCCTGCCAACACCTTGATTTCAGATTTCTGTCCGCTAGAACTGGAAGGGAATAAATTTCCACTGTTTTAAGCCACTTGGCTTGTGGTGATTTGTTACGGCAGCTCTAAGACTAACAGATTTCTCTGTCATTTTAAATGTCTCTTACTGCCTAGAGCAAAGCTTTGAGACCATAACCCTCCCTCTTCCCACGTCAACAAACTTCAATGGCTCCCCACTGCCTAGAGGACAAGATTGAAACTTCTTAACCGGGGTTCAGGGGCCTCTGAACTTTACCTAACCTAGCTGTCCAACTGAACTTCAAACCATTCCCCAACTGGCTGAGCTGCTCGCTTTCCTTGCTGTCATTTCCCGCCCCACGGTTCCTCCCATCCAGAATGCCCCTCCCTCGGTTTCTTACAGTGAGCAACTCTGCCTGTTCTTCAAGATACAAACTGAATGCCACTTCCTTCAACAAGCTGCCCCAAATGGCTGGGATCCACTCGCCGCTTCTGCCACAGCAGGGTGTCTTACGGAACTTCCGCACCCATCCAGTGCTGTGGCAAGATAATAATAATACTGATGAAAACCCATAATTAAGACTTTATGGTGGCCGGGTGCAGTGGCTCATGTCTGTGATCCTAGCACTTTGGGAGGCTGAGATGGGAGGATCAGTTGAGCCCAAGAGTTTATATGGCACTTACTGAGAGCCAGGCACTATTCTAAGCGCCTTATGTGTATTCACTATTTTAATTCTTACAACATCCCTCCGCGGTTGGTGTTATTATTGTTGTCATCTTACAATTGATGAAACTGAGGCACAGAGAGGTTAGGCTACTTTCCCAAGGTCACATAGCTTGAATAGGCAGAGCTGGCACAGGCTTTGGCTTCAGAGTTTGTGCTGCTTGGAGAGAAAGGCGGGAGCCCAGCCAGGAAAGGGCTCATAAGCATGTCAAAAGCCTACATTTTATTCTCAGATTAATGAAGAGCCATTTGAAGGCTCTAACAGAGGCACAGCATCATGTGGGCACAGTGTAAACCTGGCCTGAGCTGCTGTCATCTGGGCGAGGGAAGGCGGTGGCTGGGCCCGGCAGAGAAGCGGCCCATGGGAGCAGAGTTTCTCAGAGGGAAGTTTGGTCATTGCCTGCAGCAGAATCATCCCTGGATGTCTGCCAAAACAGAAAGTGGATTCTCACGTGCGGTCAGGAAGGAGGGCGCCTGGTTTATACAGTCCCGTGGTCTGCGCAGGGCAGGGAGGCCACTCCTGTAGACGGCAGGGGCTGGGGGTAGAGTAACCAGCTCAGTAAAGTGACGTGCCCAAGGTCATAGAGCTGATAAACGTGGGAGCTGAGGCTTGAACTGGCTTTGTATCCCACGCTAGGCACTGCACAAATAACAACGGGAAGTCATAGTCATGGAGGGAAAGCTCGAGAGAATTAGAGGACAGTGGCCTATCTGGAAGAATGTTGTCTTCGCTGCCCGGAAGCAGCCCCAAGACCATACAGTGAAAAGTAGTCAAAGGTAACCTAGCGGTGGGCGTGGGGAGGCGCCAACCAGGTAAGAGAAGTTGGCGGGCAGCCAGCGGAGGGAGAAGCAGGGTGCTCACCCCGCCCCCCCCAATCCCAGGGGGCTGCCCACATGGTCTTCCCTCGCGCACAGCCACTCTCAGCCGAAGAGCCAGGCCTCGGGGGCAGCAGGCTCCACTACAAATAAATGGCCCTTGTCCTACCAGGGCAAATTCATAGGCCCATTCATTAGAGATCCTTTGTTCAGGGAGCCCCAGTTGCTGCTTAGGTGAATATGTTTTGCATCTGAGGTTTGCACACAGGCACACACCTACATCCACTCACAGAAACTCCTGTGTGTGTGTGTGTGTGTGTGTGTGTTTACACATACATGTACATATACACATGCTCACATTCCCAGTTGCCCATCTATCTACTTGCTGTATGCATGTGTGTGTGTGTGCATGTGTGTGCGCGTGTAATCAAGTGTCTTCTAGTACAAAGCATTTTGCTACAGAGAAAACTGACATATTTTTTGCCCAGGGGACTTTCTTAACAAACGTGATTACCCACTTCCAAAGTCTGTGCTCTGTCATTTAGAACCAGTAAGTTATGAAATCACAGGCCTTGAAAGCTGGGAAACCTTGGACGCCACGAAATCCAGCTCCCCACAGTCTGTTACAAACATTTCCTGAGCGCCTACTATGTGCCAGACCCTGGGCATGAGATGGCGAACCGGTGGTCCCTCAGGGTCCCTGAAGGTTTACAGCTAAACTCTTTATCAGAGAGATCAGAAAACAAAGTTTCAGAGAGGTTAAGTGACTCCCCTGAGGTCACATTGACTTGGTTTAACTCTGTTTCTGGATAATGGGGAGCTATTTCCAGTTCCAGGCATGATTTATCAATTTGGAAAGAATCGGAATACAGTACTATGTTCCTAATGCTGTGTGGTCAGCAGAACAGTGGTCCCCGAAGATGTCGACATCCTAGTCCTCGGAACCAGGGAATGTGTTCGGTTACATGACAAGGACATGTGGCCTATCTGGGGACTAGGAATCAAGGGGGAATCAGGTAGTGGATGGAAGTAATGCTGCCAATCATCTGACCTTAAGATAAGGAGATTATCCGGGGGGCCCACTGTGATCACAAGGGTCCTTTAAACGTGGAGGAGGGAGGCAGAGGGCTCAGTGTCGGAGAGGTACAATGTGAGAAGACTTAACTGGCCACTGCTGGCTTTGAAGATGGCAGGGGCCACAAGCCAAGGGATGTGGGCAGCTTCTTGAAGCTGGAAAAGGCAAGGAAATGCACGGTCCCTAGAGCCTCCGAAAAGGAACACAGCCCTGTGAACACCTTAATTCTAGCTCAGTGGGACCCACTTTGGACTTCTGGCCTCCAGAACTGTAAGAGAATAAATTCATGTTGTTTTAGGCCACCGAGTTTGTGCAATCTGCTACAGCAGCAGCCATGGGAAACCAAGACAGTCTGAAACCAGACTGAGGCTCACGTGGCTCCTCGGGGTGCTGGGGGCCTGCCCGTGTCATTCTGAAATGAACATACTCATCTCTCTAGAAGTCCAGACACCGAATTTCATTTTAAAATTTAGGATCTGTTTTCAGTCAAGACACCTTTCTCAGCCTTTGCCTTTTCCCCCTCTGGGTAAATTCCAGAACTTAATGCAGAAATAAAGAGAAAACCAAAGAATGCCATTTTTCATAACTTTCTTCCTCATAACTTCTCTCTGTCTTGGGATCATTGTCTCTGGCATTTTATTTTCAGAAGTGCTCTTGGTGTTCCCTCCTCCCAGCCCACTGAAGAAGTGACTTTGTGGGCCAGGGCTGGCCCCCACAGCCCGGGCCCCTCCATTTCTCAGCCTCTGTTCCGAGCCTGCCTTCTGCTTCCGGATGTGCCTCAGCGCAAGGCCCTCCTGACACGGGGGGAAGGACAGGGGCTTACGGGGGGCCAGGCTCCGTGTCCTGACGTGTGAAGGAGGGAACATCCCTTCTCCCCAGTGAGGCCAAAGAGTTGAGGTGTGAATGGGCCCCATTCAGGAGAAGAAAGGATGTGCCCACCGTCTTAAGGGAGGAAGAGGGGTGGCAAATGGCTTCTCTGGGGATTCAGAGAATCAGAGCATGGATTTTCTGACACTGAAAATCTGTCCCTTGAGGGAGTGTGAGTAATGGTGAGAAATGTCTCATCATCCATCATCCAACAAAAGATTCATTAAAAACTTTCTTAGCATCAGACTCTATGTATGGAATATAGATGACGATGGTGATGATAATTGTGATGGTGATGATGATGGTGGTGGTGGGGACAGCGATGGTAATGGTGATGATGATGATGATGTTGATGATGATCATGATGGCGATGATTATGATGGTGATGATGACTGTGATGGTGATGATGATGGTGGTGGTAGTTGTGGTGCGGACAGTGATGATAACAGTGATGATGATGATGATGTTGATAATGATGATGATGGTGGTGGTGGTTGTCATGGGGACAGTGATGATAACGGTGATGATGATGATGATGTTGATAAAGAAGATGATGGTGGTGATGGCGATGTTGGTGGCGGTGGTGATGAGGATGGTAGGCTAACACCGACTATGTGCCAGACACTGTTCTAAGTACTTGCCAGATACTCACTCATTTTATACCTTCAGGCAGTGGGCACAAAAAAATTGCTGAATTAATGAATAGAGATGACTTCGCTCCTACAACCCTAAGCTCACACCCAGGGGTAGGCGGTAGGTGTAGCAGAATGAAGAGAAGACAGGAGAGGGGAAATTGAAATAGAAACAATAATTGTGATGCAATAAGACAGAGCAGTGGTTAGGTGCACGAGCTCTAGAACCAGGCTTCCCTGGTGTAAATCCAGGCTCTATTGCTTATTAACTCTTTGGCCAAATCGATTAACCTCTTTGTGCTTCAGTTTCCTCATCTGTAAAGTATAGATGATATTAATAACAACAGCGTCCACCCCATGGGCCGGTGTGAAGACTGCATTAGTTGGTAGGTATCCACACCAGAACAGTACCTGGCACACAGGAAATGCTCACTGATCCGTGTTTCTGGTTGTTATAAGGCGCTTAGCAGAATTTATCTAAGCCATTCGGAGGCAGACTTTGTCCCTTTGGGTTCCTGACTTGGCTTCTCCCCTAGACCAGCTCTCAACATTTTATTGGTCAGCTTTGCTGCCCGCATTTTTGCTGCCATCCTGGACAAAGTCCCCACTTCTAATTAAACCTGATTTCCTATTTTGCATCCCTCTCTCTCCTCAGCCCGCTCTCATGGAGAGAATTCCAGGGAGGACTTATGCAAATAGGTGACACTGGAGCTGAGTCTTTGGGAATGGATAATTTTAATTAAGAGCAAAGGGATTAATAACAAAGGAAGAGGGCTGGTCTGGCTGGAGGAAGAAAGCAGGGCAGAGGCTGTGCAGCTGGTGGAAGTGCTGGGACAGGCTGTGCCTGGGGATAAGGCAGGAGCTGGGGACAGGGCAGAACTAGAATATGAAAAACCTTGACCACCATTAATGTTTTTGAAGTTCAACAGGCAGCTATTAAAGGTTCCGAAGCTTTATAAACTCCTAATTGTTATGCACATCCTGGAGGGTGGTGTTTATCCTAGTAGGGTATTAGCACCAGCACAAATGGTAGTGATAGTTATAATGGCACTAATAGTCGCAGGGGCAATGACAGTAATAACAGCAACAGTAACAGATTGAGGGGGCTGAGACATCATCATCATCATCATCATCATCATATCATCATCATCATCCTTACAGTTAACTTTTATTTAGCACTAACTATGTGCCATTCTAAATACTTCAAGATCTTATCTCATTTAATCCTCATAAAAACCCTATGAGGTAGCTACTATTATCATCCCCATTTTACAGATAAGAAAACAGAGGCAGGGAAGAGTTCTGTGACCTGGGCTAAGCTACACTGGAACCCAGAGCCCAGGGCCTGGATGCCCATGACAGAGTATGTTAGGCACAGTGAGAAGCTGTCCATACTTGCCTAGTCAGAAACAGATGCCAGGAAGTGAGTCCTCAAGACGCAGTACCACCTACAGGTAGGAAGGGTCTCCTCAAAATTCAGGGAGTATTCATGGAGGGAGCCCCCGGGAGATGGTCACGGGATCTGGCTGTAACTTGGGGGTGGGCATGGAGGGGGCAGCCAGCCTCAGCCTTTCTGATGCCCCTCTGGCCCCTGTTCTAGTCATGTCCAAGCTGGGGGCCATGAACAGCACACTGGGGCAGCCAGAAGCCCCTCTGCAGGCCTCCCTCCGGCTGGGGCTGGCCTGCCTGGCCATCACCCCCAGGGCACAGAGGGAAGCTGGTCCCTGAGCCTCGCTGCTGCCTGCCTCAAGTCTGGTCTACCTGCAGCACACGTGAATGTGTGGGCACCCCCGCCAGGCTGAGCCAGTGCAGGTTTTGCCTGGCTTCCCCCTACGGGCCGGGCACTGGCCAAGTGGTCTGGCAGGGGGCAATGGCTAAGGAGAGATGGAATCGCCTCAACTGCAAGTTGGTCCTACTGACTGCAAAACATGGAGCATCCTCTTTCCACCACCCCTTTCTAGCCACCAAGGGAGAGGGGGTGGTGTGGACGAGCCTCAGTCTGCAGGCATCCCTGGGAGAGGACCCCTCAGCACTGGGGATGTGGCTGTCCCCCGCCTTCCCCTGGTTCCTGAGAAGTGACAGCCGGCCTTGCTCCCTATCTCTGCATTCCCTGGCTGTGTTAGTGACAGCTCCCCTGCGTCCCCTGCAGTCCCCTCGTAGGAGACAGAGCTTAAAAGACCTGTTTTGCCGGCTCCAGGGGGATCGTGATGCCATCTTCCCGTGCTTTGATTAAGAATGCTCCTCGGGGCCCTGCTGTAAGAGGATGAGCTCCCCTAGCGCTGCCGGATGCAGGGAAGGAAGAGCCCGTGGCTGCAGAGCCAGGCCTCAGCAGGAAGAGGAGGTGCTGCCTGGGGACAGCTCTCAAGCCCAAGGGAGGTGGCGAGGACAAGGGAAGGCCTGTTGGGAACAATCTGGCATTCTAGAGCAGTCGGGGAGAGGCCCAGGCTCTGAAAGCTCCCGAGAGGAACAGGAAAGAGATGCAGAGGCAGGCTGCTCAGGCCTCTTACGGACGCTCTAACGACCTTTGGCTGCTGGCACCCGAGAGGCCAAGCCTTACAACTGGGGCCAGTTGGCTCCCCGGCCACGCCAGGCCAGGCTGGGAGAAGCCTTCTGTCCCGGGCCACATCCCAAACACCCCTGGCCTTTGGTCAGCAGGCTGAGCGGCATCTCTGGTTTCTGGCTGGCTCCTGCCTCCTGGTTCCTGCCTTCCCAAACCCCTCGCCAGGCTGAGCTCAGCACCCTCCGGGACAGTCCTGACTTTTCTGTCCTACTCCCCCTTATTGTGGGAGGTGGAGGGACTTGGCAGGACTCACTCTGTAGGCAGATCCCAGGTTGCCTCCTGCTACCTGGGAATCCCACGGTGCTTCTCAGATCCAAGTTGCTTCCAGTCGAGACCCAGGACTCAACATTCTAGCGAATCTTACACTGTCTGTGGCTCGGAGCTGACCAAAGCTGAGCTCTTCGAGCGCTTTTCTTATTCACTGTGTGGCTTTGGACAAGTCACTTGACCCCTCTGAGATCAATTCCTACGTTTGTAAAGTGGGGGTCATAACGCTTCCCCTTGCAGTGCTGTTGTTGGGCCTAAGAAGGTAACACACCGTGTGTGCTTAGGCTGTCATCACCAAGCGCCACACACTCAGTGGCTTAAACAACAGACACTTACTGTCTCCTAGTTCTGGAAACTAGACACCCAAGATCAAGGTGCTGGCGGAGTTGGTTCCTTCTAAGGGCTGGGAGAATCTGAACCACACTTCTCCCTCGCTTTGGGTGGTTTGCGGGCGTCCTTGACACCCCTCAGCATGTAGTAGGAGCACCCCGATCTTTGCCTGCGTCTTCACGTGGCTTTCTGCTTGTGGGCACGTCTAGGACCAAATTTCCCTGTTTTCCTAAGGACATCAGTCCTCTTGGATTACGGGCCCACCTTCCTCCAACCTGACCTCATCTCAACTAGTGACATCCGCAACGAACCTCTTTCCAAATAAGGTCACAGTCTGAGGCACAGGATAAGGCTCCAACATATCCATTTTGGCGGGTACACAGTTCAAACCACAACACCTGTGTAAAGGGACCAAGCACAGAATGGGCTCTCAAGAAAGGCCAGGCCCCTTTCCCTCCCATGAAGGAGAAGCTCGCCTCAGAGGCTGGGAGACGGTTCCAGCATCTGGGCTGCTCTGAGCTGCTCTGTTGATGGATGCGAGCTCTGCTTGTTAGGAAGACGCTGTCTGCAGGCGCTGCCAGAGGGTCCGCCGTCACGCTTGGGCCTGACTTTCCCAAAACCGATGATGCCCTGCCCCAGGGAACACATCCGCGTTCCACATCGAGGCTGTCCCCTGCTGCCCCCCGCCCCCCGGCCTGTGACAGTGAGACGTGGGCCCCAGCAGGGAGAGGGAGAGGCTGCCCGTTCCTGGTCTTCTCGCCCACACGTCCCTGCGAGGACCCTGAGTGGGGAGGGCCCCGAGAGCTGCCTCCGTCCCCAGGCAACTCCTCTCGGCTGTCGCCTGGCCTTTCCCCCTCTGTTTTCTATCACGGAGAGGTTCCTGTTCTCTACGGCTTGGGCCTGGGGAAGCTCAGCTCAGCTCTCCAGCCTGGGGGTTAATGCGCTTCCTGTTTGTCTAATGTCATCCTGTCTAACAGCAGCGCCAGGTAAACAGCACGAGCTAAACGCGGATGACACGGTTAGCACAGAGCTCTCCTTCCTGTCCTCGGTGCATGTCACCCCAGCAGCCGCCGGTGAGTTGGTTTATCTCGGGGAAAGCGAGTGGCTGCCCAAGGGCACAAAGCTAGTAAATAGGCGGAGAAGGGGCACCAGGTTTTCCCTGTGGCTGTCCTCAAAATGTGCTGGCTTTAACGGCAACACTGTTTTCTTTGGTTGGGTTAAGTGTGGTGGGTTCAGCCTCCTCTGGAAGGGCTGGGCGGGCCTCCCGCAGGGCCCCTAACTCACGCTGCCAGGGAGACGGTAGTGTCTACAGGGAGGATGCAGAGACAGGCGGGGCACAGAGCAGAACTGGGAGGGTGTGGGGGCTTGGCCAAAGGTACCCTCGGATTGTGGAAGAAGGTGCCCTAGGCACAGGTGTTACCAGAAGCCCCTAAGCATGGTGGGAAAGGTCTAGCTTTGGGGCCCAGAAGGGCCAGGTGCACATCCTGCCATTTCCTCTGCCTTCCAAGGGACCTTGGGCAGGAGCTTAGCTCCCTCTAGTCCTTCCCTTTGCATCCGTGAGATGGGGAGAGGCTTGGCGCACAGTGCAGAGGAGTGTGGCAAACCCCAGTAGCCAGCACCATCCCCACTTCTCAGATGAGAAAATGGTGTCTAGTCAACGAATTACCATTATCAGGTTTCAGTCGGTGCAGGGAAACACAAAGCACGACGGGAATGGGGCGACACAGGCAGGAGTCCTTCCAGGCTCAAAATCTAAGTTCTCATCCAAGGTCTTTGGGCTTGAGAAGCATCATTTTATAAAGGCTCTTCAGAGAATCACTGCATTTTATAATCCTCTCCCCAAAGTCTCTGAACCCCAACAGGCTAGCATAGGGCTCAACACAGTTCTTGGATGAAAATGGTTCATCGTGGGTCATAGTTCATCCCTTGCATGGGACAGTGTTCTGTGAGGGTGAGGACCAGCGTGTGTTCCATTCAGCCTTACAGTCTCAGCTCTTAGCACAAGGCCTGGTACAAAGGGAATGCCTGGCTATGTTTGTTGAATGAATAAATGAATGACTGGGCATGAATGAATCAAAGAATGAATGCATTTAAAAGGAAATTACACACTTCTGGTCCCACATTCTCTCCTATGCATTAGAGCAGGTCTGAAGAACAGAGCCTGAAGGCTGGGAGTGTGGGGCTGCAACCACGTCAACAGGACGACTGAGGTGCCAGGGCACGTGGCTAAAGACCTGTTCGCCTGGCTGATGAAAGAATGAATGGATCTTGGAGCGCTGATCTCCTGATCTTTGCTCTTGGAGGCAGGCTGGTTCCTCCGCCACAGAGGCCGACATACTCAGATGTAAGGTCATCAGTATGCACACGATGACCCCTGGAAGGTGTGGCCCCAGCACAGCTCTGGAGTCGGGCAGATCTAAGTTCTAATCCCAGTTCTGCCTCTCCCACGCTGTGTGGTTCTGGCAAGTGAGTTAACCTCTCTGAGCCTCTTTCCTCATCTACAGAAGGGGCTATCGATAGCTCAGCGTGGTTGTGAAGAATGAATTAGGTGAGACAGTCATTTCGAAGCTCTGAGCCCGGCCTGGAAACACCGCACATGGCGAACGCACACCAGCACCCTTTCTCCCCTGAGCTGTAGGTGGAGAAGCAAACTGCTCTACCCCACGGTGCCTCAGTTTCTCCTTCTGTGAATAATACCTGCCCAGCCTCCCTCATAGAACTATTGTAAAGAGATTAAAAAAAAATGAAAACGTGTCAGAAATTTATGTGTGCCAGGGGACAGGGTTGTTTTTATTTTGTAGTTAACGCCTATGGGCTTTTGTCCAATTCGATTCCTACGGGCATTCGCGAGACTTCCTGGGTTGGATTCCTGCTGGTAAATATCCACGTCCCTCTGTCCCACCACGATCATTTCTGATCCTACAGCCTAAGAAGTCTAGAGGCGTACTATGCCACCATCCGTGCCAATTCCCCCAGTCCAGAGGGAATAACATTCTTCTGAAAGTGGATAGAAGATGCCCTCCCCAACCCATCACATGGGCTACTTCCAGTCTCAGCGGTGACAGTGGAGCTGTTAACCAGCAGGGGGCTGTCACCCTATCTTGATGCGTGCCTGCTCAGGAGCGCTGACTGATCTCAGGGACTAGGAATAGGCACAGGTGGGAAACTGTGGTCTCCTTAAGCAGCCCTGTCTTCAGGAAATGAACTGGGGAAGGTGCACGGAACTAGAGAACAGCTGCCCACGCCTTCTCTTGAACTGGGGGCCACTCTCTCAGTCATGTCAAGGCACCTGGAGCAGGGTATAAGTAAAGTGTCTAAGGACAGAGCTCCACCTACAAGTGGGTCTCACTTTTGGAATGGGTCTATTTTTCCCTAACTGTTGCATAAAAATGTAATTTTTGTCTAACTACATATATATATATATACATATATATATATATTTTTTTTTTTTTTTTTTGAGACAGGGTCTCGCTCTGTCACCTGGGCTATAGTTAGAGAGCCATGGCATCAGCCCAGCTCACAGCAACTTCAAACTCCTGGGCTCAAGCGATCCTCCTGCCTCAGCCTTTGGCGTATGATTCTGGTGGCTGGAGAGTTCAAGGTCAGGCAGCTGCATCTGGTGAGGGCCTCAGGCTGCTTCGACTTATGGTGGAAAATGCAAGGGGAGTGGGTGTGTGCAAAGAGACCACATGGCGAAAGAGAAGCAAGCAAGAAACTGAGGAAGCCAGACTCTTTAACAACCCAGGGAACTAATCCATTCCCGAGACATCAAGAACTCATTAATCCATTTATGAGGGATCTGCCCCCATAACCCAAATACTTCCCACCAGGCCCCACCTCCAACATGGCCAGATTGAGGACCAAATTTCAAGGTGAGTTTTGGCAGGGACAAGCCACGTCCGAGAACAATGTCCAACACATTACCAGGACTGCAAGAATCCTGTTCATCTCTATGTTATCTGAATAACCCTCCCAGCCAGTCTGTCCTGCTCCAGATTCACACATCTCTGGCATCTACAGTTCATGTGTTTGTCAGCCGGGACCTGGAGTCAGAAAAAATCCCTGCCGCCTCAGCATGCCTTGGAGAAACATTTAAGAGAGTAAAATAGATATAAGAAATCATTTCTCCAGATTACCATACAGACATTATTTTCTCTCACTAAAATAATTTCAACTATAGTTTTGTGCAGTCTAGGAAACATAGCTTTCAAAAGAGAAAGTTACAGTGTGTGCCAAGAGAATACAAAAAAAAAAAAAGAAATCAAAACCAATGATCTCATTTATTGTCCTACAGGTATTATCTTTCTTAGGCAGGTAGAGTGGTTGATTTATTTGCAATGTTGGGGTATTCATTTCAGAAGGTCATGTGATCTCTTTGCGTGACTGTCACCCAGACCGCACAGGACATAGCAGGAACAGGGAAGGACTTGGGATCTTGAGGTGCAGGCAGGGGTTCTCCTCCCTTGGCTGGGGATGACCATGACAACATTCGCTGGTCAATCATTTTCCCACTGATTTTTTAATCTCTTGAAAAACAAAGGAAGCAGCGTGATGGAGGGGAAAGCAGCAATGGATTTGGAATCAGAGAGGGGGTTGAGCCCTGCTTTGCCACACATGCACCCTGTGAGCTTTGGCCTGTTATCTGTCCCTGTGATCCTCAGTTTCCTCACCTCTGAAATGGGTATAATATAATTTACCAGCCTGGGATTCTTGCATGCGCAGGAGAGAATGTGTGCGCAGGTCTTTTTCCTCCCACAGCCTTCTCCATGTTGGTGGACACCTATTGGACATTGTCACTCAGTGTCCAATGGGCATTTCAGAGAGAACATGTCCCGCCCTGACCTGCTGATCTCTGCCCTACCCACAAACCTGTTCTTCCGGCATCTTCCCCATGTCAGTAAACAACACCTTCATCCTTCCAGGGCTCAGGTGAGCACCCTGGAGTCAGCCTGGGATCCTTGGTTCTCTTACATCTCACGTCTAACCCAGCAGAAGATCCTGTTGCCTCTTTCCTCAGTATAAGCCCAGAGCCTCTCAGGACCCCCAGGGCTACCACCTGGTCCCACCACCTTCACGTGCCACTCCCCTCTGACATTTGTTGACACAGCCACGTGAGTGGTCTCCCTGCCCGGTCCCTGCCTCGTCCCTGCCCCACTCCGACGAGCGGCCGTTTTCATCACAGCAGCCAGAGAGATTCTGTCAAGAAAACTAAGTCGGATCAGGTCCCTCATCTGCTCAAAACCCTCCACGGCCTCCACCCCACTTAGGGTAAAGGCCAAAGTCCTTCCGACGCCTGCAGAGGGTCCATTCACCCCTGGACTCATTTTTCTTTCTTCCTCCGGCTCACTCGGCCCCATCTTCGCTGTTCTTTGAACTCCTACCTCACTCGCCCTCGGGTTATTATACCAACTCACCCCTCTGCCGGGGCCCATCTCCCCAGAGGCCACAGGCTCACTCCCTCGCCTCCCTGCACGTGTGCAAATGCCACCTTCTGAGAGGCTTTGGGACCCCCTGTTTGAAGCTGCAGCTCAGCCCCTGGCTCTCCCACTGAGCTGTCCCCAGCAGACACACCACATACTTGACTTGTTATACGTCCACGGTCGACTCCGCAAAGGCACGATGTTTGTCCCTGTGCTTGCTTCTCCGTCCCCAGCACCTGGGGTGGCGGCTGGGACGGAGCAGGCACTCAGTGGACACCCACCCAAGGACTTACGGATATTTCTTTATGAGGCAGAGGCATATTTATCCATGGTTTGGAATGGATTAAAAGTAAACAGCTCCTTGGGCCATCTAACCAATGCCATCTCCTCTACATCTGGAACGAGCTTCAGGCAAGCATGTGGGAATCAGACCAAGTTCATTCTGCCTCTAGCTGATGCCACTCAGGGAGCTGTGAGTGGCCAGTTGGGGCAGGGGGGCTGCAGGGAGAAAGCCTGGGGACTGGCACCTGGCAGGGTGCTTGGGCACAGGCAGTGGGTGGCTGCAATGCCAGAGGGTCTGACGACCCATCGGTCCCCAGGGAAGAGCGCGGGCCACAGACATCATGCTGGAGGGATCCACCCTCCCCAACATCCCTGCAGATAAAATGGGATGAAAATAAGCACTAAAGCGAGCTCTGAAGGGGGCCAGGAAGAGGAGCAGGGATCCTGAGCCTGCCCCGTGGCCTGGACTGGAAGGGAGGGGGTGGCATGCCAGCAGAGGCCGAGCCAGTGCCGCAGGAAGGGGTCGCGGGCAGACCCAGAGCAGGCACTGGACACATGTTTACCAGAAGGACGGTGGATGGGCAGGAGGGGAGGGAGCCAGGCAATAAAGGGCTATTAAGTCATGTCCTAACTCCTGGATCCGGGTCCTTCTTGTCCTCTGTCTCCTTGAGTCACTGCCCAAGTGCCAGTCGTCTGCCCCCACTCCCTACCCCACGCCGAATCCCAGCCTGAGCCCCAAATCCCAGCCAAGCAGACAGCAGAGCCAGAGCTCGGATGCCGCCAGGGTGGCTGGCTCCCCGGACTCAGGCCTTGGCCCTGGACTGTCCTCTCTGCATCTCTCCCATCTCTTGTTCCCCAGGCCAAGCACCAAAACCACAGGTGAGACCTTCGCAGGCCTGTGGCACAGCTGAAGAGCAGCCAGGTATCAGGACACCTAAGCCGAGCTCTGCCCCCCGCCTCCCGGCTGGGCGTGGTGACATGTGTCGTTCTGGCCCACCCAGTGTCTACGCCCCCTTCTTCTGGTAGCAGCACCTCCACATTTCCTCTGAAGGACTGTCCCTCTCCACTCCCTGCGTGGGCGTCATGGACGCTCCTCTCTGCTTTGGGCTGGTCATGCAGAGCCTCGCTTCCCTAGAACAGGGGTCAGATCGGGGGTGGACACGTTCCCTACTCCAGAGCCAGTAGGTGCACTTTCAGGGACCCCTGAGAGAGAGGCACTTGCTGTCGCCCTCGATTAAAGCTGTGAAGATAAAGCCCGAAAGTCCAGCAATCACCTCGCTTCCAAGACAGCTCAGAATGCCCCAGGGAGAGAGCAGAGCCCGGAGGTGGCCAGAGGCAGGCCCCATGACACTGACAGAGTACCTGGATCCAGCTGTGTCTGAAGCTAGAACCCTGGATGTTTTGGTTACTGAATGAAGACACTTGGCTTAATCTGGTTCGAGTAGGATTTTCTCCCACTTGCTGGGAGAGTCCTCATGGACACACAGCCATGGCCATGGGCAAGTCGTTTAACCTCCCTGGGCGCCAATGCCTTCTTCTCTCACTTAGAGGGAGGTGGGGAGACCAGGCGACCTCTCAGGTCCCCCCAGCTCTGTGCTCTGGGTCTGTGCAGAGGACCACAACCAGCCACCCAGGTCCTGAATTCCAGTTAGGGAGGGGGAGGTGCAGCCCGGTGCCCAGAGGGAACCAGGCCAAGCGGGCCCGTGGGCAGGGCCTCCAGAGTCAGGCCTGGGTCCTACATCCTTACTGACAGTTAACAGAAACCGCAAAGACTTCCAGGTACCTGCTCGCCATAAATAGGTCTGTCACTCCCCAGGAGGCCAATCCGGAAGCTGGGCATTGGAGACCCAAGCCCAGTGGTCCTCCTCAGCTCTGTACAAGAAGGCAAGACTTCTTCTTCCTCTAAAGCAGGGTTTCTCAACCGTAGCACTGCTGACATTAGGGGTTGGATAATTACTTGTTGCTCTGTGTATTTTAGGATGTTCGGTGGCATCCCTGTTCTCCCCCTATGACAAGCCGATAGCACTGCCCCTGTCCTCAGTTGAGACAACCAAAAATGTCTCTAGACATTGCCGCATGTCGCCTGGGGGGCAAAATGACGCTGATGGAGAAACACTGCTCTAAAGAAACATTGATAGCCCAGAGGATAACACTTGGTTCCTAAGCCTGACATGTTCCTTTAACTCCTACCCTTCCCTCTTCCCACCAAAATCAATCAATCAATCAATCAATCAATCAATATCTCCCTTTCCTTCTCTTTACTGCTGCATTGTTCCTGGGGACTTCTGGGCTTTACCTTCAGGAGTGACCCCTGATGCATCACAGTGGTTCGTCACTCTGTCTATGGGGATTCCTCTCACAAGCCGATGCAGTGGACCATGCCAGTCAAATGCCATTTGTGCACGTGCTCACAGGACACACACACACACACACACACACACACACACACACACACACACACACAAATTCTGCCTGCAACATCGAGGAGTCCTCAGACCCCTTGTAACTAGAGCCATATGACCCTGCAGGCTTCACAGGGCTTAACCCTTCCAGACCTTCCAACAGGCTCAGCTCTATCTTTGCCTGATACAGCAGCATGAATACAGAATTTAGAGTCGGAAGACCTGGCTAGCATTTGGGCTCTACTACTTATTAGCTGTGTGACTTTGGACAAGTCATCTCACCTCACTGAGTCTCAGTTATGGAAGATTGGGATTGGTTTAGCGCCGCAAGGAAAATTAGGCCTCATCAAATCCAACGCCCAGTTTTTCCACCTTTCATTCCTCTGCCAGGCTGATCTTTTTAGAGTACAGCTGTGGGCATGTTCTCCTCTGCTCAAAAGCATTCAATGGCTCCCTATGTCCCATAGGATAATATACACATATTTTTTGCCATCCGGTGCCTTCAACAATCAGGTGCTGTTTTAGCCTTCCACCTACCCGTACTCTAGCTGACATTACCTCCCTCTGTGCTTAAAGGTTTTACCTTTATACTTTTTGTTCATGCCTTTCCCTCTACCTGGAATGCCTTCCTCCATCCTTGCTCCTATCCCTCTTCTGCAAGGCCTGGCTCAAAGCCCACCTCCTTTGGTGGTCCCTCCCCCAAGTCCCTATAGCACATGGCATCGTATGTTCTGCCTGTATCCCACACCAGGAGTTTTTAAAATAATATTTAGGGATCTCCCTCTGTACCGTGGTTGAGAACATGGGATCTGAGGTTGACGATCCCTGATCAAGTCCTGGGTATCACTTGCTTTCTCAGTTCCTCTCTGAACTTTCTTTTCCTTACCTGAAAATGGAGCTGACCACAGTGCCTGCTTCAGAGAATTACAGTATGCGTAAACTCCGCGTCAGGAATCCAGCCAAGCTACAGCCTCTCCCATAAGCTATATTGCCAAGTGCTTATCACAATGCCAGGCTCAGAGGGGGTGCTCAGTAAATTTCAGCACACCCATCGCCATCACTGTTAGGCCCCAGGGAGAGATTAGGAAAAGGACATTTCCACAGGGCTAGGATGAAACGATAACAACCAATTAAAGGATGTGGACCAACTTCTAATTCCATAGTGTGACCTCCAAAGAAGGAGGAAATCAGGAATTGTAAAAAGTGCTCAGTATGTGCCAGGCACCATCCGAAGCATTTTATGTGCATTAACTCTGAAATTCTCACAACGGCCCTACAAAGTGGAGACCATTAGCTCGCTTTTTCAGATGTGGACACTGAGACACAGACAGGGCGGATAACACGCCTGAGATCACACGGCTGAGCTGGGATTCAGCCCCTGAGCCCCTGAACACTGTACTAAAGACCCTGCACCCTCACAGAGAGCGTTAATGATGTCTCTCAGGACAGAGACGCCAAGTGGCATCCTAGATCGGGAACAGACAGTGGCCAAGGGCACAGAGGAGTCTGAAAGGTGCCTTTATGCCTGGCTGTCTGCACCCTCACGTGTTTAGTCTGAGCTCTGTCTACAACCACCTGAAATTGGCTACTGCTCTGCAGGGCTGGAAAACATCTGGAGCCCAGATGTGTTCACCAGTCCCTGGGCAAAGTAAATGTATGCACAGTGTTCAAAACCTGTTGGTTCTCCAAGCATTGTAAAATACTTTATGGGAAGGAGGGGAAAGGAGGTAGGGGCAGAGTCAGAAAGAACATCTCTGGGAAGAATCTCAAACAAATTCTGGGCCTCCTGTTAGTTTCAAAGTCCTGGAGGTTCAGGCAGTTCAAAGGCAGCTCCTGGTTCAGTGTGTACTGGGACAAACCTAGAAGCTGGTGGGGCCCGACGGCCATTCTGAGGGACGAGTGGCTGAGACAGTGGGAAGCCCTCTCAGTCAGGGCAAGGAAACAGCTCTCAGATTCTAGATGATGACGAGACCAGGGTCCTCTCTCTTACAGGTGAGCTAAGAGCGGTTTCAAGCTCCCGGCACCCCAGATGTATTAGCTATACAGCATATTAACACGAGGGTGGGGAAGATAAGACTAGATTGTTATCTGAGATCCAATCCTTCTGGAATTGAAGACACAGCCTCATCATTCGAACTCTTCAAATGGTGAAACAGGCAAAAGGTCCAGCAGCTGTCCACTGGGACTGTCTCAGCCACCTGGGTTACTCTACTCTTTTCTTCCCCCAGTTATTCATTTGCTTATCAAACTTCTATTCAAACCACATCCAAACCCATGCATTCGACACACACCTACTCTGAGTGCCTACTGTGTGCCCGATGCACCATCAGGCGTGGGAGGCATAGCAGTACACTAGACCCGTGGGGCCCGCGCCTTCACGGGCCTGGCCAAATGGCCTAGCTTGATGCCCTTCAAACCCCTCTCCATCCAACAGCCAGAGCTTCCGAAACTCAAACAAGATCATGTCTCCTTAAAAAAAAGTATGACAAATAATTAAATACTGGTTTTTTGTTTTTTTTTTTGTGAGACAGAGTCTCACTGTGTTGCCCAGGCTAGAGTGCCATGGCGTCATCCTAGCTCACAGCAACCTCAAACTCCTGGGCTCAAGCGATCCTTCTGCCTCAGCCTCCCAAGTAGCTGGGACTACAGGCATGCGCCACCATGCCCGACTAATTTTTTCTATATATTTTTAGTTGTCCATCTAATTTCTTTCTCTTTTTAGTAGAGACGGGGTCTCGCTCTTGCTCAGGCTGGTTTCGAACTCCTGAGCTCAAACAATCCGCCCACCTCGGCCTCCCAGAGTGCTAGGGTTACAGGCGTGAGCCACCGCACCTGGCCTAAATACCGGTTTTAAAATAATTGCATATAGTTTCATCCCCGGCACAGGAATCCCTGTGCTAAACTGACCGACATAATCATGGGAGCTGCAGAGCCGGGCATCTAGGCCGTAACATATCGCTGTGAACTGTGCCTTCTACAAAGGCTGTTCTTTACCGCACTGGGTCTTCTTCCCAAAAGGCTTAGAGGGAATCCCCTCGGGTCTCACTACCAGCCATAGTTTGCTTGTCCTGGTCAACAGGTTTGTTTGATGACCACCTGGACAGTGTAAATGACCAGGTTTCCCTTTTCTTAATGCCTCCCTGGAAGCTCAGAGCCCTGTTTATAGCTCCCCAGACCAGACATATATATATAGAATGGTACATCACTCACTTTAAAATTTTTCTCGTTTTCAACTCCTTTTTGTGTTTTCATTCTTGTTTTTCTTTTATCTCTGCCACTGAGTTCACATTTAGTTTATCTTGCCATATATTACATATATGTATATATGTGTGTATTTATATGTGTGTATATATGTGTATGTATAGATATATAACCTTGTAAGCAAACATTAATCATTTTTGGAACATGTTAGTGCATAAAACAGAATGGAATTGAATCTAATAAGATAGAATAAACTAGCATAAAACAAAATAACAGTTTTAAGCTTGAACTGTTGAAAAATTCCAGGTCCACCCATATACCAGAATGGCATACCTACAGCATTCACACTAAAGCACACACAAAGATTAACTTTATGACAATATTCTAGCATCTTCTTTCCAAGGCCCCTCAACGCTGGCAGATGAGAATTCCCATCTCAAACAACGCATCTGGCAGGGGCAAGACTTAGTGTCAGTGTGCCTGCTAACCCACGTGGTCCTCCCGCCCGTGAAGAATAGCTTTCTTTGCCATTTTCACTAATAAGCGTTAAGAGGTAGTCAGCTTTTTGTTTGCTTGTTTTTCACAGTGATGTCTCTTGACCTACCCGTTGAACTCTGTATCATGGACGCGTGCTAAGGGCAACAGTGGGACAGAGGCCACGGGCTCCCTTGACCTGACTTTAGTCAGGGGTCAGAGGTGAGAGACAGATGTGGCCTTTCACAATCTTTAAGGCATGGGCACAAGCACCTTGATGTTTAAGCACGAAGGCCCAGTATTTTCTGACACAGGGCACAGATTTATTTATAATAAATGTCTCTGAGAAGCCAGCATGGAGGACCAGCAGTCCTGGGGACACAGCTGATGTCTATATCTTCCAAAAGCTGGAATCCCCCCACCGAACTAGAAAACAGAGCTGCTTTTCTTTAGTATAATAACAAACACTTACTGAGCACCTTCTGTATGAACATCTTGTTAGGCACGTGCATATAGTCGTGGAATAAATTAAGAGCACATATACGTATTCATGCATATACAACTAAGCAAGCTGGTGCACAAGTAAAGCCATGTGCACGTACTTCATGTGTTCCCTCATACGCACGCATTCCCTGCCTTCAAGGAGCTCATGGTCCAGCTGGGGGTGTGGTAGGAGCAGACACTTGCCTGCAATCCTGGCTCCCTACAGCGTACTAATCTCTACGGAGACTCTACAATGTAGCTTAGCATCACCTCCTCTGGGAAGCCTGCCTTGATCACTTCCACCTCTGTGCCTCTCCTTCCCAGCAGGCTCAGGTGTCTCACAGGTCTGATGTTATAAATATACCTGACACTCAAGCTGTGCTTAGTAAGTTTCTCCCTTATTATCTCCATTTTGCAGATGGTAAAACTGAGACCCCTGGAGATTGTCTGACATGTCCAGGTTTCACTTCCAGGTAAAGGAGGAGCTGGGACTAAATCCAGGTCTCCTAATACTCAAAGGTGAAGATGAGGGATCAGATGATCAAATGCCTCCAATGTGCTCACCTTGGCCTTTGGCAACTTGAAGTTTCATGATTTTTCAGGAAACCAAAGTCTCTAGATTACAATTAAGACGGGGGGGTTGAGGAGGCAGAGACCCACTTTGGTAGCTCCCAGCTCACATTTGACATCTTACCGCACCCCAGGAAATCTTACCAGGCACTGGGCTGAGCAGCCTGAGACAGCCCTGCACAGCCTGGGGGCCCAGCCAGCCAGCGCCCTGCCCTATGCAAACCTCTCCCCAGCCCCCTGAGGGAAGTAGGGGTTTGATGCTGTGTAATAAACAAATCAGGGCCCAGACTGCTGAGGGACGTTTGCATGATGCTCCATTCTGCAGAAATGCTATCCATGGCTTTGATCCCAATCACGAAGAACCAGTATCTCAGATACAACCCAGTGGGCTCCAGGGGCCCGGGGACATGTGGAATGTTCTCTGGCTGGGCAGGCCTATCCTGAGGCATTTTGCAAACTTCAGCTGCCAGGGCATGCTCTGCTGTCAAAAATTCACCCCCAGCGTCCAAACCGGCATAAAGGCTTTGGCGTCAGGAGCCTTGGGTGAAAGGCCCAGCTTTACTCCTTACCTCTTACTGCCTCAGTTTCTTCATTTTAAGAAACGAATATAGGGTGGGCGGGCACAGTGGCTCACACCTGAAATTCTAGCACTTTGGGAAGCAGAGGCAGGCAGATTCCTTGAGGTCAGGAGTTTGAGACCAGCCTGAGCAAAAGGGAGACCCTGTCTCTACTAAAAATAGAAAAATTAGTGGGTGTGGTGGTGCATGCCTGTAATCCCAGCTACTCAGGAGGCTGAGGCAGGAGGACCACTGAGCCTGGGAGTTTGAGGCTACAGTGAGCTATGATGACACCACTGCACTGTAGCCTGGGCTACAAAAAAATAAAAACAAAAACCCAATGAACCATGAATATAACACCACCATCTGTGTAGGTTTGGTGTTAAGAGGAAATGAAGTAAGCATGTGACGTCCTGCCCAAAGGGTCAGGCCCAGAGACGCTGTGGATTCCCTCTGGTTTCCTTGCTCCTGGGGGGCTGCCGCGCACGAAAGGTTTGGGTGAGATCTGAGTCCCGCAGAATCTCTCTGTGAGCTGTGTGGAGGGGTCAAGACTGGAGACAGGGCCACCAGGCCAGAGGCTGGTGCAACAGGCCCCAGGATTCTGTTTCTGACTGCTCCGAGCGCCTAACTGGTCAGGTGAGCCGTGTTCCACATCTTCTGCCCATCGCGTCCTTTGGTAATAATGACAACTTGATGATCTACGTCTTCTTATTCCCACTCTACAGGTGAGGAAGCTCAGGCTGGGAAAGGCCAAGGTCAATTCAGACGTCCACCCAGAACCCAGCGGCACACAGAGGCTGCTTCCCGACCTTGGCCCAGGGAGATTCTCTCCCTTAAAAGGTACCAGAGGGAGGCCAAAGCGAAGCGGCCTCACTCAAAGGCTGCCCGAGGTAGCCGGGCCAGGACGGAGGTTCACTGCTGAGTTGAGCTCTGCTGCAGCCAGATAGGAGGCATGGAAAAACTCCCCAAGGGAGTGCTGGGAGAGCTTAGGAAGTTGGGAGGAAAGGCAGAGCACGGGGCGAGGGGCGCCAGGAGAGCCAAGCCCCTTTCTGATGGGCCTAGGGTGGGCTGAAGGGGCTGGTCTCTTAAAACAGTAGTTTTCGGACCTGCCTGGGCATGGGAATCACTGCCGGGGCCTGCACTGCACCCCTCAAGCCCCAGCCTGAGAGAATATGGGTGGGGGGGAGGGGGATTGATACCTGGGTTAAACTCCCCCCAGCAGCACATCTGTCACCCCAAGAGCTGGAAACCCTGCACTGAAGGCTGGTAACGTGGTCATAAATGAAGGTTCTTCGTATTGCTCTCTTCAACTCAGTGTATGTTTGGCCAAACCCTCCTCATCTGCCCTTCCAGGGTCAAGGGCATCCTAATCCCCCACCTGTCTGGACTCCCCTCCAATGCCTCGCCTGCCTTCTGTGGCTGACCACGCCCCTTCCCGGCAGCCGCGGCCAGCCCCAGGTCCCGTCTGCGTTGTTCCCAGGGCAGAACCCTTTCGCGAGAGCACAGGTTCTGATTTCTTAATCTTTGCTCAAGCATCCCTGCTTCCCACGGCTTTTAATCTTCCAAAAAGACCTGCTGTTGGGAGCAGTACTCCGGTAAACGTGTCGATACCTTGTTATAAATCTTCCGTGCTGCTCTGTCCCAGGGGCCTGACTCAGGGTCACACCCTCATTAGAGAAACGGTGAGCTGAGGTGGCTGTCGGCGGCGGCAGACGGCTGGGAGCCCTGCGCCGGGTCTGGCTCGGAATCTGAGCTCAATAAATGTGGGCTGAGCGGCTGCTCTTGAGCCTGGCGTTGGATGTCAAGTACAGAGGACTCAGCCATTCCGCTCCCAGGTACGTACACAACAGGACAGCGTGCAGCCAGCAGAAGCATGTTCTGGGATGTTCCCCGCAGCCCCGTACATGGCAGCCCCGACTAGAAACAGCCTAATGCCTGTGCACAGGAGAATGGATAAATCAAAGTGTGGTGTCTTCACCCGGTGCTATAAAATACAGCCACACACAACGACACGGATGAATCAAACAAAGATAACGTTGAGCAAAAGAAGCCAGACGCTAAAGAGTACATATGTTATGAGTCCATTTACAGGGAGTTCAAAAGCAGGTGAATCTAATCTACGCTGCAGGAGTCAGGACAGCGTGACTTCAGGGAGGGGCAGTGACTGCAGGGAGGAGGCGGGGTGGCCGTGCTCGGATTCTTGATGTGGGGGGCTGGTCGCGCCGGTGTGTTCAGGCAGTAAAAGGCACTGAGCTGTACACATTTGATGTGTGCACGTTCTGTAGGTACATTACATTTCAATTTTTAAAACAATTTCTCCCCAGAGAGCTTCATGAATGAAAAGGAGAAAAAAAGTACAAAGGACCCAAAAAGCTGTCACGCAGGACCCTTGTGTCCCCACTCGGCTACTAGCTTATCGTGGCCTCCCCTGGTTGCTGGGCCTTCCGGGGCCTCAGTGTTGTCCTTCCTCTGTAGAGGGGGGCACTGGAATGGGATGGATGGCCTCTCTTCGTCTGGTGGGGACTGTCTCCGGTGATGTCAAAGGCCAAGGTCACACCCTAGACATCTCTGACTTTCTCCAACGATCCCGCTGAACATCCCTGGAGTCAGCTAAACCTATGGGACCCTCGAAGCTCCAGTCTGTCCTTATGCCTTGTCCCTGACAGCCTGCGAGCTCCTCTGGGGACCGTTCCTCTGTGCACCACGAGGACCCAGCGCTGCGTGTGGTCTGAGTACAGATCAGAGACAAGCATCTGTGGCACTGAACAGCCGATGCCCCCAGCTGGTGCAGCAACGACAACAGTGACAGCCAATGCTCACGCATCCCTCGCTACGTGCCAGGGACTCTTCTAAGCCCTTCTCAGGCAGTATCTCCTTCACTCATCAGAGCATCTCTGCGGGGGAGGTTCTATCTCCTGGCTGCATTTTACAGATATAAACGGAAGAACAGGAAGGCCAAGGGAACTGCCTAAGGTCACATAGCTATTAAATGGCACAGCGGGATTTCAAGCCAAGGGAGTCTGGCTGCAAAGTCCAGTTTTTGAGCCTCTCCCTGTAGCTGGCTGGGCTTGTCCTGGCTTCTGGCACAGCCAGGGGGTCTCTCATCCTGGGTTTGCTCTATGCCCCCTTTCCCTTCGCCATTGTATAGGCTTCCGTGATAGCCCCTCTTGGCCCCTACCCTCCTAGGCTGGAGGCCTGTAAGGTTCATCCTCACATCAGTATGTATGTGCGCGTGCACGCACACACACGCATACACGCACGCACGCACGCATGCTGCTCAGAGCCTTTCATCCCTGTGCCTGCCTCGCTCTGCAAATTCTCCAGTCTGAACCTGTCTCTGCTGCAGACATGGCAGGAATGGGTCCGGGGGCTGTGTTCTGGGCTCCAGCCATGCTCAGGAGCCCCTCGGTGCTTTCTTTTTGGTCCGCAATATCCTTCCTGACAATGACCAGCTCTTTTCTTTACTGGCTTCAAGAGGTACCAAGGAGCTCCAGAAACTACACTGGGCAGGGAGCCCTGGGTTCCAGTGTCCTCCTGAGTCTCAGTTTCTGCAGCTGCAAAGTGGGGAGATTGTGCCGGCTCTCTCCACCCCAGGGGCTGAGGGGAAGTGGGGAGCCTCACTTTCTGGGCTCAACGTGCAGTCACGTAGAAAGCTTTAGCAGCTACTATGCCACCGGGCCTGCCACAGCTCTGTGAAGAGAGGCAGTCTTGCTCCCATGTCACAGAGGAGGATACTGAGGCAGGGAGCCGTCCCCTGCCAGGGGTGGGCGTCAGGATGGACCAGCCCAGGGAACCCCAGTATTCCACGCTACAGCCTGACCCGATGGATCGTGGAGGGGGCAGCTGCAGCTGTGTCTCTCGCCCAGAGACTCCAGGGCCATTTTGCAACGTGTCTCATTTGAAAAAGCCACACACAGGGGACAAAACCCGCACCAACCTCAAAGCATTGTTCCTCTAAGGACTAAATACAATGAAACACGGAGAGGGCTGGGTACAGAACTCGGCACACAGTAAGGGCTCACTACCTGTTAGCTATTATTTTTGCTATGACTACGTTCTCTCCTCTCTGTTTTTCTCCTCTTGCTCTGCAGTGGGAGCCCCTACTTCTGTGCCCAAGCCTCAAAGTTCAGGGAAGTGAAAAACAAACTTCTTTTCTGGAAGATTAGGTTCACCCAGATAATCCCTTAGAAGCTCCCAAATCTTGTGATCCTTCCCTTACCCCTAACGCTTCCCAGTTATGTGACATTGTGATGGTTACTTAACTTCTCTATGCCTTAGTTTCCTCATCTGTAAAATGGGGCAATGACATTTTTCATAGACTTCTTGTGAGAACCACAAGAATATATAGAAATGCTTACAATAACACCCGACTCCAAGCTAGGGAGTTGCTATTAATATAATTTACATTGAAAACACTAGGCGCTTACGGCTCCATCCATCAAGCTATTTAACCGTTGATTATTTATTAAAAGTTCCCTTTGTGCCCACGCTTCACGTCTGTCCTCTGACAGCGACAGCCGTTCTAGGGTGCCCACATCTCACCCTCCCGCTCCGGTCATCCCCCGATCGGACCAAGATCTCATTTCACCCAGCTGGCCAGTGAGGTGTTGGGCTGGCCCCAGCTTTCCAGATAGATGGCTTGGCACTTTCTCCATTCTGAGTGGGTTTCCCCCACTCTGGCCACCATCCCAAGTAGCAGGGGCCGCCCTTCCCAGCTGCTGCGGCCTGGCCAGCCACAGCCAGGTGCTGGGAGAGGTGCCACCAGGCCGGGGGCGGTTAATCATGTCTTTAATTAGCAGTCGTGATACGTGACGGGGCCCAGGGGTGACCCCACAGATGGCAGCCTGCTCTGCTCCGAGTGATACATTGGGAGCGTCCCAGTCTGTGAAGGGCGTGTCCACACTGGGTGCTGTGACCACCCTTCCCGCACCACAGCGCCGGGGCGTGGCCTGGCCAGCCCAGGCCCTCCCCAGGGCAAAGGACTCTGGGCTGGAGTGAGGGTCGGCTCTCTGCTTCCCCTGGGCCCTGGGCTGGCTTGTCCCAGCCAGATTCTTTGAGAGGAAGCAACCATTTACTGAGTCCTCCCATAAGTACCTTGCTAGGACATAGCAAGGATAATAGCTACCCTATGAAGTGGTTGTTTTTGAAGGTCAAACAGATTTAAATATTGACAACTTCTTCATATGATTCCACCTATTATTACCTAATAAGTGCTCAGATGTGCCAGGCACTGTTCTTGTACTAACCAGTTGAATCTTCACAATTGTCCTGTGAGGCCGGAACCGCGTGCTGCTGGCAACCTCCTCTCCGTGGCTTTGAGCTCCAGAGTGGAGGCTTCCCCAAGAGCAGGCCACATGCTGCCTTGCCCCCTCCACCCCAGCATGTGCCAGGCACCGCCCTAAGTGACCAGCTTGTGCCACCTCATTTACTCCTCGCAGGACCCCAGCAGCGGGTGCCAGTGCCGCTCCCATTCTAGGGATGGGAAAATCAAGTCTCAGAGAGGTTGGACAGCTTGTTCAAGGTCACATCGTGCAAAAGGCAGAGCCAGGATTGGAACCCAGGCTGCCTGGTGCTGTGTTCATGCTTCTGTTGGTGAGCTGGCTCATGTGAGTATGGGGAGAAGAGGCGCATGCCCAGTTCAGCCCCTTCCTCCCTCTTCCTTTTCAGTTTTTGGGAGCCAGCTGCCCACAGGAAACACACATTCTGCTTCTGGGATCCCCTCAGACTCTGTGCCTGCAGGGAGGCCTGTGGCTGTCCAGAGCTGCCTGGGCCTGGGGTGGGGGGAGTCATGGCGGCTCATGCCGGGGTCTGGTGTTAGGAAGCCCACGCAATGTCCCACAGGTACGCCATGTCCTTCAACCCCGCCTTCACCAGCCATCAAGGAAGTGCTATTATCCGTGTCTGCCTGCCTGTTCTTTGGAGTGTGGGAGAGAGCTGTTATTTATCGAACACCTGAAGTCCCTACACTGATCATCCCCATTTCACAGCTGAGAAAGCTGAGGCAAAGAACAGTTGTGTGACCCAGATGGAAGCCTTCAAGGTGGTCCTTTCGTGTCTGGGGCACGCTTTAGCTGTGCCATCAGGGCTGGGTACATAATGCCTCCACTGCCTGGAGGGTGACACAGGAACAACATCACTCACGTCCCAGAGTGGCTGTGAGGGTTAAATGTTCTAAGTCACGGGCTTAAGACTCCTAGAAAACAGTTTGGTGCTGAGTAAGCCCTCCACTAATGTTAAATAACAGAGAGCAACAGGAAGAGCACCCACCCTGCCTTCTACCCCGCGTCCTTCTCTGTTCTTTTCATAGCGCTTAGCATCATCAGAAGTTATAGTATTTAGTCTTTATTTGCTTATTCATCTTTATATCCCCCTTGTCTAAAACAGTGCCTAACACACAGTAGGAACTCTCTAAATACTTGCTGAATAGCCTCATATATTAGGACATGAGAGCTCTCTCCCCCTCCACTCAGTATGAAATGCCCCTCAGCTCACAATTCACAGCCCAGAAACAGCTCATTTTTTTTTTTTTTTTTTTTTGAGACAGAGTCTCACTGTGTTGCCCAGGCTAGAGTGCCGTGGCATCATCCTCGCTCACAGCAACCTCAAACTCCTGGGCTCAAGCGATCCTCCTTCCTCAGCCTCCCGAGTAGCTGGGACTACAGGCATGCGCCACCATGCCCAGCTAATTTTTTCTATATATTTTTAGTTGTCCAATTAATTTCTTTCTATTTTTAGTAGAGACGGGGTCTTGCTCTTGCTCAGGCTGGTTTCGAACTCCTGAGCTCAAACAATCCGCCTGCCTCGGCCTCCTAGAGTGCTAGGATTACAGGCGTGAGCCACCGCGCCCGGCTCAGCAGCTCATTTTTATAGACTGTTCTCTCCCACCCAGCCTCGTCCGCAGTGGATCTCTGAAGCGGCCGCTGTTTGTTTTCAAGGTCACCTTCAAAGGCTGTCGTGCCCAGCCCCCATCTCCCAGCAGCAGGCTGCTCCCACTCGGGTCCCTGGCTGCCTGCAACTTCCCGTGGCCCTTGTGGTCTCCTGCCAGAAGCCGGAGCCCCCGTGAAGCTTTACATACCCACGAGGCCACCGACTGGCCAGCGTCCCTGTCTCCCAGCATGAGGCAGAGAGGGCCCCTTCCTCCTGCCAGGCCCACAGACGTGAAAAATCAACACCCCACGCTGGCCCCAGCGAGCCCTCGGTCTTCAGACTTTCCCCTCTTCTGCTTGATTGATACGCCACCAGCTCCCCGCTGCCCGGCCTTCTGGGAGGCCTGTTTCCCTCTTGATTCTGCCAACCTCAGCTCAGGAAGGGCTCCTAAGCTAAAATCAAGGAGCAACGGACGGATTCGGTGGCGCCCGTTTGTGAAAACCACGGACGAGTTTCAGCAGAGCCTGAGAAACTTTCCCGTCAAGGCAACGACGAGGGGTCTCCGTAGGCAGCTCCTCTGGCTTCTTCCTGCACATGGGGAGGGAGGAGCCTTTTCTGGTCTTGTTAGGGGGATCACAGCTGGAGGGGTGAGTTGGTGGCCCCATCTGGAGCCCTCTGAAGCCAGCCAAGCCACTGCTCTCGTTTACTGGCGGGCAGCAGATGGCAAAACGGCTCTAGAAAGGGAAAACTTGCAGGGAAACAGCTCTTCATAAACAGAAGGAGGGGCAATGTTGATGGAAAGGAAGCATTTTCTCCTGGTCCTTTCCCTGAAGTCTCTTTCTCTGACAGAGAAAAGCAGGAGAAAATGAGTGTCGCTCCAAGAAGCTGGTTTCTTGGGAGCGCTGAGTAGGTGAAGGTATAATTGGGTCTTGATACGTGTTTGTGTGTCTGTGTGTGTGTGCGCGCACGCATGCGTGTGTTGGGGCTGGGGTACAACGCAGCATCCAGGTGTTTCCTAAGCAGGTCTCGAGGTAGCTTCTGCTGAGAGCCAATAGGTGAGATTCAATTCAGTGAACAATTATCGAGTGTTCTGGCTGGCGCTGAGGACAAGAGGGTGACAAGATGGCCCAGGCTGCCAGGAGCTTGCAGGCTGTCAGTAACAAGCCAGGCCAGGCCAGGCCAGGCCAGGCTGGGCTTGCTGTGGGCCAGAGGTGAGCGTGACTGCTTGTCTTTGGAATGGCCCACTCAGCAATAACAAAACACAAAGGTTTGCTTTCACGCGGCTCCCGGTAAGCCAAGGGTGGCCCGCTGTGCAGATGGCTTCCCTGCCCCACCTGGCTGGTCAGTGCACCCCAGCTCTGCAAACAGCAAGCTCTAGCAAGACCTTAGCTCCAAAATATTTCAGAGTTTGAGAGCTCATTAAACCAACAGCATGGACAGCTCCCACTTATAGAGTGTTTACCACGTGCTGTCTGGACTGTTCTAAGTGCTTCACTTGAACACACTGATTTTTATCCCCCTCAACAACCCTATGAGTTAGACGCTACAGATACACAGTCCCTTTTCCAATGCTGTTGGGGCCAGATGTGTTTCAGAATTAGGAAATGTTTGGCTTTCAGAAAGATGATATAGCGTAAGCACTGTGCATTACATATAACACTTGTGGAGGATCACAGATGATGCCCGTGATCAAGCACCTGAACGCTTCTGCAGCCACGTGGAGGGATATCTGCACTCGGAATAATGAGACTGTAGAGAGCCTTGTGTCCGTGGGCCAGGTTTAGCTGCCTCATGAATTTGTGCCAAGCTTATTACAAAAACAACTTCTGGTTTCTGGAGCTTTTGGGGGTTTTGGAATTGAAGATAAAGAAGTGTAACAGAGTAGCTACCCCTCCTCCCACAGATACGGAGGGGAAATATTGACGGTGGGGAATATGTAACACAGGAAATGGCCTCGAAAAAATGTCTTATATCTCTTTAAAACATCCCCGACTTCTTTTGATTGTCTTCAGTGAGATGGACGATTAGAAGCATCAACTGTAGTTGAACAGCAATTGCCTGAAGCTGAGAACCCACTCATTAAAAGCTCTGTATTTCTGCTTATTATTAGGACGATGGCATTTTTAGAAAGTAGTCTCCATCCTCCTCATTTACTGGCAAATGTAATGAACTCCTCTTTCCTTCTCCTCAAACCACTTGTCCTCGTTCTTCTGATGCGACCTCAGGAACAAGTGTCGAGCTTCCGGTAACAGAAGCATGAAGCCCTGTTTGCAGAGTACACAGTGAAACGTGGAGACTTGAGGCTGCTTAGTGGGAGAACCAGGCTTCACACACTCAGCCCTTAAGTACTGCATGGCCTCCCTTATAGGAGCCAACCACACAGTTTGGAAACATATGTCTCTTGTTCCTCTTGGCTTTTGCAAATTCTGTCCCTACTGCCTTGAATGCCTCCAACATCTCATGGTCCAGCCAACTCCTATTCATCCTTCAAAGGCCACTTAAATGCCCCTTCCTCGGTGAGGCGTATGCTGACCCTGGTCAGCTCAGAATGAATTGTCGTATCCTCCTTGGCCCTGCTCAGAGCCACACAGCTCCTCGTTAAACTGTCCAGGAACATTTTCCAGGAAGCTTTAACCACATGCCAGGGGCCCCGCCTGCACTTTGGGATCTGTACAACCCTGGCGTCAATGCCCTGCAGAAGTCTGCAGACCCCCAGGGGCAGCTCTCATCTGTGGCGGTTGTGGCCTCCACGTTTCTCTCCCTCTGAGCTGTTGTTTTCACACGGTAACCAGCCCCTCTTTAATGCTCACTGAGAACCCGCTTCCCAGAGCACACGTGAGGAGAGCTGCCTCTTCTGGACGTTTGTGCTTGGGGAGGGTGGGATGGAGGGTACACCGATGCTATAGGAACACAACCCAGCTCAAACTGAAGGTGGGTCTTGTTCTTAAATGTCCTCTGCAGAACAACCTGGTCCTCCACCCCCACCCCACCCCCGCCGGTGTCCCAAACCTCCCACCTTCTCTCTGGCTCCATCTGTCCCTTCACCTCCCTCCACCTTTTTCCAGCCTCCGCTCTTTCTCGTAGGCAAACCAGCTCCTGTTTCCTCCTTGCAGGGAAACTGCCCAGCTCTTTCCCCTGCTTTTCCTGACACCCTCCTACCCATCCCCTGGGCCTAAGGCTCCCAACTTCTACCACAAGCATCATCAAGGCTTCTCGCCAGAGCAGGCAGCATCCTCCCAGGGGGATTCTGAAAGCAGCAGCCACAATGATAAAAATGGTTCAGTTTATTGCAGTTGTTTACCTGCCTGTCTTCCCCATACTGGTCTATTTTGCTGTGCTCTGTGGTCCTCAGCCTCTAGCACAATGCTGGATGCATAGTAGGGCTTCAGTAAGTGATTACAAAGTGAATGCACGCATGATAAATGAAGAGTAACCCGAGAGAAGATTGAGCGTGGAAGATACAACCGGGGGAGCGGGGGGGAGAGAGAGAGAGAGAGAAAGAGAGAGAGATATTTTGTGTGTGTGCATTTTCTGGGAGGGGAAATCATGGACGTTAGGCCTGGGAATCTGTGAAGGCAGAGACCAGCTACCTAAGGGCAGGTGGGCAAGCCCAGGGGCCTGAGGCTTGAGACAACAGAGCAGCCTACTGATTCAGGGACAGCAGTGGTGAGCTTGACCCCAGGGTAAAGGCCCTGGCTGTGGCTTTTTCCTCCTGGGTATGTAAATGAGGACGGAGCATCATGAGGGGGAATGTCCTCCAACACCCACTTTCCTCTGAGCAGGATGCCTGCACTGTTCAGAATGACGGGACTGCTTTTGGTGTTAAATTTAAGATGCCCACTTGCATCCGATAAACCACCATTGAGTCTCTGCTATGTGCCAAGCCCTGTGTTGGGTGCTGGGGATATAAAGGCATGAAGGGCCTCAGAGTTTAGGGGAGGAGCAGAGATGTAAACAGACGACCCTAGCACAGCAGAGCCTAGTGACCACGAGCTTGCACTTCGGAGCCGGGTTCCCTAGTAAGGTGCTGGGCAACACCACCTAAACGTGTGACCTTGGAAAAGTCATTTTGCCCCTGCATCTTCCCCACTGGGCTGCTGTGAATGGTAAATGGGTTAATATGCATCAAGTCCTTAGAGCACTGGGCACAGAGCATGTTCTGCCTGAGTTTGATACATTGATATACTACTGCTGCTAATGACAATAGTAATTAATTAGTACACATGACAAAGGCTATGGCAGTCTTGCCATGGCCCCCAAGGCCCTACATGGTCTAGCCCTGACCTCAATTCTGAACACACTCCCCACCTGCTCGCTCTAGAGGTTTCTCAACCTAAGCACGATTGGCATTTGGGATTCCAGATAATTCTTTGCTGTGCGTGTGTGTGGAAGCGGGAAGGCCGTGCTGTGCACTGTACAAGGTTTAGCAGTGCCCTTGGCCTCTACTCACTAGATACCAGTAGCATCGCTCCCCGCCCCATGGATGCCATTTAGAAATGTTTCCAGACATTGCCCAGCATCCCCTGGGTGCAGGGGAGGGGGAGTGAAGTGGCCCCTGATAGAGAACACTGTTCCAGGCACACCCATCTTCCCGCTGTTCCTCAATTAAATAAGCTTACTCAACCTTGGGGCCTTAGCACCTGCTGTTCCCTCTACCTGGGGTGCTCCTCCCCCAGATAACCAGATGGCTCAGTCCCTCGCTGTTTTCAGATCTCTGCTCAAATATCACCGTCTTCTCACAGAGGCCTTCTGTGACCACTGTGTACACGCGTGAGCACACGTGCGCACACACACACACACACACACACACACACACACACACACTCACACACACACATGCTCCAAAGCCTGTACCTACGCCACGCAGACTCAGTAGGAGTCATGCTCACAGACTCCCTTTCACCTCCTCCCCTGTAGCGAATCACGTCTGACCAGAGTAAGAGCCGGCCTGATTGGAAAGGCTATGAGCCCAGTCAAGCCAAGACAGGCGCCAGGCTGTGTCTGCCCCTCCGGATTGCGCATTCCCCTCCTTCTTGGGCTGATCAAGATGGGCCTTGGTCAGCCTGTATCTCCCCTTGTTTTTGGATGAAATGACAGAGGTCCAGAGACAGGGACAGATCTGCCCACAGCGCCACAGAGAGTTGGTGGCAGCACAGAATCCCCATCTTCTCTGCTCCCAGGCAGGAATGTTGCTCTCTAGAACATGGAGAGAGAGGCTGGTTGAAGCCTCCTAACATAGCATTAAGGAAAGTCCTTTATCTGCAGAATGAGGGTAGAAGCCCCTCGTGAGGTTGCCGAGGAGATGAAATGAGAAGGCTTATGAAGCAGCCAGCACGTGCCAGTGCACAGGAGATGAACGGATAGTGTTTGCTGTCGCTGTCGTCACCATCATTGCAAGCGCTTGTCTCATGCTGAGTTTATATGGCTTACGTACAGGTTTTGGAGTCCGACTATCTTAGTTCAAATTCCAGCTCTGTTGTTTACTGGCTGTGTGACTCTGGTTAAGTTATGTAATCCCTCTGTGCCTTGGTTATCTCATGTAAAATGGAAATAATCACAGAAAATACCTCATAAGGAGTTTATAAGAATAAAATGAGATAACGTGTATAAAGTGCTGGGCAGGGTAGTCACATACCTTGTCAGTGTTGATCAGGTTACTATTGTCATCATCATCATCACCAGCACCATCATCACCACCATTTTCACTGTCACCATCATCATCACCACCATCATCACTATGACCACCATCCTCATCATCACCACCATCATTACGTCACCATCTCCACCATCATCACCATCACCATTACTACCACCACTACCATCATCATCAATATCATCACCATTACCACCATCGTCATCATCATTGCCATCATCAATGTCATCATCACCATCGCCATCATCATCACTATCCCCATCACCATTCCAAACTTCCCATGAAGTCTAGCACAGTGTGGCTCACAGAAGGGCTCCACAAATCTACTTACTAACTTTCAAATTCCTACCCCTTGGTTTCCAGGGAAGCTTTTACTTTCCCCAAAATACCTGCGTAGAGGATTTCTCAGCTCTCAGAAACTCTTCTGAATACGAGAGAAATTCCAGGAGGACTGAAAAATGCACTTAAGAGGGTTTTATTCATTGAATATTAAACTAATATTAAAATCTCATCCCCTTTTTAAGGCATAAATGAAAATAAGACTTCAAATTTTCTGCAAATAAAAAGGTACAAAGATGAGGAAGATTTCCAGGATCTGCAAAGCTCCGCTTTCTTCTCTGCTAAAGAGATTTCTAAACTAAGGCTCATTTAAGTCTCAGAATTCTCCCCAGGGATCCCACACAGAAACAATGCATCGGGAAAAGGGCCCAGACTCTACTCCTCACTCAGACCAGCTTCTTCTTCACCCCAACACAATGCAAAATGAGACAGAACTCTCTGGAGAAACCCTGTCTCCCTCCCTATTTACTCATTAGCACATCGGAACACTGGCTGTCTCTGGAATCACGCCAGGAGTGGACCTTGACCATGCCCAGAGTGCCACGCTCAAGATCTCTGGGTGAACGTGAATCTCTTGAGGTTTGAGTTTCTAACTCTAGGCTCATCCATGTCCTCCACCTCCCCAACTTCCCCATCCTCAAAACTGTCTTTCTTTTTCAGGGCAAATTTGCAACAGAAGTCTCGAGCAGGAAGTGGATTATTCAGAAGCCCCAAGAGTCAAGGATTGGTGAAACAAGGGGCGGGGGTGTGTTAGTTTCCTGGGGCTGCCATAACAAATTCCCACCAACTGGGTGGCTTAAAACAACAGGAATTTATTCTCTTGGAGTCTGGAGGCCATGAGTTCAAAATCAAGGTGTCAGCAGGGTTGGTTCCTTCTGGAAGCTCTGCAGGAGAATCTGTCCCATGCCTCTCTCCTGGCTTCTGGTGACTCCCAGCGACACCTTGGCATTCCTTGGCTTGTAGCTGCATCGGTCCCATCTCTGCCTCTGTCTTCACATGGCATTCTTCCATTGTGTCTGTGTCTCTGTGTGTCCTCTCTTCTTCTCGTAAGGACACCAGTCTTGGGATTTAAGGCCCAACCTAATCTACTATGACCTCATCTGAACTAATTATATCTGCAAAGCCCCTGCAGTATCTGCAAAGTTTCCAAATAAGATCATATTCTGAGGTTCTGGGGGGACATGAATTTGGGGGGACACACTATTCTACCCAGTATAGGGGCAAGAATTTAAAGAAATTATTTAATGGCTTTCCCCCCACTGGGACCCTCTCTGAGTGCCTCCCACAGCCCTCAGGCCCCTGACATAGGATGGAAATGGGAGATATCGAGTCAGCAATAGAAGCAGCACCGTGGCCCCTCTGAGGGAGAACCAGAGTTTCAAACCATCTTCCCAGCCAGTATCTCAGTATAATCTCACAGTGGCCACAGAGGAAGAGTGGGCAACTGAGGTCAACTGAGATGAGTCTGATATGTCGGATATGCCACCAACCCTACATGTCTATATTAGCTATTATTGGGTTGTTTTTATTATTTGGGGCAGAACACTGCAAAGCTGTGCAGGGGAAGAGGAGGAAAAGGAACAGGCCCCCTGTTTCAAGGCACCCAGCAAGCCACCAGCACCTATTCCAGTGCCTGGCAAGGAGGGGGACTGCAGGGGTGGCAGGTGAATAAAGGAAAAGTGCCCCATTACCCAGAGTCCCCGGCAGAGGATGGTTCAGTGTGTCATGGCCTCGTCCGTGGGAGGCAGCAGACAACTTGTTGGGGGGAGTTGGGGGGAGGGTGTCCAGAGGAGGTCTGTCTGGTGGCTTTCCCTTGCCTTGCAGATGCTCCCTGGGGCTTCCAAGGTCCAAGGCCTGGCTCTGCCCCCATCTGGCGGTGTGGCTCTGGACAAGCCACTTGGCCGTTCTGGGTCTCACTTTCCCATCAGAATTGTGAGGGGGTGACCCTTCGAGGTGTGGCACCCTAGGGTCTTTTGTGGTCCTCACTGGCCCTGCCATGACAGTTCCAGACTTTCAGAAGGAGCCCCATCCCCCAGGTTCTGTCCTGTCCCAGTTAACTAGTATGGATGGGGCTGCTGTTCTGGGTCCAGTCCTGCCGCCAGCTGCCTAGGAGGGTGGACCTCAGTGCTGGTCCAGTCCCAGCTCTGCCCTTCCTTGCTGAGTGGCCGTATGCAAGTCATTTAACTTCTCTGACCCCATTCTCTTCACTTGTCAAATTACAACCGAACCTCTTTATCTCACAGGAGTTCTGACAATGAAATAACACAGCCTGCATAAAACACCCAAACAGTGCATGGCATACAGTAGGTGCTCAGACACACTACTTCCCTTTTCCTCCAGGCTGGGCAGAAGTGGAGCATTAGACAAGGCACGATACAGCCTCAGCAGTGAGGATGAGGATGAAGAGGAAGAGCATGAAGATGGCAGCAAAGAACAGTCATCGACTACTTGCACCCTACTGTACTGTGCCAAGTATAACCCATTTGAATCCTCACAACATTATTCCCATTCTACAGAGAAAGAAACTGAGGCTCAGAGAGTCAAGCAAGCTGTCCAAGGTCACGCAGCTACTAAGGGACAGAGCAGGGACTTGAACCCATTTCTTTCGTACTGTATTGTACTGATGGCCTCCCACAGAGTGAACATTTGAGCCACTTGAGCTCTTTGCCCTGCTGCCAAGCAGGAAGGTACAGATGGAAGAACAGAGCATGAGGCTTGGCAAGCAACAGGCAGCTGAGGTCATGCCTGCAGGGTCCTGGGTGACAGTGCTGCTTTTTATCCAGCTGAAGAGGGCCATGCTATTGCTGTCTTCCCAGAAGGACTCTGTCCCTGGGCTGGGAATTGGGACAGCTCTGAGCTTGCAGAATCCTTTCTGTTCTAACAAGATTGAATGCTGTGAATTTGTACCCAGAGACCCCATCCATTAGTTGATTAAAAGCTATAGATCAGCCTGCCTGGGACCCGCCAGTACCATTATGAATAAGAAGTGTCAGGAAATCTTTCCACATAACCAATGTCTTCGAAATTGCCATGGTGACAGTTAATAAAACTTCGGAGTCTATCTTTTCGGCAAGCCGGCTCTGCTGCCAGGCAATAAAATTTGGGATAGCCTTTGATGCAGTTTGTATTTAAATGAGCTGTGAGTGCCGTATCTCAAAGTTCCACACCCTCGGATTTAAAAAAACCACTACCATCAAAGACTAGCTTGTCAAACCGTTATTCCCGGCTAACACAGGCAGCTGTGAATAATGTTACGGTTTGCCCAAGATTATCGAGAGGCAGAAGGACTACCGTAGTGCCACACGCATGGTCACTGGTCACTAGAGCCAAACTGCCCAAGTTCAAATCCATGTTCTATCACCTCCTAGCTGTGTGACCTTGAGCAAGTAACATAACCTTTCTGTGCTTCCGTTTCTTCATCTATAAAATGGGGATAAAATGTAGTAACAATTTTAGGGGGCAGTTGTCAGGATCAAATGTGTTAATATGGACAAAGCTTAGAGTGGTTGCTGGCACGTGTTAAGTGCATATTCATTTAATTAATAAACGTTTATTATGTATCTGCCTTCAATTTCTCACGCCTCTCTGATCTGCCCTCTTTGGCAGTGCCCTTCCGTACTGACTCTTGAGCTGGACCTTGTGTCTTCATTTGGCCAAGAGAATGCAATGGGTGTGACTGTCTAGACATAAAGAAACCTTGTTCTATTCCGCTCGCTCTCTCGGTGCCCTGGTGTGGCCGTGAGAGTAGGCCTGGGCTAGCCTGCTACAGGACTAGAGACAGTCAGGGAGAGCCCAGCTGTCCCCTCTGAGGCCAGCCTAGATCAGCCTGCAGCCAGCTGACCCCCTAACTGTGAGACAGCCCAGCCCAGAAAGCAGAACTGACTCCCCGACCTGCAGCTGACCTACAAGATGCATGTGAAAGCCCAGCTGAGACCAGAGGAGCCACCCACCTGTCCCCCAGACTTGCACTAATACATGCTGTTTAAGTCATTTGGAGTTTTGAAATGGTTGGTTCCACAGCAATACCTAACTGACACAGGACCAATTACGTACTGAGAGCTGGAGTAGGCATGGAGGAGACAGGGGTGAGTGGGACGTTGATCACAACCCTTAGGGGTTCACTGCTCTGCAGGGGAAACATAGAAAAAAAAATCCCACTACCACCAGGCCTTGTAGGATCCCCCACCGAGAGGCAGAAGGGGCACTCCAGGCAGAAAGACCAGCATGGGCAAAAGCACAGAGTTGAGAAAGGACCATGGACCTGACCCCTCCTTGGGTTTGGAGACAAATGCAGATGTTGAAGTATTTCTTTAGGAAACTTGCCTGAGATCACACAGCTAAGTGGTACAGATTCATCCCCACCCATGTGACACCGTGCCCCAGTTTTAGAATCAGAGGGACAGGGGTTCCCCCACTAGCTTTGCCCCTCACTAGCTGTGTGACCTTAGACCACATGCTTGAGCTCTCTGATCCCACTGTCGTCCACCCTCACTGAGAGCACTAACCTAGGATTTGAGATGTATAGGAGGTGCTAAATCCATAATAGCTGTGTCTTTTCTTCTTCTCCTCCCGTGCACACAGCCCTAGGCATTGGCATGTACAATCACTACCAATCGCCCCTGGACCAGTGACTGGACCTTGCTAAGCCTCACTTTCCTCCTCCGTTAAATGGAGATGGAGAAGACCCAGTTTGGCTGTGAACGTTACACAGATGTGAGTGTATAAACGTGCTGAGCTCAGTGGCTGGCGTGCAGTAAATACCCAACACCTGTTAGCTGTTGTTACAGTACCGTTAGTCTTACTCTTCGATGTGTTGATAGTTGAGCAGTCTTGCAGGGCAAATGCGAGTTAAAGAAATGGGGGCGGGGCGTGTAAACCAGGCAGGTAGGGAAGTGCACGTGCGTTTAGCTGTCTGGGAGGAGAGCTGGGTGTGTGGGGAGAGCAGCGAGGGACACAGGTGGGACGTAGGCAGGGGTCAGGTCCCGAAGGCCTTGTCTGCCATGCTAAGAGGCCCAGACTTCTCCGTGAGGGCAGTGGGAAACCTCTGGAGAATTTTAAATGAGACATGATATGTTTCTGATAGTGTGTTCTGGCGGTTGTGTGCAGGATGAATTAGAGGGGACCAGGCGAAGATAGTTATTTATTAGCTGCAGGGAGCGCATCCATCCGTTACACACCGCCCTGCGGAGGGCTCAGCTCTGCGCAGGGCAGCAGAGGCTGGCGGGGCGCCTCAGACAGCCCTGCCTTCAACATTCTCCAAACAGACTCGCCTTCGGAGTCGCAGCATTCAGCCGGAAAAAAAAATGAGGTTTCCACCTTGTGCTCTGCAAGAAGCAGGTGAAAGAGCTATCAAAGCCAACCAATCTCTTCTCAGATTAAATCATGAGCAAGAGAAAGTAAGAAAATCCATCCTCTGCCGTGCCATATTCTTCTCTCTTTAATGTCACTTCTTTCAAACCTATCAAAGCAAAACGTGCTGTACATGGCGGTTGCATAATATCACAGGACTGCTGTTCAGCATCCATCTGCCCTGCAAAAGGGCACCGTTTCTAACGCTGAATTACTTGACCTGAGAGTCTTTAAAAATACTTCACATGCTTTTTAAAAAATATATAAATGCATATTGAAGGAGCACAGGGAACCTCACCCCAAAATATGGCTGCTGGTATAACGTGTATTTTGAATGAAAGACCCTTAGAGATCAACAGATGCTAGAAGAGACATTTCCCCCATCTAACTAAAGACCAGATCGACCCACTATGGAGAACAACTGTTTTTCCTCTCCACTCCCCTGTGTTAGCCTCACATCTTCTCCCTTCAGGAGTGGGAACCTCGTTTTAGGTGCAAAAACAGAAGTCTGAAAATTTAAGTGGTGTGGCTAAGGGTACACAGATGGCAGGCGACGGTGATGCTATCGTGCTCCGTGGCCAGCGGAGCATGGTGCTTAGAGGGATTCCAAAGACGCTGTAGGTGGGTGGGGTCCCTCCCTCCGGAAGCTCAGAGCCTCCTGGGCTGGGAAGGAAGATTAAGGCAGTGAAATGAGACGCATAGGAGGGGGTCCCTGCAGCCTTACGGTTCTGCATTTTGGGATGTCCATTTGTTACTTGTCCTATGTGCCATCTGGGGACCTTATGCTCACGTGGCCAATTTAGATTTGGGGAGTTCTGCTTCATCAGAGCGTACTTATGAAACAGACATTGCCCCTCAACAGAATTCCTCTTCTCCCATGCATAACCTGTTTTGCCAGGATCCAAGCCCCAGCCTTTGTGTAACCTCAAGATGGTATATAAGAGAAATCCCATCTGCAGGGAGGAGACGTCCCAACTGCACCCTCCGGTGCTGCCTGGGTTTCCGGGAGCCCAGGACGCTGGGTCTAACAGCTTTGAGTCTAGCCTGCCCCAGACACATGGCTGTCTCACCCAAGGTCACACGACTGACAGGTGGCTGCACAAGGGTGGCCCTAGGTCACCTGGCTGCAGCCAGGGCTTCCTCTTACACTTCCTCCTCTTACTTCTCAGTACTGGGCCTGCATTTCATGATAGCCTTCCTCATGCTTTTCCAGACACTGCTGGGACTCATTCATTCATTCATTCATTCGTTCACTCAAGAACTCGTCACTGAGCACCTACTCTGCAGTCCTGAGCCTCACAGTGAACAAATGCAGGCTCTGGCCCAGCTCAGATGCTCCTTGTGACTATAGTTGCTGGTGGGTGCTTTGCGTGCCATGCCTTGGGCTTGGTTTAGAGTTTTGCTTTAAGTTTAAATTATTTCTGTCCTTGTCTCTTCTCGTGTATTTGGGAGCCACCCTCCTTTCTTTCTGGGTGCCATTTACAGAGACGGGAATCAGTGTTAGTGCTCAGGCTCTGAACGGTGCCCCCTGGGGGCAGAGTGAGGAATTGGTGGTGAAAGACGAGGGCGTCTCCAAACCCTGGGTGTGGGACATGGGCAACTCAAACAATTACAAAGGCCCACCGTAATTACACACTTTAATTCACCTGCTCCTTGCAGCGTCCCTTAAAGTTAGGAAAAGATTCTCATTTTTGCAGGTGAGTCAACCAAAACTAGACGATCGATATTTTGTGCAATCTTAAGTGCTGGAGCCCGATTCGGGAGATAAATTTCCCAATCAGATCAGTACGATTCCTGTTTCCATCTGGGCCTCCTTCTTCTAATCTCGAAAGCAATTACAGAACTTACTTTCACAAGGTTGCTCTGAAGTTCACTTAAGACAACTATGGAAAAGTCTTTAGCCCACGTTGATTCCAGCTTACAATCCCGGCCCAGGCAATCGCTTTGTAAATATTTGGAAAGAGAGTGAAACCCCCTGCACCTGGGACTTGCCCGGGGCCAGCACTGCAGGCCCACCTGGAGGTGGGTCAGAAATTGAAGCTCAAGTTCTCTTGGCCTCACTAAGCAATTCCAGAACCGTCTTTTTAGCTTGCAGGAGGTCTTAATGAAGAGGCTGTTCTTGGCGCCTCTGCCCTCTCTCTCGAGGGGGGCGGGCTCCATAATTCTTGTGGAGAAAACCATTACCTGGGTTGACCTGCGAGTCCTGTTGTGGGCCTTTCTACCTAGTAATTGCAAAAACTAATACAGAGCTGGGGAGCGCTGCCGCTATTTGAATTTCAAATGTGGCAGTGCTGCTCGAAATATCCCAGCTGCAGGTGAGGACACGCTTCCCTCTCTCACTACCCCCACCTGCCAACCACCAGCTTGGGGCGCAGGTTTGGCAGACCTGGATTCCCAGGTAACCACCAACACGAAAAACCAGGCGGGGCTCAGGGAGGTGGGGAGAAGGTTTAAAAAGTTGATCTAATGTCCTTGGCCTCCTCTTCTCATGAGGGGTTCACTAAGAGGGGCTATGAAATCCTGAGTGGATAACCACCTTCCAAAGAATTAGAATATCCTTTTTAAAATCCCATCGTTTGAGGAATTATAAAGCTCTTTTTTTGGAAGGCACTTTCCAATGCATTCTGTCATCAAATCTTTCCACCAGCCCCCTGGAGTAGAAGTTATTAGCCACATTTTCCAGATGAGGAAACTGAGGCTCAGAGAGGTGAAGTAACTTGCCTTGTGCCACACAGTGTGCCAGCAAGACAGCTGGGATCTGGGATCAATCTGCACAATTTGAGTCTGGCCTCTTTTTCCCACCCTGTGTCCACTGGAAACTTCATTTTGGTGATTCTTTTCTTTGGGATTAAGGACTTTGTCAGATCAGTCACTCTAGGGATGGACACAGAGGCTGCTGGAGCCCAGGCTGGAGCTCTGCTAACCTCAGGATGGACCCAGGAGCTGCTCTGGCCTCCTTTTGGTTACCTAGGGTTCACCTCCCTGCCTCCATGTAGGGGACACGGGGAAAAAGTGATCCTGTCCTTTAGGATGTCAGGCATTTGACTTCCCAACAAATGCTCACTGGGCCCATGCTGTAGGGCACACTGGATTTCCAGTCTCCATAATTCACAAAACCTGACTCTCCAGGCTCTAAACTGTCCCTCCCCTCAACAAACCACTACGAATAAACATGCCATCCAAGTAAAGGCGGCATGCTTGTTACCTGACATGGAGTCCCCTGGTCTCGTTCTACCCAGACTAACTCTCAGACACTCTGATCTAGGAGCCCAAACCGCTTCTCATGTAAGAGGAGGCCAGGAAGGCTCCGGTTCTTCTTCCTGTGCATTCGGTGCTGTCCTTACTATGCCTTTGCTGAAGCAGTTTCTCCTGCCTGGGTGCCTTCCCACCATGGCAGACAGAGTAACAGCTCCCCAAAGATGCTACACCCTAATCCCCAGAACCTATAAGACAAAGAGGGGTTGCAGATGTGACTAAGCTGAGGATCTCGAGACTGGGGAGGCTACCCACCGGGTTATCCAGATGGGCCAATGTAATCACAAGGCTTCTTGTAAGAGGGAGGCAGGAGGGTCACAGACAGGAACCGGGATGATAGCGCAGAGTGCTATTAAAGGAAGGGGCCACAAGCCAAGGAGTGCAGGAGCCTCTAGAAACAGGAAAAGGCAAGGAAGTGGATTCCCCACTAAGCCTTTAGGAGAAAGGCAGCCCTGCTGACACCTCGATTCTAGGGCTTCTGACTTCCAGCACTGTAAAAGAAAAAGCTTGTGATGATTTGTTGCAACAACAACAGAAAGCTAATAGACCACCCATCTCACCCTGTTGAATATGTTCCCTTCGCTGAGACAACTTGAGCTTTCCTTTCAGTATAAAAGCTGCTTGTGTCTTGCAGGTGTCTCTGAGCACCCTCTCCTAGCCTGGCACACAGCAGGCGCTCGACAGCTGTTTAAGAAAATGAATAAATGAGTGAATGAATCAATGCTAATGAATGAGTTTCTCGAGGGCAGCATCTCTGCGTTATTCATCTTCATAGCCGGAATGCCGCAATGCCGTGCCGTGTGCCTGGCACGTGGGCGGTGCGCACTAAGTGCTTACCAAATGAATTGCAAAACGAAGGAATACACTGTAGATCGTAAGTTCCTTGAGGCCAAGACACTGTCTTATAATTTACATTCTTGAATTCTCAGGGCCTGGCTCAGGGCCTTGGGATGGAGGTTTTGCCGAGTAAATGCCTGTGGATGGACAGCCAGAGCGAGTGGGCTTAGACTTACACGTAACGATCGGCACCCTTCCACCGAGGTCTGAAAAATCCGGACGGAGACCTGAGCGTCAGTGTGCGATTGTCGGCAGCGGAGGAGCTAATTAAGGGGGGTGAGGCTCCAGGGGAGGGGGTAGCCGTGATCAGAGGCAAAGTGGCCAGTGATGCTGGTTTCTAGGGCTGCGACCGTGCCTCAGACAGCTCCATGCAGAGATCTCCCGAACCTCTTCCCCCTCTCTGGAGCGTTCCATGGTCCCCTGGACCCTCTGCTGGCCTTTGATGGGGCTTCTCTCCCTCTCATTCCTGCTCCCAGCCCCTCGCTGGCCGCACAGCCCAGCCGCAAACTGCCCCTTTAGAAACAAATCCCCGCTCCTCGTTTCCACGTCGGTGATACGATCTCCCTTTCTCCCCCAAAGGCTGAGCACGTATTTTTATGTGTATTCATTAATGTGCCAAACATCTTGGGGTACATAAATGAGCACGGGTTTTGCAGACGCTGTTACTTTTATCTCAAATAGACATACACGGGGTTTGGGCGCCACCTCCTCATGACTGTGTGATTTCTATGGCGTGTCACCAGCTTCCCCTGATCTCAATTTTCTCGCACGTAAAACAGGAATAATAATGTCTACCTTGGAAGGCATTTTGTTCATTTGCTTATTCATTCATCCATGGCTCCAGTAAGTGTCTCAGTGGCTGGTCTACACTAGTCCTTGGGCTGGCCATTGAGCACAGTTAGGTGCTGGTTACAGGGTTAACCTGGTGGGCGCTTGATGGGCCTCGCCAGTGTCTGACACATAGTAGGTGGTCACGGGATCCGGGCTTGCTTTCCTTGTCCCTTCTCTGTGTAGGCTCAGTTCTGACTTAGATCCCAGGGTACAGTCTAGAAAGCTAAGAACCCCAGATACGCTGTGGAAAGGGACAAGAGAAGCCAGGGGAGGGGACTGACAGCCCCATCCCACTGCCATGCTTCTCTGCGGGCCCCTGACCACCCCCCGCTTCCCCAGCCCCTGTAGACCCCATCCCACCTCCCACGGTTCCTGCGCCAACCCGACTTTGGCTGCCATATTGCCCACTCCCCCGTGGCTGGGACTGCAGGGTCGGGGGATCAAGCCACCTTCCAGGTCCAGAGACTCGAGGCTGAGGCTCTGTGTTCACCTCGGGGTGCCTACCTGCTCCCCTCCCCATGTGGCCGATCCGTGAGGCAAGGGTTCGGGATTTGGCCTTTGTTCCTGAATCCATCTCAGCACCCGGCAGAGCACCCACATGTCACAGTGAGGGGAAGAGTCAGTCCTTTCCAAGGGCAGGAGGCTGGACCCAGCTGTTTAGGTCCCCAGCGGGCTCTGTTCTGTACTCCCTGCACCGTTGGGGTCTCCATCACGTCATCTTGGACCTACCACCACAGACTGTAGCTCGGATTATGAATGTGCCCCTTGTGGGTCTTAAATATTCAGAGCCTACAGTCTATTTCCAACACAGCCCTTGGAGAAAAGCCAAAGTCCTTCCAAGGGTCTACAGGTTCTCTGCAATCCAGCCCTCAAAGCCCCTCTGACGTCTTCTCCTACTCCCCTGCCCCACTCACTCTGCCAGCTTTGGCCATGCTGACTTCCTTGCTGTTCTTTAAACATGCCTGCCATGTGTCTACCTCAGGGCCTTTGCACTTGCTGTTCTCTCTGCCTGGAATGCTCTTCCTGCAGAAATCCACCTGGCTTGCCCCTTCCCCTCTTTCGGGTCTGCGGTGGAGACAATCATGTGTCACCAAGATCCGCCTTCTAAATAGCTGCTCCAGCTGTCAGCTTCCCTCAGGGTCTCCACACCCCAAAAGAGCCCCTCCCCGGAGGCCATGCAGGCTTCCAGCACAGCCCGCACCCAGGGAGTGCAGGATGCAAGCGGTAAAGGCCAGGGACAGCGCTGAAGGGCCGAAGGTCTTTAGAACTCCCTGAAGGATTAGCTGAGGCTTCCCTGGGGCCAGCTGCACAGCTCATTTCTCCCTCCGCCCTTCCTGCTTCCTTTCCCTTCCCTTCCCCTTCCCCAGGTGTTGGTCCCTAATAAACCTCCATGAGAATTGCTATCCTGGAATCGGCTTCCCAGGAAGCCAACCCTGACCAGGTCTTTGCTCGACTGTGAAACCTCAGGGAGACCTTTCCTCACAGCCCCATGAAAACAACTGCTTCCCGCCCCAGCAACTCTCAGCCTCCCCCATCCTTGCTTTTTCTCCGTTGAACCTATCACCGGCCAGCACAGTCTGCAGTTTACATGTATATTTGCTGCCTCCCCCACTAGCCACAAGCTCCATGAGGGCAGGGACTTTGTTTTGTTCATGGCTATCTCCCTTTCTAGGTGCTGAGGCCACAGCCATAAACACAACATAAACGATTGTCGGATGAATGAATGAATGGAAGGATGAATGAGTGGCTTGTTCTTCCGGCTCCACGCTTTTCTAGTCGACTCCTCCAGTTTTGGGCTTCCTGGCTGCCCGTCCTCCCTCGTCAGTTTGGGGGCATCCCCTGCCCCCTGGCCCTGCCTGCTGTCAGGAAATCGCTCTCCCTCCATTTCCTATGGTGGGTCATCTGCTCGAGTTTCCCCTTTGCTCCTGAAGAACCTAAGAAAACAAGCCCTGCCTTTTCATTTTCGGCAACTCATTCTGACCCAATGCACCCACTCTCCTAATAGAATACAGCTGCTGCTGTGGTCTAAATGTTGTGTCCCCCCCAAATTCATATACTAAAAGCCTGACCTCCAAGTGATGCTATCTGGAGGTGGGGCCTTTGGGAGGGGATTAGGTGATGAGGTGGGGCCCTTCTGAATGGGATTAGGGCTCTTATAAAAGAAGATTGAGAGAGACACTCCCCTCCACCACGAGAGGACACAGAAGAAGGCATTGGGAAGCCGGCCCTCGCCAGACACCGCGTCTGCCGCTGCCTTGATCTTGGACTTCCCAGCCCCCAGAACTGTGAGAAATAAATGTCTCTTGTTTATAAGCTACCTAGTTTATGGTATTTTATCTGAGCAGCCCGAACGGCCTAAGACAGCTGCCCTGGGATTGCAGCACACCAAGTCCAGGAGAGAAGGTTCCAGCACAGCAAGCAGACCAAGTCTCCCCACCGCGCAGCCCTCCCTGCTGCTCTTTACTTAAGAGTCCTCCTGGGCCTCTGGGAAGCATAATTATCTAACAGGATTTGCATGCTTTAAGCTTTTCAGGAGTCCTGGAACCATTAGCAGCCTGGAGGAAAAGAAAGGAAAAACAGAGGAAAGAAACCCCCTCCCCACCTCTTCATTTACTACTCTGTTTCCTAAAATTTAGGAGCCTGGTGAGAAAAAAGCCATGAGATGTTAAGATATTCTGCCAGATAAATGTTATCCAGAAAACATCAATCAAACCCCTGCATCTTGCAAAACATGATTAAACAAACAAACAAAAAGTGTTTGGCTCCTGACAGGCAAAAAAAAAAAAAAAAGAAATCTACAGCTTTCTCTACTTTCCGGACACAAATTAGGTTACAGCCCAGAAAGGAGGAAAGTGATTAGAGCTAACACTCTATTAAATTCTAACAGGATCCAAATTACTTTGAAAATTTCTTGCTTAATTGGAAAAAAAAATCCAAAATAAAAACATCCATTCACTCACTCACTCATCTACCCATTCAGCTAATGTTTACTGGGTCCTAGCTACACACCCTGAGCTAGGTCCCGGAAAGGCAAAGACAGGATGACTCCTCACTGCCCTCAAGAATAAGAAAATAAAAGGGTTTCTCAGAGTGTAGACCAAGGGTGTTTTAAAAAACTTGATTCCAGGGCTCCATCCCAGACTTACTAACATCAGAACTCAGGGGAAGCGGAGGGGGATGGGAATCATATTTCTGCAATTTAAGCAAAAACCCAGGTGATTCTTAAGCACTTTAAAGTTTTGAGAATCACTGGCCTACTGTCCCCACCCGAGCTGTGGCTGGTCAGTCTCCGGTGCCACCAGCTCAGGCATTTCGACTAGTCGGCTGACTTGGGATTGAACACTAACCTTAACACAACCTAACTGTGTGATCTGAACAAGTCACTTCCAACTGGGGCCTCATTTTCCCCATCTGTAAAATGGGAGAAAGGCTACAAATTTGCTAAGGTTCTTGTGAGAATTTAAAGGAGGTTAGGTATGGCATGCCCTTGGCTGGCTCAGGCATCACTCGATGCAGCTGTTACCTTTATTGTCACATGGGGGTGCCTCACCCCTTCCAGTCACTTCCACTCTCTTTTCTCTTCTCTGTCCTTTCCCCGTGTCCCTTCCTTCATTCTTTCATTCGAGAACAATTATTACATGTCACATAGGTTGCTGGTGCCGTATTAGGCAGCTGGGGAGTTGAAATGAGACTCTCGCAGACGCGGTTCCAGGTCTGGCGGAGCACGCATGCTCATGGGGAAGCGTTCATAAACACAAAGTGAACAAACCAAGAAAACAGTCACGGCTGGGCTAATTTCCATAAATGAAATAAAGAAGGAGCAGAGGTGGAGAATAAAGGAGGGACCCTAACTAGGAGGCCAGGTAAGGGGGGGCTTCTTTGAGGAGGCGACAGGCAAATGGAGGCAGGAAGGATGAGAAGGGCTTGGAGATTCAAACCTTCCAAGCAGAAGCAACGGCACAAACACATGCCCTGAAAAGTCGGCGTGAACTTGGGGTGTCTGGGCAACTGAGAGAAGGCCGGTGTCGCCAAGTGGAGGCCACCAAGGCGTGAACCTGGAGGAGGAGGCAGCGATCAGATGACGTGGGGTCTTATGAGCCGGGCCGACTATGGAACGGGCCCACACACAACAGAATGGATGCTGGCTGCAGTGCCGAAGGGGCCGTGACCCCAAATGTGCCAGGTATTAGCCCTTCATGGCTGTGCTGAGAGGAGATGGGACCAGGGTTCCCAGGTAATGAATCAGACTAGACTTCTAATAACCAGTTGAGCCTTGCCAATGAATATCAGCTAAATATCAGGCCATCAAATAAATCATATGAAGGCATTTATATTTTATTCTAGGCACGATGGGAGGCCACTGATGAGTAACCCAGCAGGGGGTTAATAGCAGCAAGTTGACATTTAAAAATCTCACTCTGTTAGCAAATTTTAAGTATAATAAAAACAAAACAAAACAACCCAATAATAAAAGGGGGCAGGAGGAAACTTTGGAAGATGACAGATATATTTATGGCCTCGGTGGTGATGATTTCACAGGTGTATATTTAATCCCAAATGCAGAGATGTATAATACATAATATGTGCAGCTTTTTATATATCAATCATACCTCCATAAAGAAGCTAATAAAATAAAATAAAAAGCCCATTCTGGTTACTCGGAGTGGGAGGGGACATGGGGAGAAGCCCTCTGGGCTGGGCCAGGAGAGAAGGGGGACGAGGGGGAGGGGGAGGGAGGAGAGGAGGAGGGGACAGTGGGCGGAGCCTCAGCCCCACCCGCGTGGTACCCAAGGCGCACTGGGCCCCGCCCCACCGATAGGCTCAGTCATCCACGAACACTCACCAGACTGGAATGCATAGCATGACCATTCCAGACAGCAACCAGAGACCCAGGGAGAGGTGAGATTTCTGACTTGCAGATGTCCCTCCCGCCCCCAAGAAGCAGGAAGCTTGAGTCAAGAAATGAGGGGCTAATTGGTCTGACTGCTTCCACACACATTCTGAACACTCCCAGAGCTGAAGTTCAGATCCGGCTCCCATCAAACTGAGCCGGCCAACCTTATCATTAAGCCAGGCATGCCTGGCTAAGGTTAAATTCTGGAAGAAGAAAAACACCAGACAACTGAAGTGCTGTTATCTACGAATTACAGCACCATTAAAGACGTGCAATTATTAGCACTTCATGTGTGTGGGTGACTGTCTTTATGTTCCAGCAACAAACAAACTGTTTGTTCTTCAAGAGGCAAATGTTAGCCACACTTCCAAGGCTGTTAACAACCACAATAATAAAATAAAACGGGTGATGCCTTGCGTTTGCAAAACACATTACCATGTACTAATTGCCTAATATTGGCACAGGCAGGAGTGTTTTCTTCAACTAAACAGATACTAAGTAAGAATTTTTTGAATGGTCGTGCGACTACTTGGCATTCTATGTCATTTCACCTGCAGCAACTGTCCTCCGAGAGGCCAGCAGCTTCTCATGCTAGAATTTGTTTTTCCATCAGGGTTATCACTAAAAGGATCTGGTGCTAATGTGTCTCATCTTCAGTGAGAACTTTGGAGACACTAAATTGAAAGAAAGGCTGCAAGAATCGAAGGGGGGAGTGAGGGCAATGATAGCAATTTAAAGAAGTTTTCAGATGGCTGATGCTTTTCATCTGTCAGAAGATGTGTTTCCAGAAAGCACAGATATTTGCATTTCCTGAAGACAAAGCATCAAGCATGTAAAGAATATTCCAATGCCACTTGAGGCTGCAGTGTACAAGTTTCTGAAAGGCTGAGAGCAGCAAAGCAGGATGAGGCCGGGCTCCCGCTGTCCCCGCACAGCCACACAGCCACACCCCATCTAAAGGAATCCATCCCGCAAGGTTCTGCACAGTTGACAGAAGACAATCTTTGAATGGCAGACCTGTTCCTGTGGCCTGGAAAGGCACGACTTGATAACTACCCACCCTCAGTAGAAAGGTTTACAGGTGGTCTCCGCCACCGTCCCCCAGTGCATGGAAGAAGGGGGCCGTGAGACCCCTTCCCCACCCCATCCCCCTTCTCTCCTTTGGAAGGAAAGAACCTCACACACAGTGGTCACAGTGACTGTAGCCCAGGGCAAAGTCAGGGACACAGGAGTCACTTCGTGGCTTGGGCCTCGGGCCCAGCTCAGGGTCTCTGGATCACCTTCGAATGGTCTCCCCACGAGAAAATATCCTCAGGAGAGACCCGCTGGGGCCAGAGGAAACAGGCAAAATGCAAATCAGTCCCTGCTGTTTGGACTTAGCAGCCCTGATCAAGGTCAAGGTTGTTTGGGGGTGAGTCAAGATCAAGAAAGGGCAAACAACCTCCCATACCCACGGTCATAGGTTAATAGGTGGCCCTCCCCAAAAATATGTCTACTTGCTAATACCCAGAACCTTATTCTTGGAAAAGGGTCTCTGCAGATGTATTATAATTAATTCAGTTAAGGATCTTGAGGTGAGGAATCATCTAGGATTATCGAGGTGGGCCCCTGTGTCCAACAACAAGTGTCTTTCTAAGAGGAAAGCAGAGGGAGATTGAGACAGAGAGGAAGAGGCAACATGACCATGGAGGCAGAAACTGGAGAAATGCCAGCAGCCCCAGAAGCCAGAAGAGGCCAAGAACTAATTCTCCCCTAGAACCTCCAGAATGAGTGCTGCCCTCCTGACACCCTGACCTTGAACTTCTGGCCTCCAGAACTGGGAGAGAATCAAGTTTTGTGGTTTTAAGCCACCCAGCTTATGGCAACGTTGTTACAGCAGCCACAGGAAAGTAATACGCATCGTCAGAGGACATTAACCAAAGGGGCTTACACCATCGACAGCCCAAGCTTTCTCGGGAAGGCTCCGTGGACCCCTAGGAGTTCAAGAATGACTTTTATACTCCTGAGGTCATGTACAAAATTCTGTGTGACTGAGCAATCGGGCACTTTGGGGGTGGGAAGGTGGAGGTGTCCATAGCTTTCATAAAACTCTCAAATGGGACCAGGACCCCAAAAGTACCCAACACCACAGACCCTCTCCATGAAGGTCCAGAGCTGTCCAGGGTCAGACAGCTCACCATCCATTCACTCACTCATTCTAGCAATCATTCCACTGGAATTTTTCTTTAGTTTATCAGCAAAATACAGATTTTATTAAATTATCATTCCAGGTTCTGAGATATGAGGCTGGCTATGACAACCTGTCATGTTTTTCAGTCCTCGTAAAATTAATTTATTTCTAAAATTGCAAATTTATTTTCCTGTATCTTGCACTCTAGCAATTTTTTTTCTTTATTTTCCACAAGTTTTTACTGATATGTAATAGTTGTACCTCTTTTGGGCATACATGTTCCACAAGGATTTATAAAGCACCTGTTATGTGCTAGGTGCTCCATTGTGCTGGGAAAATAGACATAGAGAAACAAGCTCAACATCTGGATATTGTGCCCACTAGGACCAAATTCTGTTAGGCCTTGACTGCTTGTCAGATCTGGCAGACTGTCAGACTTACCTGGCAGGCAGGTTAGGCATCCTGGACTCTCTGAGTCACTCATGGCATATGTTGTCATGTGAAATCCTCACATCCTTAGAATGTTCCAGAAATTCTAATATAGGAACCATACTCCTGACTGTCTGTCCTCCGAGCAGTGGCTCCAAATCCTTGTGTGACCACGTGATCACGTTAGTGGTATAGTAACCACAATCCCAGAGCTGACTGCGGCTCACACTCAGGTCCCCAAGCCCAACCTGTCACTCACTCTCTGCTTAGTATCCCATTGAAGAGTCCTCTTTTAGCACCTGTCACATTATTCCCAGAAGGAACACAAGAGACTCGTTGGTCCGTAGCTGCTTGAGGCCAGGGGTTGAGTGTCATTTTTGGATTCTCCCTCCTAGCCCCACATATGACACCTTGGAGAGTATTCAGTAGGTGTTTCCAGAATGAAGAACGTGCCAGTGAACCTTCCCCTATTCCATTCCTTCCACCGCAGCTTAGGAAGAATCACGAAAACTCCACATTGGCAGGCGTGGGGAAATGCGTGCACGTGAACTGAGCTGGTGGCACAGCAAGTGGCTTTCGTGTTGAGGGGGATGCCCTGGAAACACACGGAGTTTAGCACAGTCTGTATCCGCGCTGTCCAGTGTGGCATCCACTAGTCACATGTGGGTACTTACATTTAAATTAAAATTTTAAAAAATTGAAAATTCACTTGCCACATTTCAAGTCCTTGATAGCCACACGTGGCTAATAGCTGCTGTATGGGACAGTACAGATATAGAACATTTCCGTCGGTGCAGAATGTTCTACTGAGCGGAGCAGAGCTAGGCCCCCTGGCCCCATAATTCCACTTCAGAAATTACATCCTGAGGAAGTAATAAAGGAAAAGCACAAAGTAGCCTGTACAGAGGCACCATTTAAAATAAGGGGAAGTTGGAAACATCCCAAATGCTTCCACGTAGGAGACTGGCTAAGTAGGCAGTAACAGCACAGAGGGAAAAATAATGACCCTCTTACATTTGTATTCATTTATTCATTCAATAAATATTTATTGAACACCTACTATGTGCCAGGCCCTGGGTAGACTGAAAGAGACGGATGCCAAACAAGGCAGAGAAGCCCTCAGACCTTATGGTATCTTCATTCCAAAGCAGGGGAGCCAGACTATAAACAAGTAGGTGCGTGAACAAAGAGTATATCGAAGTGTGTTAAATATAGTCAAAGAAATAAAAGCCTTGGGGCCATAGAGAGTGACTGGCGGGGCAGAGAGAGCGGTGTACAAAGTGTTCTCGTGTGTATTACTTCCCTAATCCCGAGAAGGTGCAGCGGGCTCTCAGGGTATGTGGACTGAAGTCAGAGCCGGGGAATGTGTGTACTCAGTGTCAAGTGTGAGCAGCGAGAGACATGGCTGGTGTGCACTGACTGTATTTCCACGAACACACGTGCCCACGGAGCAACTACAACTGGAAGAGAATTCAGAGGCACATAGCTCTGCGAGGCTGGTTTTGGTTTGTTTTTGTAACACTGTTGCAGTTCATAGTTTCAAAGACGAAACTTCAGCTAAGCATAAAGTGCTCCAAAATTAGGGTCAAGCCAATGAGTACATAAGGGACAAGGTGACCGCCTAGGGACGGTGCTGGTCACATGCAAGAGACAATTGGCCACCTCCTAGGCTACCCTCCCCCTACCACCAGGGAAGAATTATTTTCTTCTCCATGTCCTCATCAATAAGACTTTAATTTCAGAATATTACAGGGGTACAAACACTTTGGTTACATATATTGATTGCCTTTGCACTGCCCAAGTCAGAGCTACAAGTGTGTCTATCCCCCAGAAAGTGTGCACCTCAACCATTAGGTGTGAATTTACCCATCCCCTTCTCCCCCTGCCACCTGCCTGGCACCCGATGAATGTTACTTCCATATGTGCACATAAGTGTTGATCAATTAGTGCCAATTTACTGGTGACTACATGTGGTGTGTTTTTCCATTCTTGTGATACTTAAGCCTTTATTCTTAATGCAGATATAGTTCTTGGACATTGAATTATAGTTAACATCTATCTCCTGGGTTTTGCTTTAACTGTTTGGATGGAGCATCCGAGAATTTGGTGGGTGCTATGGATGCAAAGATAAACAAGACAAAGGTCCTCCCTTGAAGGCTCACAGGGAGGGACTGCAGCAGACACTGTGGATGTCTTTCCCGTGTGCCTTTGACTTAATGGTTCGGTGCATGCCAGCTGGCTTCCCACTGCCAGCACCTGCATTGCTTTACTTATAAGCTTTCTTGTGCCGCTGGAGGCCACTTTGTGTGGCAGGATGGAAGTGTCTGCTGGGAGCAGCCCTCGACCAAAGACTGATGGAAGCTGGTGTATAAATACCCCAGCTGTCTTGCCCCACAGATGGGATAACTCTGAGACATGTGTTCTACCACGGCTACCAGTTTCCCTGGTAGGAATAAGCTCCAGTGACCCGTGGGGGTAGCTGGTATTATGGACTGAATGCCTGTGTTCTCCAAAATCCATACGTTGAAATCCTTACCTCCAATCTGATGGTATTAGGGGATGGGGACTTTAGGAGGTGATAAGGTCATGAGGGTGGAGCCCTCATGGATGGGATTAGTGCCCCAACAAAAGGGACCCCAGAGAGCTCGTTAGCTCTCTTTCCACCATGTGAGGACAGAACAAGAAGGTGGCAGTCTGCAACCTAGAAAAGGGTCTTCACCAGAACCTGGCCATGCTGGTGCCCTGATCTCAGACTTCCAGCCTCCAGAACTGTGAGACGTAAGTTTCTGTTGTGTGTAAGCCACCCAGTCTATGGCACGTTGTTACAGCAGCCTGAACGGACTAGGACAGCTGGCTTGCTAGCACCCCCTTTGCGGGTTGCCTTCCCTTTCCTGACTCACTTCCCCACTCCTCCAGTATCACCTCCTGCATACATTTCTAGTGCTTGAATCTTTGCTTACGGTCTGCTTCTGGGGGAAACCCAACCTATGACAAGGGCCTACCCTACCGAGGGCTATTATGAGGATTCCGAGAAGAGAACAAACATGACACCCCCAGAGTAACCACACATCAGGCACTCAGCAAATCCAGTTCCCTTCCCATAGGGGCTGCCACCTCCTAGGCTGTTCCGTCTGTTCCCGGGGCCATCTTGCCTGTCAAGCTCTGCAAAGCCTTGCTGGTACACCCATGTCATGCTCTGCTATTTCCCCAACAGCTGTCTGGGTAATTATAATTTCTAATTATAACTCATCTTTATGATTTGGATAAATCCATTAGAGCCACCTCTGACAAACCCCCTTGCCTCCTCCCCTGCTCTTCTTGTCTTGAATGTGTTAACCCTGCCCTGCCATGAAGAAGAGTCAGGCAAATGGGTGTGCTTGTTAATGAGTGGGCTGTGAAAAGGGAAGCTTTTCACAACATCATCTCATTAAGAATGGTCACCCAGAGCACAGGTCTCTAATTGAAGCAGCCTCAGAACCTCGGGGGAGCTGTTACGAATGCACACAACCGGCCTCTCCTGGAGAGATCGGGATACAGAAGATCTGGATGGAGCCCAGGAAGTTGCATCTGAGCAACGTCCCCGAGTGCTTCCAGTGCAGGGACACAGCACACACTTAGGGAAACACGGTCCTTTTGTTCTTCTTGACTTGCACTGCTGTTTGCTGGCCCACTGCCCAGGTGAGAGTAAACTCCCGTCCACTCATCCGTTCAACATCTCTTGTTAGACACCTCCTCTGTCCCAGCCAAGATGCTAGGCGCTGGCACTACCGTAAAGATTTGCCAAATGACAACGGGGCCCATATCTGCTACCCTCAGCACACTGGGAAGCAGCTTCACATACATAGTAGGTCCTCAAGGAAGACTTAAGAAATGCCAGGGCATTCCCAAGAGTTGGCAGGCCCGTCTCACTGAGGGCTCAATAGTTTTATGGTGACTCAGAGAAGTAAAAGTGTACCAGAGAGTCTTTACACAAGATAACCCACTTCCTTCTTTCCTTCTCTCCCAATTCCATCAGTCGAGCCTCAGTGTGACCTCTGACCTCTAGGCCTTCCACCCTCAGTATCACCTCACTACGCCAGGGAGGAAGACGCGGATGGAGGAGGTAATTTGAGCCACGTGGATCTGACTTACATACATGTTGCCCTCAGAAAAGCCACAGTTTTAAGTCTTTGGGTTGACTTCTTAAAGTCTCTACTATGCGCCAGGCCTCCTGTGAGTACAGAGGTGACTAGGCCGAGCCTGCTTATGGAATGGAACAAATGTTTTCCTTTGGGCTTTGCCACCCACTAGTCAGTGTCAAACAAGAACAGAAATCAAACTGAATGAGGCATTTTTTCAGCACAGAATCACAGTCCCCACCTGGGTCTAACAGACTTCGCCTTCCCCTCATCCAGGTCACGTAGACCCTGATGCATTTACTAAATATACCCGGGAAGAGCATGAACATGTGCCCGTTCACACGTTTATGGTGAGTGTTTCTGAGAATGGAGAGCCAGGAAGCTTTTCCTTTATTTTATAAAGTATACATAACCATAGGCAGTGGTACATTTTTAAAAAATCATAATAATAAGACTTGACTAAGAAGAGTTCATTCTAATAATAAAATGTGGTTCAGTATTAGGAAATTAATAATACGGTTCAATTACACTGATCAAAGGAGACTGGATCTCTGTATATGACAGAAGCGTATTTCATAATCTGCTTAAAGATCTGAAAAATGAAGAACACAGGACATTCTTAATGTTGTGGGAAACATCTCTCTAATAATCAACATTGCATTTAATAATAAAACATAAGCAATATTCCCACTAAAGTCAAGCACAAAAAAAGTGACCCATCACGATTATTTTTTTAACATTATTCTGGATGTTAGAGCCAATACACTGAGGAGAGGATGGGTGGATGGACGGAAGACAAACATTAGGAAGAAGGGGCCAAGTCCTGATTACATGCAGGTGCAGTGACAGCGTAGAATGCCACCAGTGCGGGAAATGGGTTCTCTTAAACACTGATTATTAGAGGATAAATTGTACAGAATTTTCAAGTGTAATGTTGAAACAACAAACATCAATAGCTAAAGCCATTTTCACACCTTTCAATTCAGTAATTGCACATCTGTCTTCAGAAAATAATCTCAGATGCAGAGGCAAATGTCACGTTCAAGGACATTCTGCATTATGCTATTTATAAAAGTACAAAAGCAGAAACAATTTAAATACCCAGCAAAAGGGGATTGAGTAAATAAATTACGATTTCTCTAGGAGATGGATGGAATATAAAATACTACTTTATAATTATATTTTAGGTGAGCAATACGCATTGCAGGAACAAGGTCTGTACTATGCTATACTACCAAATGAAAAAGGCACAATACAAACAGTGCGCATAGTATAACACGATTCTGTAAATTACAGTTATAAGCATACAAAACAGACCAAGAAGACTCCCACACAAATGGGAAAAGTGATTATCTTCCTGTTTCGGGTTACATTTTCTTTATGCTTATTAGTAAATAATTAGAAAACAAAACATGCTATTTAAAAAATAAGTCGATGCCATGTTTATAAGAGGTAAGGCTGCAGAGCCTATCTCAAGCACTATTTGCTATGCTTGGTACAGCCACGCCTGGATTTCAAAAGATCACACCTGCAATGGATACCAACGCCAGACATAGCAAAGCCTGTCCCGGACCACTGACGGGCTAATGTTTTTTTTCTGCATTATGGCTGACTTGGACCATGTCTATCTGTGAATTAAAACCAGAGCTATGCATTCATAAAACAGAATGTCTTGTATGCTAATCCCTGGAGAAAACCTAATCCATTGGGTCAAACTTCTCATAAACCCCCTCTCACCCAGTGGCAGCTAGTGGAGTTTCAAGAAATCTGCGGCTTCTGTGGAGCTGACCTTGCGATTCCAACCTGGCAGGGGCGGACAAATGCCTGAGGGCCCAGCCCACGGCGGGAGGAACCATTTGGCTCAGGTGAGCAGATGAGGCAGCTGTGATTCACTGCACACTCCACTTCCCTACATCCTAGTGAAGGGGGCAGACCGGGAAAGAAAATGAAAATTTAAAAATTGGCATGAGCTGAGAAGTGTGGTCGACACGTTGTCCAGGTAGATGGCAGAGCGGGCTCACATCTGAAGCCCGGAGAAAGAAGAAACAGTGGGCTATTGGCATGCAAGCCCTGGAAAAGGCATGGCCTAGGGTCAGCTCGGCAGCTGGTCCCAGCCCCCTTCACAGGCTCTGCCCAGGCTGGAGCAGAACTGACTCAACCCAGAAGCAATGTAGACAAGGAGAGAGTGGACACCTGCCAGCTGCTGCTAACAGAGGCCCAGAACTTTCTGTGCTTTCTGCCAGAGAAACAACCCCACCCCCACCTCCACCCTCACCCCACATAGTCCTTCTAATTTAAGAATGGTTCCTCTCCTCCCTCCCTCTCCCCCTCTGACCTCCCTGCCCCACCTGCCTAGATGCCTAAACTGGCGGCTTGGGGAAACCACACGGCAGCTACGTGCCTTTGAACAAACCTCATCACCTCGCTCGCTCGGCCTCTATTTTCTCACCTCTAAAAGAGGCGTGGTAACTGCCCCCTCGCTGGGGCGCTGAGAGCATTAAATGATAGGACAGTGGCCTTGGCCTGTCACCATGCCTGGCACTGAGCAAGCGCTCAATAAACGTTAGACTTTAATTTAATTGGATTTTGCCTCTTCACAGTGTGTGGTATTTTAGTTTGGATTCTCCCCACAAGCAGACCCTGGGGCAGGGACTTGGGAGGCGATCCCAGGAAGCACAGCGAGGGAACGGAGAGTGGGAGGGAAAGGAAGGCAGCCGACCAAGGGTCACCGCTATGGCACAGGGGCTCAGTCTTGCTGTGGAGCACACCGCAGGACTGTCCCCCCAAGGGGGATGGGGTGCCATGGTATTTATCCACTAACTCTCATCCTTCACTGGTGGAGGTTGCTCCCCGGGTGTTAACTCCCCATCTTTTCCAGCCTGCCAGGGTGCAGGCCGCACAGGCCCCTGCGGCCAGAGGACACCCAGGGCAGACAGACACAGGAGGTGTCTGCAAACAGTTTGCAGGAGTACTCCAAGGTGGCCAAGGACATGGGTGGGGAACTGACAGCATCTGGGATACGGGAACAGGCGGTGTTGGGTAGTGTGATCCCTGGATGCCGCCCACAGCGAAATCTAGGAGCCGTTTCAGGGCGTAGCCAGATAAGCTGCTCTTCTTTACTCCATTCATTTATTTTCCCGTTTCTTCCATCCTTCATCCGGCCACGCAGCAAACATCTACTGAGCACTTACTGACTGCTGTGTGCCCGATGCCGTGTGAGATGCTGCAAGAATCAGAGTTAGGAGTTGGGTTCTGGAAGGTGGCAAGTGGTCTGGCATGGCTGGACCTGGGACACATGAAGAGATGAGGTGGAAACAAGGAGGATGAGGGGGTTAAGGCTGTTCTGGAGGATTCTGACTTGTGTGCCAAGGTGCTAACATGCCAGGCAGAGCCCTGAAATGACTCCCGGATTTTTACATGGCTAGCGTCTAGGGATCACACTGTCCAACACCACCCCACCCACTGTAACGGACGCACATGGGGAACACGCGATCCATTTTGACTGTCAGAATAGACTTTGATCTATAAGCCACTGAGAGCCATTGTAGATTTCTAACGAGAGAAGCAGTATTTTAGGAAGATAGCTGTGATAGGTTGAGTAATGGCCCCCTGAGGATGTCCACGTCCTAATCTCCAGAACTCATGTCACCTTACTTGACAAAAGAGACTCTGCAGATGTGATTAGATTTAGGATTTTGAGATGGGAAGATTATCCTGGAAGGTGCAGTGTAATCATAAGAGTCTTCATAGAGGGGAAGGAGAGGTTCGGAGGTCAGAGAGGAGAAGGGGATGGGATGATGGAGCAGAGAATGGAGCGATGCGGCCACAAGCCGAGGAGTGCCGGCAGCCTCTACACACCAGAAGAGGCAAGAAACGGATTCTCCCCAGGAGCCTCCAAAAGGAAACAGCACTGCTGGCGTCTTGACTTTAGCCCAGGAAGACCCATTTTGGACTTGTGACCTCTGTAACTGTGAGAGAATGCAGTGTGGTAATTTGTTACAGCAGCAACAGGACAACTGATACAATGGCTCTGAGGCCAGTAGGGAAAATAGATGGAATGGATGAAATCGAGAATGAAATTGAGAAGGAAGCAGGAGAACAAGGAGCCTATTGCCAGGTCCCAGGCGATGGTGACCTAAAGGTGAAGCAGTGGCAGCAGGCGTGGAGGAAGTGGGTTCTGTCCTCTTAAAGAGGAATGAAGAGGACAGAAACTCTAGGACTTGGCAGAGGTGGGCGTGGAGGGCTCGGGAGAGGCAGAGATGAGGGCAGTTCCGGTTGGAGTGATTGAGCAGATGGCGGTAGGGGAAGACGGCAAGGCTGAGCTGCAGGCCCCTTGCTCTCGGGCGTCAAGGCAGTGCCGACTCTCCCTCTCCACGGTGGCGGCCTTCCATCACAGCCTGACTCTCAGCAAGGCTACTGGGTACCAAAGAGCTCATCAGTAAATCCAGCTTTGTCAAGATGTGCAAGGAGACCCAGGTAGGGTGCTGCAGGGGACAACGGCTGCATGTTGCCCGGGTGACTCCGGAAAGGAAGGGGAGAGGAGTTGGGCTGGGTGGGCAGGAAGAGAGGCCAGCAGTGCCCCTCGATGCTATCTTTGGAATTGACCCTGCCACAGCAGGCCGGGAGCCGCCTCCAGGCCCCCAGCTGGCAACAGTCCACGCGCGGATTCCTGGGCTGTGTCCATCGGGGCTGTGGAGGGTGGCCCGTTGGGCTCCACGTGGACTCACAGCAGGCTCGCACCATGGCTGCAGGCTTGGGGTCCACACACCCCCTTCCTGTCCCCATCCGTCCACCTTTGCCCTGCCTAGACACAATGGGGCCAGCAGGCCACTACTTGTTCTTAATCATCCTCAACTGCTCCAAGAAGAGGGACATGGTACTGCTGTGAAGTGCTGATGACACAAAATTGGAGAGAATGGTAAATAAAAAGGAAACACCCAGGAGAGGAGTGGAAAAAGAGACGCCAGCATTTATGCAACTAGGCCAGAGCTCTGCGAATCCCCCTTGCTGGGGGTGGGAGGGAGGGAGGCTGGGTAGCCCGTGCTGGAAATGCAAATGCCTTCTGCAGCCGCAGAACAGAGCCGCAGAGGACGAAACTCGGGTGTCTCATGAGGCTGTGATGGATGGTCGAACCCAGCTGGGCAGAGGGATTCTCCCTTTTCTGACAAGTGAGGACTTGCAAGGTTACAACCTCCCAGGAAGGCAAGGATGGGGAGGATTAACACCAACTGGTCATTGCCACATGCCTGGCCCTGTGCTGGCTGCAGAGGGTGGAGCTCAAGGAGCCCACAGGCCGCTGGGGGCACAGACATGGGAATAAATGAGTGCAGTCAAGTCCTGGAAGCGGTTTGATAAAAATCTACATGGCATATGGTAGGTAAGAGGGCCACCATGAAAACGGGGTCTGTTCCACCTGGCAGTTCAGGAAAGTGTTTACAAAAGAAGCAATTTTTTGTGTTTAATTGCTTAACCAAGGTGAAATTCACATACTAGAAAATAAACTTTTTTTTTAAGACACGGGGTCTCTGTCTGTCCCCCAGGCTTGCCGGAAGTGGATTGTAGCTCACCGCAACCTTGAACTACCAGGCTCAAGTGATCCTCTTGCCTCAGCCTCCTGAGTAGCTGGGACTCTAGGCCTGCACCACCACGCCCAGCTAATTTTTCTACTTTTTGTACAGACAGGGTCTCGCTATATTGCCCAGGCTGGTCTCAAACTCCTGGCCTCAATATCTTCCGGACTACAGGCCCGAGCCACCACACCCAGCCAAATTAACCTGTTTAAAGTGAACAATCCAGTAGCATTTAGTCCCTCTGCAATTTTGTACAATCATCAGCTCTATCTAGTCCCAAAACATTTTCATCACCCTGAAAGGAAATCTGTACCCATTAAGTAGATGCTCCTACTCCTCCCTTCCCAATCTGCTTCCTGTCTCTATGGATTACCCTATTCTGGATATTTCACAGAACTGGAATCATATGATATGTGACCTTCTGTGTCTGGCTTCTTTCACTAGCATAAAGTTTCTGAGGTTCCTCCACATGACAGTAGGTAGCAGTACTTCATTCCTTTTAATGGCTGGATAATAGAGGAGGTGATTCTTGAGCTGATCTTTAAAAGAGAAGAGGTGTGTAGAAGCCAGGAGACAAGAGGGGAAGGACATTCCTGGCAGAGGAGGTGGGACAGGCAAAAGCGTGCCTGCCTGAACCGTGAGTCACAGTGGCGGGGAGGGAACGGGTGCGGGCAGTGGGGCAAGGAGCGTGAGAGAGGACGCTTGGAGGCTAGGCGGGGCCGACCAGCTGAAGGGTTGGGGCTTTATGCTCAGGTAGTGGGAGCCATGGTAGGCAATCGAGGTGTGGGATGGCCAGGTCTGGATTTTAGAAAAGATGTTCTAGCTGCAGCCTGGACCACTGGAGCGGGCAGAGAGGTCAGGCAGCTACGGGGAGGTGATGGGGCCAGGACTGAGGCAGGAGCTGCGGGACACAGAGGGGCCTGCAGATGTGTTAAGCAGGCAAACCTGGCAGGTGTGGCCCGCTCACCTTGCAGGTGAAGGTGGCAGATACGCAGGAGTCTCAGATGACCTGGGAGGAGCTGGCCTGGCAGGTGGCTATGAGGGGGATGAGGCGCTCTGCTGTCGGGCAGTTAGGCTGTAGGGTTCTGGGGGGCCCTCCAGCAGCAGTTGGGTGGGACACAGTTCTGGCTCGGGAGAGAAGTCTGGGCTGAAGAGAGTGTTTGTGTATCTTGCTTCGTTTATTCCTTACCGCCGCCCCACGGAGCCCCTGTGATGCCCATCCTACAGCCAGGAAAACGGAGACTCAGAGGGGATTGGGCCACAAGTCCAAAGCCACACAGCTCATAAGTGGCACAGCTGGGGCTCCAATCTGCCTGGGCTGATTCCAAAGCCTCCGGGCTGTCCATTAACCCAGGTAGCCTTTGACCTTCTTTCACCACCTCTCCAGCTCCCCTCCCCAGTCAAAATCCGCTCAGCACTTCCACAGCGGAAGGAATAGGGGCCGAACACACCGCAGAGCAGCAACTCTGCCATCCTGCTGTTCACCTGTGGTGGGTGGGGGCGGAGTAAGGAGAGAGAGGCAGGAGGACGCTGTTTTCCAAGTAAACACTTCAAATTCCCAAGGATGCACTGGAAACGTGGCTGAGCCTGAATCAGACCCCAGGGGTCTCTAGGATGAAGCAGCCGCAGATAAAGGTAACCAGGGAGACACCTCCCGGGGGGAGAGTCTGAACGGTTTTTTCACACCACATAAGTGCCCGCTCTGGCATCTCAAGGTAATGGCATTAGCCGCTTCCTCCCATCACGTGGCCCAGCTTACGGTGCCATGGTGGGTAGGAAGATGCGAGTTAACAATTTCACGGGCAAATTTGGGGCTTTCGGGACCTTCTTAACTGGCAAGAATAAATCAGCCCCGGAGGCAAACAAAACCCAGGCAAGAACAAAACTACCCCAAGAAAACAACTCGGGGACGTGATCAGGTGCCATTGAAAGCAAGAGACGCAATGGAGGAACTGTTACTTTAATGAAGCAAAAACAGCATCTTCTCGGAATGTTTCTTTGAATGAGTCCAGCTTGCATCCTCAAGGCCAAACAGCCCAGGCTGCCGAGGGACAGGCTTGGAGTGGCATCAGGTTGTCGCTGCACTTCTGTCTGAATAATTCAGTGTGACTCAGCTATCCTTTTGAACGGAAAATCTGATGTCCAGGGTCATTAGGCATCGCTGGCTCCAAATCTGAACCTCTGTGCCACGCTCCCCGCCGACCCACACGCCGCGCCTCCCCGCACCATCACTATTGTGGGTCTCCACCCTCCCTGTGCAACAGTGCTTCCCGTCTGAATGGAACCACCATTGTACTTCTCTCTGCTCTCTCTGGGCTCATCAGGTGGCTAGAGAACATGTGACTGTCAGCTTTTCAGGTTCGAGTTCTTTTCTTGGCATGGAGATATCATGTTCTGCAGCTGGATAATGTGTGGGGAAGCACTTTTGAAAACTGGTGTCGAGCACCATGTAGTTCTCTTTACTGCAGTTACATTTTATGTCTCCGGGAAAGCATGCTTTGTGACACAAGAAAAACGAGAAGGCAGAATTCTCATTTACTAGAAAAAAATTATTATGCCCAGGTAGTAGAAATCAGTTATTTTTGCCTACTCAGCATCCATTTTCTCACTCCTAGCAATGCACAATTTTTTTTTCCAGGGGTGGAGGGACATTTCTTCCCTGCCAGCACCCCGATTCCGTATTGGGAACGTGACAAGACTTGGCCAATCTGCGTATCCTATTTCCTTGGGCAGAGTGATTGAGTTAGGGATGGGCAGGTGACTTAAGGTGGGTGAATCATGAATTTTGTGGAAACTATTGAGGAAGAAGTATTCTTTTTCCATGGCCATTGCTATCTATAAGGTTCATGTAAATCTGGAGCTACCGGGAGCTATACATGAGAAGTAAAGCCAAGCTAAGTTATGAAAAGAGACAGGGATTAAATCCTGACAATATCATTTATGCTCCTGGAACCAGCCATTCCTGAAACCCATGTATGGCTGGACTACACAGTTATGGGAGTCATAACTGGGAGTTGGGTTTCTGCTCTTACAAGCAAAACAGTTCTAATTAACACAACCTAGTACAGTGCTTTGCACAAAGTATAAGAAGTTATCTCCTCATCCAATATATTTGCAAATCTTGCTGGATGTGCCTACAAAATAGATCCCAAATCTTACCAACTTCTCATCACCTCCAACTGCTATCATCAAGGTCCAAACCCCAATATCTCTCACCTAAACCTTTCCTCAATCTAGAGCTCTCTTTCCCCAGTATTTTCCTGGCTCCCTCTCTTTGCTCCAGTTTCACCTCCTAGAGGTCCTTCCTTGACCATTGCATTGAAAATAGCTCCCCAAACCCATCTTCCTCCTGGCCTTACCTTCCTCTGTAGCACTCTACTACCTGACATGACATTATATATTTTTTTCTTTGTATATTGCCTTGTCTTCCCCATTAGAGCATAAGTTTCAAAAGGACAGGGACTTTGTCTCTCTTGTTCACTGCTGTAGCCTAGTGCCCGGAACAGCACTTGGCACATCATAGTTGCTCAATAAACATCTGTCGAGAGGCTCAGAGCCAAATGTGTAATGAATGGCCTTGGGAAATTAGCAGCCTCTTTGGTCCATCAGTTTTCCCATCTGCACAATGAAGAGATTGGGTGCGACCCACGGTCTTCAAAGTGTGGCTCAGGCTGGTGGGGGGTGGGAGGGTCAGGGGCCACTTCCCTGCTTCAACTGAGCAGCTCAACTTTTAATTTTATATATTTGGGCCCCAAAGAAGAAACCAAAGTGTATTTCTGTCAAAGGTGGCTTATACAGTCTTCTGAATGACTCAGTGCAAGGCCTATAAATCCAGTTTCCTTTTCTCTGAGGCATTTCAGCACTTCTTATATTTTCTCTTAGCAGAAGAGCTTTGCAGCCTTTTTCTCTTTGCCTTAAATTCTGCAAAAGTCTAAGCAGATTCTCTTCTCTTCGTTAACGAGGCACAGAGGGGATACTCCCTTCCAGCATCCATATATTATACGGTCAGTACTTGCCATCCCCCTGCGCCGTGAAAGGTCCCCGCAGAGAAGTCCCGGGGCTGGGGGCGTTTAAAGGAAATCCCTTCCCTCCTCCTCATTTGGTAACATTGCTCTCCTTTTCTTTTATCCCATGCAATTTAGAGAAAGTGGCAACTTTCTCTAAAGCTACAGAAATGTTAAGTTTAAATAGGAAGAAAACAATCGATCCATGTATGGGGTTAATTAAAAAGCTTCTCTGCAGGACTGTGCTTCTTGCCTATTCTTGCACCTTCTCTTGGAGACAAATTTTTTCTCCATAGAATCAGCAAATTGAGAGATATACACGGAACAAAAAAAGAAAGAAAGAAAGAAAGAAAGCTCAGAGCAAGCCTTAGACAATAATCCTTCGGTAGACTTCCCCTAGGAAAGGGGCTCTGAAACCTTTCTTCTCTTTTACAGCAGCTTAGAAAGTTGGTAGAAGAGATAAGAAAAATTTGGAAGCAAGGCTTATATAGTCTGAACAGTACTGATTCGGGCAGCTCCCTTGGAAAATACCTGCATTTAGGGGCAGGAGAATGGAAGGCAGAGGAGGTGGAAGGAGGCAGTGGGTTGGGGGAGGGACCTCTACATACTGAAAGTCAATACTCAGTCAGGTCTTTTAATCCCCAGGGTACAGAGAAGCTTCTGAAGGTGAGAGTTGGGTAACTTGCCTGAGTCCCACAACTAAAGCAGTGACGGAACTGTGGTTCCAACCCAGGGCTGAAGTCAAGGCTCCCTCTGGGACAATGCACTGCCTCCCAGGAGCCCTGATAAGGTGTCAGGGAAGCCAAAACGCAGCAGGGTTTAGGAGGGATGGTGTGGTCAACGCTCAGGTACAACAGGAAGATCAAGAAGGATATCACCTGAAATCCCCCCACTGGATTGGCGAACTGGGTTTCCTGAGAGAGCAGTTGCAATGGAATAATGACGACCTTCACCTTGGGTTGGATCTTCATGTGGGAAAAACAGTGCAGGGCCATCTTTCCCACGTGCAAATCTGCTGGTTCCCCATTGCCAACCAATCAACTTGGCCTACAAGGTCTTCTGTGACTGCTCCACCCTCAGCTCCCTCCTCACTCCTCAAACACTATGCTTTATTAACACCACTCCGTTCATGATGAGGGTGACAATGAAAATAACTATTATTTATTGAGCACCCCCTCCGCGCTAGACCCCAATCTAAGTACTCTTCCTGTACTAACTCCTTCAGTCCTCATACCCATCCTAAGTGGTAAGGCGCCACTACGGCAGAGGTGAGAAGCCACAGCACAGAGGGGTCAGGAGCTGGGGCATCAGGATGGAGAACCTGCTCCAGGCAGTTCTCTCAGAGGAGGTGGCATCTCAGCTGAGACCTGAAGGAGGAGAGTGGGGTGGTCACGGCAATATTGAGGGGAAGAGCCCATGATGGATGCTCAAGTGCAAATGTCTGGAGAAAGAATCGATTTCTCACGTTGGAGAAACAGAAGTGCAGTGAGTAAAGGGAGGTTGGTGCTGGGAGGGCCTGCAGAGGCAGGCAGGGGCCAGGTCACGGGGGGCCCCTCAGGCCATGAAAGAGTCTGGATTTATTCTAAGTGCCCCACTGGCCTGGACCAAGTAGGTCAGTGCCTGTAGGGGTGGGATGCCAGAGGGGAAGGTCACAGAACAAACATCTCTCCCTCCCTTGTAAGCCACTGCACATGGCCATGCAGGCCTCACTCACCCAACTGCTCCCCCTGGTCCCTGCTGTAAATGGGGTCCCCTGGGGCCATGCAACCTCATGACCTTGCTCCCCTAGTCCTCAAAGCTGTCTTTGAGAACAAGTATTCTCCAAGTGTTTGTTTCTTAATTAAATTGCAGTGAGCTGCTCCTTTGAACTGCATTAAATTTTCAGGCCATCTGCTACCTGGGCAAGCAGGGACACTTGAAAAAAAACCCTGGGGAAGCCAGCGGACTCTCATGGGAGTAGGACTGAGGACAGGGAGCCCTCAGCAGACATCTGAGTTATACAAAATGGGATTCTCGGAAAGATTTTGAAGCAGGTCTACTGTTCTGTTTGTTTTGTTTTTTAAGTTGGAAACTGCTCTAAATCAACCCCATCGATCTCTAGCTGTGTATCTGAGCCTTAGAGAAGTGTAGAGTCTTGCCCAAGGTCACACGAGGGGACTGCAGAGCGGGGACAGACACTCCTGCCAGCTCTCTATCAGGCCAACTCCCTTCTTGGCCGCCCAGTTTCTAGGCTACAACATGCCACGGCTCTCAGAGTGTTCACAGCCCTGTCCCCTGTGGAATGCCCACCATGTGAGGAGTGTCCTTGTCAATGTCCTCGTCAATTCTAAATACTGAGAAAAGACCATGGTGGCTAGGCTGGGTGGGCTGGGGTTGGGGACAGGATGCAGGCCTAGCATGACTTCTAATAGCCAGGTGCTGGTTCCCTCTGTCCCTAAAATAGCCAGAAAGGTGTGGAATGAGCTGAGGAATTTTCTAGAACTGTCTTCACAACTGTTCCCTACTGGCCGGGCTGTGTGTCACTCCACACATCTGCTTGGGCTTTGCGGAGTTGCTGGGCACTCACATCACTGGGTGGACCTCAGGTGCACGAGGAATGAAACACAGGTTCTGCAGACGGTATCAGGAAAGGCAGGGGACTGAGCGCCTCTGGGGATGCGGTGTGTGCCCAGCGCAATGTCTTAGCCCGTGACGGACGCTCAGTAAGCGAGAGTAACTGCCACGGATGGCGCAGGTGGCGCAGGTGCTATGCGCGGGCACTGAGGAAGCTTCCACATACCCCCTAGGAGGTACACAGGAGAGCCATCTCCATTTTACAGCTAAAGCCGCTGAAGCGCAGGGAGGTTGAACACCCTTCCTCAGGTTGTTCAGTGGGTTGAATGGTGGCTCCCCCAGAAGACATGTCCATGTCCTGGACCTATGAATTCAACTTTCTTTGAAAAAAGGGACTTTGGAGAAGTAATCGAGGTTTATGAGATGAGATCATCCAGGATTACCCAGGGGGCACTAAATCCAATGACAAGTGTCTTTATAAGGGACAGAAGAGGAGACATGTGAGGAGGCCGTGTGAGACAGAGGCAGGGTTTGGGGAGATGTGGCCACAGGTCAAACAACACCTGGAGCCACCGGAACCCGGAAGCGGTGAGTAAGGATTCTCCGCAGAGCCCTCAGAGGGAGCGCAGCCCCCTGAAGCCCTCCCTGCAGCGGGAGGCCGACGCCCTGACTTTGGACGTCCAGCCTCCAGAGCGGGAGGGTGCATTTCTGCTGTGGTAAGTCACCCGGTTTGTGGTGTTTTGTCACAGCAGCCCTAGGACACCGAGACAGGTCTCAAGGCCAGTTGGAGGCAGAGGTGGTTCTGTTTGGCTCCAAAGGCCGTGCTTTTAACCATGAATGGGTGGACTCATGCTTGAACAAATGAATGAATCAATGAATGAGGAAACCTCATTACAGCAGAACATCATCAATACTGTTTCGGTGACAGGATGTGGAAGAGGGAGATCCAGATAGGGAAAAATCACTAATTCTTTGCCTTCAGGTGTCAAATTTGATGCTCTTAATTCTGTCTACTCAACAACAAACAGACAAAAATTTAAAGATCCCGTGCTCAGCGGAAAGGGACAAAGGGAGCAGTAGGTCCTGCACGAGGAGGGCATGAGGTGAGAATAAGACGGAAACACCTGCCTGGTGCAGGAAACCAAGTGCTTTCCAGGTCAGCGGTGAGTGGGCTCCCCCTGGAAAGAGAGGGAGTAATACAGGGAGGTGACGGGTTCTTAACAAACGCACCTAACTTGGCACTCAAGCAGCTGAACATTTGTCCTGCAAAGGCCACAGGCCTCAGGCGTTCATCCCTTTCTGCTTCCTCCTTCCCCTTCCCCAGCCCAAGGGAGTGGGTGGGGCACCTTCTGGGCAGGGGAAGGGCCAGCTAGCTGGGTTTCCAGAACCTGCTAATAGAAATAATCCGAGTCCCACTCCTGGCAGGTGCTCAGTAGATGGAAGGAAGGTAGATGGGTCAGTGCCTCTCTCTCTAGGTGCCAGGTCTTGACATCACGCTTCAAAACTGCATAGCAGATGGAAGGGAAGATGCAAGAACTTCCTTCCTACTTCAACAGACACGTCTACCCCAGCACCTTTCCTCGGGTTCTGGGCTTCGTTGTGACACGGGGGCAAGCATTTCTCCAGGCTGCGTTTACCTACTGTTGTTCCTGACCACGGACTTTTCTAATTTGCAGCTGGGCCTGCCTGAATTATTTCAGGCTCCGGAATTTTTCCAACCTCCCATTACCGGCTGGCTGTGAAACAGAGCGTAAAATGCCAGTCATTTTTTTTCCTTTCAAATTCCACAGTCATCTGACATCATAACAGATTTCAGACTCAGACTGTCAGAGTCTGGACTCAAACAGCTCTCGCCAGCCTCTGAAGGACAAGGGGCAGCTTGGCATAATGCAAAGAACCTTGAACTTGGGGTCACTGTAGGTTGGGGGTTCAAGTCCTAGCTCTCCCATTTACTGACAGCAGGGCCTAGACAAGTGTTCTAACCTCTCTGAGTCTCCGTTTGTGTGTTTACCCGACGAGCAGACCCTGAGCTCTTCTGCTGTGGCAGACACTGTTCTTCTCTGCTGGAGGAGGGAGGCCGCAAACCAACCAACGAGAAGAGTATCAGATGGGGATGAGTGCTCCTCAGAGGATTAAAATGGGTGATGTCAGAGAGGATGGGTGACTCAGCTTTAGCTGGAGTGGCCGTGAAAGGCCCCTGTGAAAAGGCAACAATGAAAATAAGACCTGAGTGACAAGAAGAAGCCAACCACACAAAAGGCGGGAGGAGCATTCTAAGCAGGGGAGCAGCTAGTAGTGCATGACCCGAAGGCCGAGCTGCACTTGAAGTTCAGAAAGAAGCCGTGGAGCTGGGGTGTAGTGTGTGTGGGGGGGTAAGATGGTGAAAGTTGATGCCGGAGACAGGCAGGGACCAGGTCACTTAGTGGCTCCAAAGTGGGGTGCTCGTGATGATCCAACAGATGCAGGAAAAAATACTCGAACTTCTAGCTACATTTACCTTCGAAACTAAAAATATAAGAAGTAAGTTAAACTCAATTAATGTTACTATTTACTAATTTACTACTTTGCTGGTAATATGTCTTTAATTTCTAAATGTAGTATGGCTATAATGAGGGTGTATGCTCAAACTTTTTTGGGTGGGGGTATACAATAAAAAAATTTAGACAGCACTAACGTAGGGCTTTGTAAGAAAGTGAGGAATGGGCCCGGTGCAGTGGCTCACACCTGTGATCCTACCACTTTGGGAGGCTGAGGCAAGAGGATCTTTTGAGGCTGGGAGTTCAAGACCAGCCTGAGCAAGAGCAAGACCTCATCTCTACAAAAAATAGAAAAATTAGCTGGGTGCGGTGGCACATGCCTGTAGTCCCAGCTACTTGGGAGGCTGAGGCAGGAGGATCTCTTGTGCCCAGGAGTTTGGGATGACAGGGAGCTATGATGATGCCACTGCACTCTAGCTACCCTGTCTCTAAAAGAAAAAAAAAAGTGAGGAATGGGACGGGGAAGAGTCAAAGAGTTTTAGGTAGGGGAATGACAGGAGCTGGCTGATATTTTTTAAGCATCACACTCCACAGAATGGAAGCAACATCCCAATCCATATGGCCTACACAGTGTGTTTGGACCCCCACTAAGATAACACATTTGACACTGTTTTTATTGCATACAGAAATGCTGTGTAGCCTAACAAGTATCAGAGCTATTATTAATTAGCAAATTATCCCTGATCCTCTAATCAATCTAACAAAAAATACTCAGGCTCATTTGAGTTAAAAATTCAACTGGCCTCCAACTGCACATGGCCTACCCTCGCCTCCTCTTACATATTCAGATGCCCTTCCTTTCCCAGCGATGCCTATTTCTCTCTTGTATGTCTCTGATGCCCAGGCTGAGAAAATGATCTGTTTATTTCTCCTTTTAGAGATTCATAACGTACCTTGTGTGCTGAACGCCCTGAGAAGTTCTGCAGTTTAAAAAGCCAGTTTAACTTTGTCTAACCTAGTGGCTCTCAACCTGGCCACACCTTAGAATCATCTGGGGAGCTTTTCAAACCACTCATGCCTACGTCCTGTCCCTAGGAGGGACTCAGGATTGTCACCTGGGAGGTAGGAGTTGTCAGAGCTTCCCAGGTGATTCCAGTGTGCAGCCGCAGTGGGAAGCATCCCTCAACTCAACAGTTTCCAAACTTACTTGCCTGGAAGATATTTTTACGTTAACACCTATTCATGCCCCCATGGCACTGAGCTCGGAACACACTCTGGGGAATGCTGGACTAAAGCGGCAGTTCCCAGATTTGACTGTGCATTGGAGGCGGCCGGGGACTGCAAGGAAGAACCGTTTCCCAGACGCAACCCCAGCAGGCCGCCTCTGGAGCTCCAAGGCTGTGGCCTGGGAATCTGAAGCTTTAACAGGTCCCCTGCATGATTCTGATGATCTGATGAGTTTGGGACCATCAATCGTGGTAATTCACGCACTAGATGGGCAGGGTGGAGGGTGAGGGGCAACCAACTGAGGGTGAGTTCCCTCAATTCAGGGTTTCTTTGATTCAGGGGTTTCTGACCTTCCTACCACCTCCACCCCCAGGCTGCTGCCCCAGAGCGAGCCCCCTAATTAGGCCAGAGACACCGGCACGCTAGGCTGTGGGTCTGACTGGGTGCTCAGGAAACAGTGTGTCTTCATTAACCTGTGTGTTCCCTGGCACAGCCCTTCTCTCTCTGGGCTCCAGTTTTCTGATTTGTGAACTAATAAAATGATCTCTCAGGCCCCTGCTCAAACCTCCTACATCTCTATGTTCCTCTGTTAATGCAGTTTCATGAATGGCATCGCCATGTGGTGGACACCGAGCACAAAGGGCTCCCCTTCACTGCCTCTCTCAACCTTGCAGGACCAACGCGTCCTGCTTGGATGAGTAACATCCCACCGTAAGCGTGACGGCTCGGCCATCTGAGCCTGGCTCCGACTATGAGCTGTGTGACCTCGGCCAAGTTACTTGAACTTGCCAAACCTCAGCTTCCTCTTCTGCAAAATGGGGAGAATTGTATTACTCACACCACATGGGCTGCTGCAGGAATAAAATGAGAGGTTGTATACAGAGGGTTAGCTCAGTGCCTGGTACCCATTAAGAGCTCAATAAACGTCTGCCGGTGGTGGTTAGCATTAAAGTAGAGTAACAGAGGGCCACCCTACAAACCTTGTCATTTGTTGTAATAAGATCCACCATTCCTAAACGACGTTGCAGTTACTCATCCCTCATGGTGAGTCAGGGCTTGCTGGGGCCCTGGCGTCCTTGGAGCGGGAATAAACGCTCTCAGCTCAAAGTGAGTCATTGTCCTGTGGCTCTGGGGCTGCAGGCCACTGAAGGACTGGCTCTCAGTCCTCAGAACCAGCCGTGTGCATGGGGGGACGGAGCTCATGCCATCCGTGCCATTTGACTCACCGGCACAGTTAAAACTTACCCACCGGACAAAGCCGGTCAGTCCCACAAAGTGAGGGACGTCGTCAGGGGAAGCCACTCGGCATAAGTGTGTACTGCTCTGTCGGGCCCTCGGGCGGATGGGCCACAGAGTCAGGGACGGAGCTCAGGGGGCTCACACTCCTCCTACTGCGGGGAACAGAGGGGCAATGCGCGTCACTGAGGTGCCACAGCCTGCCAGTTGAAGGCTGTGAGGGAGGTGGGAGGGGGCCCTTGCCTTTTCTTCGGCCCTTCTTGACGTTCCCCCTTTCTTTCGGGGGTTTTTTAGGCGGCCGGCCCTTGCCGGGGGGGTTTTCCTTGGTTTGGGGCTTTTATTCCCCGTATTCCCGGCACGGGGTTGGTTTTTACGTTTTCCCCGGGGGGGCCACTTAGGGTTTGGGCGGGCGGCCAGGAATTTGATTTTTAATTTTTGTTTCTTTTCATTTATTTTGGTTTTTGGCAGGGTTTTTTGGCCGTTGGTTTTTTCTTGGGTTGTTGCGGTTTTGGCGCTGCGCACTGGTAATTTCATCCACTCAGGGCTCGATTCTCTATCTATTCCCTGAGCTCTGAAAATTCCACCTGCAGCTTGATCTATCCAGCTGTTTGGTTAGCATCTCTTTTAGCAAAAGCACCTTAAATCCAGCTAGTCTAGAATGAAACCCATGATGTTCTTCACCCCATTCTCCTCCCTCTACCTCTTTCCTGGCAACAGCACCCCATCACCCAGCAGCCCACTCGCCCTCCTCCCGTCCCTTCTCTCTCCCCTTCAAATCCTTCACCGTGGCTCATTCGGTTCCATCTTCAAAACCTGCCCAATTCCTCCCCAGCTCCACCGCCACCCCCGGCTCAGTCCACCACTGTCCCCTTCCTTCCACAGCCTCTTCCCTGGCCCACCACCTGCGTTCCAGCAACTCCGTCCTCTCCTCCACTGGGCGGCTAGAGTGATCTTTACAAACGCAAATCCAGGCGAGTTCTTCCCGTCCTGTACCCACCAATGGCCGCTTCTGCTCCCAGGATCAAAACCAAAATCCCTGGGTCCTTCTCTGTTCGCTCTGCCCAGGCCCTGGGTGGCTCTCACGCAGGGTCCCTCACACAGTTGCAGTCAGGCCGGGCCTGGGGTTCTCCTGGGGGCTTCCTCTCTCACAGTGCGGGCACCTATGCCAGGGACTCAGCCAGGGCCAGGGCTTCACGGGTAGGGAACTTGCAGTTGCTCAAGGCACAATGTTTAGAAGGGCCCTAGGCTTGGTTTAATGCTCCGTTGTCAGCATTTTGAGATTCTTGATAAGTTTTGGACAGGAGGCCCCATGCTTTCATTGTGCACTGGAGCCCACAGGTCACGAAGGCAGTCCCGACTGGGGCTGCTGGCCACGACAGCTACACATGGCCTTTCCGTGTGGCCTGGGCTCTCTCACAGCGTGGCAGCTGGGTTCCAAGTACAGGACGAGGGAGACAGGGAGGGAGAGACACGGCCTAGCTGCTGGGGGAAGCCTCCCCGGACCCCACAGTTTCCCTGGCCATATACCCTTAGAGGATTATGTTTCTTCCTAGCAGCTCTGTACTTCTGGGGGGCTACAAAGCCCACAAGGGCAGGAAGCTGGGTCTTGCTCACCATTGTGCCCTGGTGCCAAGCACAGCACCTGGCACCTAGTACAATCTCAACGAACACTTGCTGAGTAGATGGATGAATGAAAAGTCAGAGTCCGGAGGAACTGACAGAGCTTGGATTTGAACCCCACACTGTCTGACTCTGAGGCTCATGCTCTTTCCCTGAAGCAGCGAAGCAATGGGTGCGCTCAAGGCATCAAAGTCAAGTGCCAGATTCCAATGCCAGCTTTGCCACTTAGGAGCTTTGTGACTTTGGGCAATTATTTAACCTTCCAGACCCTCATCGTCCTCATTTGTAAAATGGAAATTACAAGCGTGTGTAAGATAAAATAAAACATACATGTAAAACACTTAGAAGAGTCTCTGACACTAAGTGCTCAGTAAACGTGAGCTACTCCCAAGTATCCCTAAACTCAGCCCAGCTCTCCTCCCCTGCCCCTATGTCTTCCTGGAGATGAGCCGACCCTTGTCACCAACAGTCAAAAGTCTGGCCAATCACATTGAGTATTTAAACCCTTTCCTGACAATCTCTAAATTTGCAAATTAGAAATGTCAACGCTCGCCTTGAATGAGCCTGATAAGGATGGGATGGCAGTCCACAGGACTCTGGATTTTAATAAAAGAAAAAATAACCAACAATATCAATTTTTTGAAAAAAAAGCACCTGATATACACTTTCCAAATTACTGCTCTTTGCTTTCCTTCCTTTATGTGCATTGCAGTTAAATTACCTTTCCCAGAAAATCTCGGCCACACAGAGCATGCTTGTCTCCTCACAAAGCAGCACACATTTTTAGCATCCGCTTGGGGTTTTATTGTGGAGAGTACAATACGCGGCAAGACAGTTTATCACATTTGGTAGGCTTGCCCCTCATTTTTGCAGCTGCCAGTTTTATTTATTTCGTCGCAAGGACAGGTTTGACGTGGAGGTCAGGGTGGGAGGGTGTAAGGGAGGCATTCCAGGGCTTTGCAGCCCAGCCTTCCTTCACCTTCCTGTACAACATTCCTGGGAGCAAAACCCCATCCTGCATCCCTGGGTGCAGAAAGGGAGGAATCTGGAGTAGCGATCAGAGAGCGAGGCAGGGCTGCTGCCCCGGTGGTATAGCTGAAAACACCAAGAACCTCCCTGAATCAGTGCCCGTCACCAGCAGCTTGCTGGTCTTCAGGGGGTTCTTGGGAGACCCAGTAGACTCCGTAAATGTCTCTTCACCCCTGCCTTCACGCGCACCCCCTGCCATGTGACTTTGCAGTGCCTTCCACTAAAGGGAACCTATTTCTCTACTCCTTGACTTGGGGTTTGACCATGTGACTGCTTTTCTGATTCCCAAGACAATGAGGCAGAAATGACGGCATCTGCCCCAGCCCAAGCCTTGCAAAGCCTTGCATAATGACCCTCTTAGACCTCTGCATGGCCACGAGAAGCATGTCCCCTGGTAGCTGTTGGATACATGTGGAGCAGATCTGAGCCCAAACCTCAGCAAGGAGCCAAGCCTTGCTGGATCTGTGGCTTGAAACACAGCGGTCCCGCTGAGCCTAGAATATTTCGGCTGCCTCGCCTGACCCGCAGATAGGTAAAGCAATTATAAATAGTTGTTGCTTTCAGCCACTGGGTTTCAGGGTGATTTGTTATGCAGCAATAATACAGGAGAGGAGAATGAGCACCCACTGTGTGCTAAGTATGGTGCCAGGCATTTTCCATACATTATCACATTTAAGCCTGCCTGACCCCCTGTGAGTTAGGAATTATTTTACACCCGTTTTACAGATGAGCAAACTGAGGCTCAAAGAGTGACCTGCCCAAGGTCAGACAGGGGCAAGCACTGTTCTAAGTGCTTTACACGTATTAACTCATTGAATCCTCATGGCAGTGCTAGGATGGGGGCAATGTTATTTTAAAGATGAGGAAATAGTAATGAAAAGGTTGATTTGTCCGAGGTCAAAGCAGTCAGCCTGGTGGGGTAGAGTCGGGACCCAAAGCCCAGGCCCACCTGACTCCAGTGCCCAAGCTCAGCGGGGACACGGGGTGGAGGGCCTAGTCGGGAGGAGGTTGGTACAGAACACCTAGAGGAATACAGTAGGAGCCAAGGCTGGGAGAGTTTAGACTTTATTACATCAGTGAGTCTCCACCAGGGGTAGGCTAGTAGGAATCAGAAAATCACCTTTTGTTTTTTCAAAGCAACACCCGGAGATACATGCTTACATTTCACTTATTTGTTTAGTGTCTAACTTCGCCCTGTGAGACTGTAAGCTTCATAAGGACAGGGATTTCTGCCTGTTTGGGTCACTAACCTATCCCCAGGGCCTAAAACAGTGCCTGGTACATCGCAGATGCTTATCAGATAGTGCTGACTGAGTGAATGAAGGAATACTCAGAGAATACTGCTATGACTTGGTTGAGACCATCTCATGCTCTGAGCTCACTTAGGGAACATGCCTGAGGAGGCTCCTGGGCTCACTGGACTTTGAGTCCCGGGACGGTGGGACCGACCCTTTCGGCAGGAAAGCCAAGGCGTCTTTAAGGAGCAGCCCAGGAGGTAACCAGCTCCATCTGGGGAGTGCTTCTGGTGCAGCCGCTGTTCTAAGCACTCTGCATACGACCTCATAATCCTCTCAACAACCCTGTGCCCCACCTGTCTTACAGATGAGGACACCGATACCCAGAGAGGTGACGTGACTTGTTCCCCAGCTAAGTGGCAAAGCCAGAACTAGAACCCAGGAGTGACTCCACTTAACCACTATCCTTTGCTGCCCCTCAAACAAACTAGATGGGAGAAAGAACAAACTTTTCAAGGTAATCTGGTCCAATGCCTTCATTTACAGATGGGGAAACTGAGGACACGGAATGGAAGCACCATGCCCAAAAGAGGGAGCTGCCCAGGAGCACAGTGGGCCCCACAACTGGGTCTCCAATCAGCCGGCTAGATCCGTCTTTCACGCAGACAGCGGGCCCTGGGAGGACAGGGAAGGAGAGGAAGCCAACTCCACCAACCCCAGGCGGGGAGGGCTCCTTGGCTGGCAGCCATGCCAGGCTGTGTGTGTGTGTATGTGTGTGTGTGTGTGTGTGTGTGTTCTCAGCCCCCCCGGGGACTGGCTTCCCTTCCCAGCGTGAGCTGGCGGATCAGACGCCTGCCGCCGTGGCTCCAGCCCAGACTTGAGGATTTCCAAGTGTCTGCCGATCGCAGCTCTCCTGCAGTTGCTCGGCAGGCGGGACAACCCCGGGCAGCCGTGCCAGCACTGATCCCTTGCCAGCCCCCACCGCTCGGATGGTGGTGCCTTCAAGAAAGGACGAGGCTAAATAAGGGAGAAAATGTGCATCGATCTAAAGAAAAATACTAGTAAATACAAACAGTGACCATTTGGACCATTTAATGACTACTTACTATTTGATCCTTACCATGACCCTGATAGGTTGCTGTTACCATTATCCCCATTTAACAGATGGGGCAAGTGAAATAGAGAGCCGAGGTAACACTGCTTAAGTAATAATCATAACCTTTGACAACACTAAACATGTGCCGTCCACCATTTTGGTTGTGCAGTGCATGCACCACTTAATTCTAGAGGGCGCCATTCACATAGACTACACTGTTACCGGTACCCTCTAGGGTTGAGCAGTGTACAACCTGGCCAACTGTATGCCATGGCCCAGACAGAGGTGACTCCTGAGGCAGGCAACTCCAACCAATGCTTTGTCTACGATCCGCTCACCAAAGCAGAGTGCCGCAGAAAAACAGCAGGGTCCTGGGTTCGCACCAACCTGGGTTTGCATCCTGGATCTGCCAGTTCATACTGATATGAGGCCCCGGGGGAGTTCCTGAACGTACCCTGTCTCACTCTCCTCGTCTGCAAAATGGACAGTACTAATAGTGCCTTCCCTGTGGGGGGCTATGAGGTTTCCATGAGCCGAGACACATGACCCGTCCCTAACACAGCGGGCATTTGGGACGCAGTAGCTACTACGATGAGTAAGGCCTGGAGTGGGGAGAGGGAGCCCCGATCAGCACCGCTCCAGCCAGGGAGAGGCGATGCCATCCATCAGGGCAGGCCATGGCAGTGAAAAAGCGCCTGCCTCCAACGGGGGTCAGGGCCCCATTCATCAGTGCTCCCCAAACCGACAGGAAAACTGGGTATGCGTCACTCCTGGAAGCCAGAGGAAGTCCCTGGAGAGCCGAACCCAGCAACTCGTTCACAAAACACTCCATCTTGCGGGGTGCTAGGCGAGATGCTGGGGTTGCTTTCAAAGGCATCCTGAGCAGATCCGTCTCTGTTACGCATTTTAAAGAGACAGGACGCAGTGGCAGGAAGGGGCTCGTGGGAGGCAAAGCAGACACGGCCCAGCCGCCACACTGTGTGTCTTAGGCAGAGACCATGTCTTGGTGGGGCCAGTTCCCCAAACTACAGTTGATAGTGGCCCCTCTTCCCCTGCACAAGAGAATATGGAAGGATTCTGCTGTGGAAACAAGTTCCTTCCAGCAGATGGGACATGGATCATTAGGATAAAATCTGGTTGCCATCGACTCTGTATTCTGCGTAAATTCCGAAGACTTCCAGGCGTTCCATTGGGTCTCCTTTTGTTTATGTCATTTAGCTATGGTTTGGGTAGGGAGCCAGGAAAGGAGGGTCCCACGCTGGCATCCTTAGAGTTCCTAGTAAATACGTGGCCCTTTTGGGAGGTGCGTTCATTGCTCGAAGTCTCCTCTGCCCTCTGGGATCTGCGACTTCCAGCCAGGCCGGACCACACGACGCTCCCTGACCATCCAGTCTGCGTTCCCCAGAGAGCTGTATTTTTCTTTTAAACAAGAATGTTGTATTGGCGGAAGGCTTTGTCAAGGATAAGGTGAATAACGTGTATTAAGTGTACTGTCGGTGAACGTTTTGCAGACATGATCTCATTTTATCCTCCCTCCAGCCGTAGGAGGTGTGTTACTAGGTATGCGTAGGCCCACTTGAGGGGAGAGCAAATCGAGGCTCACAGGAGCAGGGAAGACACCCCCTGGGCAGGGGTAGCTGGTAGGGAGGTGGTGCCACCCACCCCCCGAGCTTCTGGAAATAGAGCCTGGTGAAACAATGCACTACATTCCCAGCCTGCGTCACACCAGGTGAAGAAAGAGAGGGTACCATATCCCGAGGGCCTTCATCGCCTTGCTTTAGCCTCACGACAACCCTAGGAGAAAGCAGGGGCTCAGGAAGGTTGAGACCTAGCCTATCAGGCAATCAAGCTGGGATGTGAATCTGGGCCTGCCTTCCTCCCCTGCCACGCTTTGCCACGCGGGAGGCGATTATAGTCAAGGGCATGGGCTCCAGGGTCAGCCTGTCTGGGGTCACATTCCAGCTGTGCCACACAAAGTTGTGTGGCTTCCAGTAAGTGATTTAACCTCTCTAAGCCTCAGTTTTCCCATCTGTAAAATAGGGATAGTACTGCTAATAAGAGTGCCCACCTCCCAGTGTTGCTGCGAGACTAAATAAAGCATATCAGTGATTAGCACATAGTAAAGACACAGCCAATGGCGACTGTTACTGTAATTATCTCTTTACACTCAATTCCAACAAGACTAGCTGAGGAGTCAAGACAGGACTAGGCCAGTGGGCAGGGTGGCTTCAGAGCAGCGGCTCTGGGAGGGCAGAGACAGGGAAGCGAAGCAGGAGGCAGCAGCAAGAATCCCCAAACCGCTGTCACTGGCTGCGTAAGGAGAAGAGGGCGACGGTAAAAGTGCTCTGCACGTGGGATTTCAAAAAGAAAGAGATTCCTTTTATTCCCTATGATTTTATTTAGCTTATCATGTTATTCTTTATGTATAAAGCAGTGATCCTCCGAATCTAGGGGCAGGAGTTTCTCTCCCACGTGGAGACTAACATCTATAACATCAGGGGCCAAATTTGTGTTATGTCAAAATGACAGAGGCAACCATGGATAATCATTGTCGTCATTTTGGAGTTTTTTAAAGGACATTTTAACACCAGGGCATCGGCTCAAGATCAAGCACCAGCCTTTAAACTTAATACATTTTGCATCATGGGAGAACTCACTACTGTGCCATTATTTCTGTCTCCTTCTGCCGCAGACTGTCGAAAACTTGGGCAGGGACCGGCCCCCTGCGATAGGGTGTTAGTGGTATTGAATATCCCCCGTCCCGCCACTTGGGAAGGCTGATGGCTGAGTGTTAATGTAATCACCCAAGCGGAGAGCCAGCTGGAAAGGTTGGAGTCTGACATCCCGAAAAGACAGACAGCTAAATAAGTCATACAGCTCGCAGACAGCCCGGCTGCTGGAGTTATGTAATCACCTCCCCTTGGCTCCCTTTCGATTGGTCTATTTCTTGGTTTGGCCTTTTTGTGCTTTTGCTTTCTGAGGCTGAGCCTCTACAATAAGCAGAGAAAATGTTGGACATGAAAAGGAACCCATTTGGGGACACGGCACAGACAGCCACCTCATTTGTCTCCAGGCACAGAACCAAACCCCAGGTTTCCATGGGAGCCAGGATGCGGCCACGAGAGAAGTCTCAGTACTTCGTGGTCCTGCATGTGAATGTGGGCACGGTCGCCGGCCTGGCACACGTGGGCAGCAGGAGGCAGGGGACAGCCCTTCCCAGATGGCTGGTCACTCCTTGACAAACTCAGTCAATGCGTTTTAATTTGACCAGGGCCTTTTGAAACCAGGCTGCTGAGGGAGCCAGGAGGTAATCAATTCTCTGCCAATCCATTTTCCTCTGGGCACCGGATCTACATGTAGGAACCCGCGAAAGGAGATTAGCTTGAGCATATCTCAGCAGGAAACTGAGTAAAGGTCATTCCACGCAGGTAACACTCTTGCAGGGTTTTAAGCCTCTCTTTGTGTGCTCTGGGCATCCCCAAATAACCAATAACAATGGTAGCACTGACCACTTACCACGTCCCAGCCATGATGCTTTGGACACATCATCTCACTGAATGCTCTCATATGGTAGAAGTAGATCCCATTACAATTCCCGTTTTAGGAGACTTAGGCTCAAAAGGTGAAGTTCAGGGGAATGAATGGCCACGTATGTGCAAATGGACACAGACCAGCTCAGCAGACGTCAACAGGAACAGAGAGAAATAATGACTCAGCATTTCCCAAACTCACCTGCATATAAGGGTCACTCACAGTACTTGTTAAAAACACAGATTCCTGGGCCCCAGTCCAGACCTACTCAATCAGAAATTCCAGGGGAAAGGCCTGTCAATCTGGATAGTGTCCCCAGGCTATCTTATCAAGGGCCCATTTGAGTGTTTACTACATTGCAAAGCATTTGGAACAAAGCTAGATACAGAGTGGTAGCTGCTATAATGTTAGTGATCATAGTTATTATTGTTTTGGGGTCATGTCTGCAATGTGGGGGGGACAGAAGCCTTGAGTCTTCTGCTTTCTCGGGGTCTCCCTGTTACCCGAGTGTGCTCCTCTTCCAGCCCTCGTGTGAGTCCAGTGTTCAAAACAGAGGCAGAGCCAAGTTCAAACAACAGAGGGAATGGGTTTGGGGGGTGGGGTGCACGGCCCCTGCTGGAGGAGACTCTTGGGGTTCTATTCCACACTGCTCCTCTGATCTCCTTTGTTCATGGTCTCAGCAACCATTGCACCATTGTGTTCCTTAAATATCTTCAGAAAGGAGTCACTCCTGGAGAATGTGCTCAGTGGGCACCGTTGCATCCCTCTTTCCCAGCCAGCCAAGTTCTGATCAGAGATAACTGGTTTTCACGTGCGTGCCCTAAACACACAAGCCACCTACTTCATCTGGTGCTCAACCAAAGAAAGGGCGATGGCTCCAATGCTGGAGGAAAACTAGCTGTGCTGGACGTGTTCTGAGCATGTATGTCTGTACATTACACCTTAAACGCAACATAAGGGATTTTCTAGGGTAATTTTGACTCTCACTTGATGCAGTGGTATTAGACTTAATCCCCCCCCATCCCCACCTCATGCAAGACAGGATGCGAGCGTAGCTTGTCTAGGATCACACAGAACTCAACCCCGGGCCGTGGTCTCCAGAGTCCAGCACTCTTAACATTTTACTGATTGTACTGATTCCTAGAAGGTACTGATAAGCCAAGCTGTACTTTGTAAACTGCACATAGCAATTTACTGCATGAGCTCCCCGTTAAACAAGGCCTGTGTGGCGTGAGTTTAGGTCCCTTGTGCAAGATGTAAACAATCATCTAACCCCCCTTCCCAGCCCCCAGCCCCAATTTAGCAGTCTCCTAAACTGCTGTTTCACGCACCGGATTTTAAAGTGAGGTTGAAGAGCATGAGAACCGTGTGCCGATGCAGTGCCCTGGAATTCAGGAACCACAGATGGGAAATGGAGGGACATTTCTGACTGCCCTAGAGCACATGCAAATACCACACAGAGGGTATGGCAACACGAAATGCAGCTTCTCCGATTGTCCTGGCAACCTGCACGCGTGCTCCCCAAGCCTCCTCTTTGAGTTGGAACATGCCCGCTTGGCCTGCCAATGAGCTCCGAGACTTTAAATCTTTCTCTGGGAACCAACTTGTGCTGTTGCGTGTCTGTGTTATCTAATCTCTGTGGGGACAGGCCCACGGCCATGGTTAAATTGCTCTGAAAAATGACTCTATTGCAGTCAGGAGAGGCATGCATAAACACTAGGCTCCGGGGAACAGACCTGGGCCCTGCGTGCACACTTGCCTCCCAGACTCGAGTGGCATCTGTCACTGCTCGATGGATCGGGCTTATTTCTCCCTGTGGGCGCACACCCCAGCCCCAACCCAATGCCACGGCAGACAGTCTGCGCAGGCTGCATAATGAAAAGGTCTGTAATTCACACAAAACCTAAGAAAGCAACAAAATAGAGCAAAGGAGTAAGAGGCCTGCTAAATACCCTTGCTGTGTATACCCGCAGCATCCTGGGCTGTTTCTTTACAGCATAGCCCGTGATTATGATTAAGCAATTATTTCCATCGAGATAAAGAGAAGAAAACAATGAGCCTAGAAAAAGAGCCACATTACACAGTAATTTATATTTATGTCAATTTAGTAGAGAACAGAGGGTGCATTGCAAAACAACGTGGAAATGATGCGCTGTTCAAACCAAGGTATCCGGATGAATGACTTTCCTTCAAGAAAAAAAAAAATGAGATCTCACACTACACACAGAAAGAAATTTCAAATGGACGAATGACCCAAACATAAACCTGAAACACAAACTTCAACATTATTAGAAGAAAATATGGGAGAGTATCTTTATACTCTTCGGCCTTAATCAAGGCAAAATCATAAAAGAAAAGATCAATCCATTTGACCGTAACAAAATTTAAAACTTCTATATGACAAAAAGCCTAAAGAACAAAGCTCGGTGAAAGGCAATACACTAGGAAAAGGCATCTGCAACACATATAACAGATAAAGAATCAGTCTCCAAAATATATCAAGAATCCTCACCAAAAAATAAATAAAAGACAATCCAATAATGGGTAAAGAATTTGAACAGGTATTTTACTGAATTGGAGAGCCACAGATTCAGAAAATACGGAGTAATGTTCACCTTACTCACGATCGGAGATACGTAAATGAGAACAAGTCTGAGCTACTATTCCACACCCAGAGTGGCAAAAATTAAAATGTCTAATAATACCGAGCATTGGTGAGAATGTGGAGAAACAAGAACTCTCAGGTGTTGCTGGTACAAATCGGTACACACGCTTTGGAAAAGAGACCGGTGCTGAGCAGGCAGGCTGCAATCGTGACGCCCTGTGATTCAGCAACTCTCCTTCTAGGAATGCCTCCCACTGCAGCCCGAAGACAGGCACGCAGGACAGATCACTGCAGCCTTGCCTCAAAGGCTGGGGATGGATGAAAGAGCGTGCAGCAATCAAAATGAATGAGGCAACTCGATCTTTTAACAGGGATGACATCAGAAAAGCAGTATCGGGTGGGTGAAAAAACTGAGTTGCAGAATATCACCCACAGTTTGATGCTCTATATGTAAACGAAACACACGAAAAGATCATCTATGATTTATGAACACATAGAGAGAGCAAAATATAAAGACTGATTGGAAGACTGTGTCCCAAATTCAACATAAAGGCTGCCTCGAGGGAAGGAGGAAGGACCGGGTGGGTGGCTAACAAGAGGGATTTCGGCTTTAGTTAAAACGTTTTACTTCTTTTATGTGAGAAAATCATGCAAATGTGAGAAATTATCAACCTCTGTTCATTCTGGTGGGTGGTTTTATATTCCCTGCATCTTTAATTATTGAAAAGAGCATTAATCCCAAAGCAAATAAAATTAAAATTTATCATGTGAAAAAATCATCTTTGTCACTGTTTATTTCGGGTCCACCTCTCTGCCAAGGGGACCGCTTGGGTCTACCTTGTCTTTTGCTACAAATCCAGAGCTCAGCAAAGGCTGCTAGATGAAGAGACCTTTCAAATGCACTACCTCATTCAGCTGTCACAATGCCAGGAAGTGTCCCCATTGTATAGATGAGAAAACTGCGGTTTGGCAAGAATAAACCACTTGCCAAAGCTTGCAAGGCTAGCGGTGTTTGAACTTGGACCTAACTCTACAGACCGGGCTAGGGGACGTTCAGAGCAAACAGGGAAGAGGTGGGGGCAGAGTGTGTGAGCGGCAGGCATTGTTCTAAATGCTTTACATGCATTAACTTATTTAAACAGCACAACCACCGCATGAGAAAGGTATTATTATCAACTTGCAGAGGGCAGTGAGGCGAGGCAGAGGGAGGTTGGGTTGGGTTGTAAAGGGCTTGAAATACAAGAGCTGGGCAAGGCGTACTCTCAATTGCCCGTGGGCCCCACACTTGGCTCAGGACTTCCCAGGCTTAGGCCAGGGTGGCGCCAGGAGGAGGACCTGCTGGAGTCAGGACTAGCAGGAAACACGTGTTTGCCCCAGCCGGGTCTGCGCCTTCATGGGTCCCTCCCCACTGTTGATGACGGAGCTCCCTGGTCCAGGGTCCGGGTTCCCATCGTCTCCAGCATCCTTCCAGGCCCAGCCTCCTGGTGAACATCACACCGTGCTCTGAGTGTCTCTGGTCACCACCCCTTTGCCCCACAGTGCGGACGTGTGGCCTTCTGCCAATTACTTATCCTCTCTGTGCCTTGGCTCCTTCCTGTGCAAAAATGGGAACTTGCTGGGGCAGAGGGTGGGACAGGGGAGGCAGCTGGGAATGGGCAGGTCTAGACAGAGGGAAGAGACCAGGGCTGGCCCCTGCCGGGGGTGGGCGGCACGCCACAGCACCTGGGGAGCATGGCCGACTCGGGAGGCTGTGGACATACACAGAAAGGCCGTCCGATTGGGTGGGTGGCAGCATCCCTCTGAGCAGGGGGTGGGTGCATGCGATTGGGAAAAGGCTTGGGTATGGCTGGTACAGATGGCCCTCTTTGAACAGTGCACAGAGTAGGTGTTCAATAAATATGTTTAACAGCAGTTTGGAGCTGCCGGTTATGGGGAATGGGTCGCAGGTATATGAAGAGTGTGTCAAGACCACAGGCAAATAGCCTAGACCCCTAGACAGTGTCAGCAGGGCACCTAGATACCAAACCAGGAAACAGGCAGAAACCCCGGCATAAGTCGGGCAGAGAGTGAAGCTCAGTATACGTGCAGGTGGGTGTTTGGGTACTAATCAGGTGAGGACAACAGGAGCACTTCCAGATGCCACCTGCTGATGGTGGGTGGGGGTGCACTGCACATACACTGGCTACCTCGGTCGGAGGCTCGACTGGGCCAGGCATGGAAGTGGGCCGTGCTCAGAGCTCCATGGAGAGGCCAGAAGAGAGAGCGTAAAACACAAAGGAAAGAAGAAGGACCCTGGTAAAACCCAGGACCTCTGCACAGTGTGGCCCCCAGGGCTGACTGCAGGACTGCAGCTGGCTCCACTGGGAGTTACAGGCCACCCTGAGGGAAGCCCCTGGCCTGCCTCCATTGGGGGAATAATACTGTTACTCTCGATGGTGCTGATCACAATGATGACAACAACAACAGCTACCCCTTACTGAGAGTTTGCTCTATACCACTGCTCTGAATGCTCTACAGGCATTAACTTATTTAAACAGCACAACCATCCTATGAGGAAAGTATTATTATCTTGCAGAGGAAGAAACTGAGGCACAAGGAGGTTAAGTAACACAGCTGGTAACAGTTAGAGCTGGGCTATGAAGCCCTATAATTTGGCTCTAAAGCCCATACTCCTAACAGTCAGGCTAGGAAAAAAAAAAAACAAACAGCTCACATTTGAACAGCACTGTTTTACAAAAGCCTGTCTGCATTCACTCCTCATTTGAGCCTCAAGTGGTCCTAATGCAGTGATGCGGTAACACACTGCCAGGGCGGCCGCGATCAGAAAGGACAGGGACTGTGGTGCCAGGAGGCAGGACTAAGCTAAAGGGATGCAAACTTTCCTAACGGAAATGCTGTGTCTTCATAGTTCCTTGTTTGACCCTGGAACTCTTTTGCCTACTACTCTGTGACCTTGGGTCCTCTCTAGGCCTTAGTTTCCCTCTCTGAAAAATGGGCCAGCAGGGGCAACCTCCAAGAACTCCTGGAAGAATTTTGTGAGATGATGTATACACCTTGTCTGCAGAAACCTCAGTTTGGGGGTGATTGGTGAGGCTTCAAGAAGCATCAGTGTGGATGTTCACTGATGGAGCAATGGTTAAGGACTCTGGCTTTGGAGTCAGGTGGTCATGAGTGGGAATCCAGGCCCTGCTTGCTGTGCAATCTTAAGTTCATTTAGCTCTCTGTGCCTTGGTTTCATCATTCATTCAACAAACATTTACTGAGAGCCTACTATGACCCAAGCACCATGACAGGTGTGCTTGTGTAAAGTGGTGGACTGTGGTGAGTCTTAAATGATGTCACCTCTGTGGAGGGCATCACACGGTGCCTGGCCATGGTCAGTGCTGTTGGGTCGCTGCTGCAAGTGCTAGAGCTCAGGCCCCTGTCAGTTACCAGGGGCTCTTTGTCTCATGGATGCAGCACACGCATGCTGCACTGTGCAGGCAGGGAGTTGAAGGGCTTTGGCTGCCTCTGGATTTGCATTTCCCCGGCTCTCCCTGGCACCCCCCACCCCACCCCAAAGAGCCTCTGCCTGAAACATGAAACGAGACCCAGAGATCGCATTCCCTGCCCAGCTCAGCCTTCCTACTAGAAAGCGCAGAGCAATTCTTCCTGTGACCTCATTAGAAAACCACAAAAGATTTATTTTTAAGACGAGAGGCGATGATTGCAGTTTGCGGAGCAGAGCTTCCATCCCCGCCATCCCATCACCCCCAGGGCCCCTGAAGGAAGCATTTCCTGAGTCACCTACGTACAAGTCACCAGCTTCCTCGATGGTGGCTACAGAAGCACCGACAGAGGCCCTGGGGTGGGCATGGCCTGCGCACCTGCCTCCTCCCTTCACCTTGCCAACGGTGCGTCCTGTTCTGAGACCACATCCTGCAAGAGGCAGCCCGCTCGCGACTCCCCGCCATCGTCTCCCTCGGTCTCTGGCGTGCGTCCTCCGTGAGTCTGCAAGGGGGACCTCCACAGGGCAGCAGAACTTCCCCAAGTCAGAGAAACTCTTTCTAATACGCTCAGGAAGGATTTACCCTTTTTCTATGAATACAACCTACCTTTTTCACTTCACTTTCGTGAATATGTATTAAGTGCCAACTGTGTGCCCAACACTGGGCTTGGTTCACCAATGGGTGTGATTCCTGCCCGCATGGAGCTTACAGTCTTGTAGCAGAGACAGGCATTAATCGCAATTTAGATGGTTGCTATGGAAACACAGAGTCCTACGGAAGAGAAGAACAGCGACGGAGTTTGGTCAAGGATGGCCCCTCTGAGAGAGTGAGGTTGACACTGAGAGTTAGACGGGAGAAAAGAGGGTCCCACTCAGGAATAAGGATGAACGACGGCTCAGTGGTAGGAAAGAGCTTGGCCCATACACAGAACGGAACGGCCCCTGTGGCCAGGGAAGACAGAATGAGGGCAGAGCCGAGGCAGGAGACAGATCGCACAGCGTCTGTGGGCCACGGTAAGGGGCCTGGGTTTTAACCACCTCCCCCAAAGGGGCCCAGGTCAGATCCTCAGGAACAGTTAGGAGAAGGTTCCTACAAAGGAAGGAGGGAAAATGGCAAAGCACTGGGCTCTACTTCCAGGCTTGGAGAGCAGGAAAGTCCAAAGAAGCTAATTCATGTAGGGACCCCTGCCTACCATAAGCCTAGGAAGGCAGAGATGCATAAATGTCACAGCTGGCATTTATTAATCACTTACTGTGTGCTATGTATAGTGCTGGACAGCATCCCTTCCCTCACAACCAGCCTATGGGGTCGTTACTGCCAGTCCCGTTTGCACGTGACAAAACCAGAGCTCAGAGAGGCTGAGTAACTCGCCTATAATCCCACAGCTAACAAGTGGCAGAACCCAGATCTGAAGTTAGAAAACTCAGTTCCAGAAGCCAAGTACCCTTCATTGGTCACAAGTGTTTCTTAGAAACTGTCAAATACTATGGAGGCTCTTCCTAAAAAAATGCCCATGTGTGCACACACATGCACACACACGCCCATCACACAGCGTCGCAGGAGCCTCAGAGGCCTCTGTGGAGCAGATCCCTAGAACCTCAGCTAATAAGCCCTGGACAAGAGCTACCACCAACACGTACTTTGAAGTTCAAGGGATTTAAAGTCAAGACCTTCTGCAGTTTGGACCCTCAAATTAGGTTATTTTCTCTTTATATGAAAGAAAAGACACAGGGCTTGGACAGAGAAGACCTAGGTTAGGGTTCGGGGTCCACATGTGTATCTTGGGCAAGTTATTTGGCCTAAGTCTTGGGGCTCCACCTGTAGAACTGGGATCACAACGCCTTTACCAGGGACAGAAGGTAAGGAGGACCTAGAATGACAAACTACAACAGTGGCACTATTTATGTGCTATCATTGCTGTGCCTGTTCCCTCTATAAGCACAGTGTTTTGGCCAAACTGGTTTACCCACTCTCTCCTGCAAAAGACCCCCCCACCATCAGCCTCTCTTACAAGATGTGGTAAAGCTTGATGACCACAACACCGACAGTGTTGCCAGAATGCACGCAATTGGAATCTGAATCCAGTTCCATGACTTTACAAGCTGTGTGAACTCGGATAAGTTGCCTAACCTCTCTGTGCCCCAGTTTCCTCATCTGTAAAGTGGCAATAATGATGGCACCCAGCTCACCGGATTGCTTGAGGATTAAATGAATTGATTCACGTAAAGTGCTTATACCCCTGTGAAGCACATGGTATATTTTACATAAGTTCAACTATTACCATCCCAGGACTCTTAGACCTTTCTCCGACTCTGAATCTTTTAGTCCCGCTTCCTCTGAGAAGCAGCTTCCAAGGTCATCAGTCTGTGGCCTCCCCCTCCATCCTCAGAAGGACCATGTCAGCACTAACCAGTATTGTTGGTTTTACCTTTTCCTGTTGACCTGTCTTATGCCTGAAACTAAGCTCTCCAAGGGCAAAAACCAGAACTGGTACCACCTCTTACCTCCCCCTAGGACCTGGGACATCCTAATAACTCAGCGAGTATTTGTTGACTTGTCTAATAATGTTTGATGGAAAGTCAGGGGTGCTGGAGAGGGAACAGGGTAGGCTTTGTAGTCGGGCTACCCTCAGTCAGAACCCAGGATCCCCCACTCAAGGCTGGGTGGCCTTGGGCAAGTTATTTAGCCTCTGAGGTGGTTCTTTTCTTCCTTAAAGGGAGGTTATTATTTTTTGTTTCCTTGGTTTGTTGGGGGCTTTAATTAGGTTTTCGCTTGGTTAACCCCCCCGTTGGTTCTTTTTAAACTTCTTCTTGGTTTGTTTGCCTTGGGTTTTTTGGAGGAGGAGTTTTCCTTTTGTTGGTTGGCCCCCCCTCTTCGTTCCCGGGCCTTTTTTATTTTCTTCCACGCTGAATCTACACAGGACTTTGGCCAAAGAATAAGGCTTGGTCGTTTCTGCTTTTGAGTTCTGGAAGCCCTGAACACCATGTGAGAAGTCTAGTTATCATGCTGGAAAGACCATGCAGAGAGAACACACGGAGAGACATAATGGAAAGGCTTTGGAAGAGGAAGTAGCCCTCTACCAGGGAAGGGGGACAGACATCCCTCCCCACAGGTGTCCCAGCAACCCACCTGAACTCCGACTTACAACCCTCTCCCACCAAGGCATCAGACATGTCAGTGATCCGTGCTCGATGTCCCAGTCCAACAGAGCCCCCAGCTGACTGCAGCCTCAGCTGACATCATTGGAGCAGAAGAACCACCCAGCTGAGCTCAGCCTACACCCAGAATTCTGAGAGATAAGATGGTTGTTATTTTAAGTCACTATGTTTGGAGTGGTTTGTTTTGCAGCAATTGGTAACCAAAAGAGTAACTCTGGACAGGAGTGTTGTAGGAGGCCTAACCCAGGAGTTTGAGTTGCCATGCCAAGCTTCAGAATCTTCGATTTAACAGGTTCTCACTGGGGGGCAGAATACCACTATGGGGAATTATGTCAGACTGCCTGGCTCTGTCCTTTATAAGCTGTGTGATCCTTGGGGAGTATTCCTGCTAATACCTTGGTTTTCTTATCTGTAAAATGGGATGATAGGGTTGTTCTGAGCTTAAACGAGATAAAGGATGCAAATTGCCTAGTAATAAGCATTAAAAGTTTTTAGCTATTATGGGGGAGAGACTGGAAGAGGTAAGTAGCTACCGCCTGAGTAATACAGCTTCTTCAAAGAGTTTTTGTTTAATTTTTTTAATTTTATCAAATATTGCTACAAATTCGTTAAGGTGATTCCCGTAGCCTCTGGCTCCATTTTCCAACTCCGAGTATTGAAAATAATCTTGTGGTCTTGAAGCACAGAGATGCAGTCCCAATGACCACAGGTTAACACCCACCTACAGCTCATATCCGTTTCTTTGAAAAAGGAAATTTAAAAAGTTGAACTCTGATTTTTAATGTTGATTTACTCTAAAATAGAAAAATGTAAACCCGATGCTTTTCCTCCAAGGAATACAAATACGAAATCTGAGCAAACCCATTTGATCTTTGTTAAATTATTGTATCCACAGAAGAATTAAAGAGGAAAACTTGGCCCCTAATAACCAACCATCATCACCAACATGGGCATGTTCATAATTTGTTTCTGAATGCCTACTATGCGCTGCGCACCATGCAAACACTTGACCTCTATTAGCAGACCCTGGGGCAACTCAGAATATGAAGGCCAGTGAGACAAGGAACCCCCAAAAGAGAATCTCCGCTGGTACTGCACAGATGCCACTCACCAGTCCCCTGCACGGGCCCTCAAGGGCTCAGGGACAGCTGAGCCAGGCCTCCAGCAGGAGGGAAGGAGGTGGAGGGAGGAGAGAGAAAGAAAGGGTAGAAGGAGAAAGGGAAGGAGAAGGAAAAGGAAGATGAATGGGAGAAGAAATGGGGGAGGCAGAAGAGGGAGGAATATGAGGAGGGAGGAGGAGGAAGAGTAGGGAGGACTCCTCAAACTATTTGGTGGAATAAGGACCAAACTCATGAAAAAGGCAACAGAGCTTCCATACAAGATGCGTATTTCTATCAGAGCTGAATTTAAATGAATTGTACAGGCTAAAAACCTCCGAGTCCCAGATGGGAGGGGCAGGTGTCGTGGGCTGTTTGGAAGAAAGAGTCAGGACTGTGGCCTGGTGGTCTAGGAAGGTTGCAGGAGGAGATGCACTTAACCTTGCACACTGCCGGGCACAGAGCAGGAGCTTCAAGATACTGCTGAACAAATGAATGAATGTACTGCAACATGAGACACCTGCCCTGCCTGTCCCCCTTCTTTGCAGCACCTGGAACACTTGCTACCATATCATTATTGCATCTGGTGATTTGTTTAACCTCTGTCTTCCTCACTGAACAGTCACCTACAAGCTGGCAAGGACACTGCCTGCACTGCCACCACTCAGTCCTCAGCACCTCGCCCAGCACCCGACACAGAGTAGCTCCTCCACAAATAAATACTCACTGGCTTAGGGACAGACTGATCAAGGACAGGGACTGCTTCATATCAAGAGGGGCAGGAGAGACCCACCTGCGGGAGCAGGCTCAGGGGGTGTGAATGTTAAAGTGGGTTTAGAACGCAGCTGCCTGCCTCGGCCACACCCTCCCCTCCCCTATGCACACACACGCACACTCTTTCCATTTCTTTCAACTTCTCAGCCTCCCACCTGGGAAGCCCAGGCCGCTGTGACATACCAAGGATGTCATCATGACACAACACAATTAGAAAACTGCATATGGCAGCTGCAGTAAAAGGACGTAGCAGGGAACAGCTGAGTGAGACCCATCTGGCAGAGGCTCTGGAACGCCTACCCGGGCTGCTCTCATTATAACCAAGGCCGAGGGAATGATCGGTCAGTATTGTTGGCTCACTAGGCACAGGCCAACCCAGGACAGAGCCTGGCTAGTCCTCCTTTAGGCCCCAGAAAAGTCACCCAAATCCCTGAAGATCCTGAGAGGCGTCCCCCAGGCCAATGTTATTATCGCATTGGTGATAACACACCCCCCTTCTGTTTCCTGCTTTACTTTCATAAAGGGCCTTTTTCTTTGTGATCTCATTTGAATAATCACTCAGCAATAAAACTGTATTGATGGACATCTACTCTATGCCAAGCTCTGTGCTGTGTGCTGCGGAGACAGCTGCAGACAAGATGGCAGGTGCCTGCCCTCGCTGGGGCACATAAGGGCGGTTACTGGTCAATCCCACAAACATCGCTGACAACTGATCAAAGGCAAAGGGACAGAATAGAGCCCTCTGTAGGTAAGAGAGTGGAACTAACATGGTTAGGCAGGTGCGATGATTGGCTGAGGCCCGAAGGAGGAATGAAGTCAGCTGGGTGAAACGGAAAACGCTGGGGAAGAACATTCCAGCAACGGGAAGAGCCTGTGCAAAGGCCCTGAGGCAGGAGAGAGCAATCCTGTGAGCTGGGGAGAAGGTAAGCATGGCAAAGCCTCATTTCTTACAGATGAGGAACTAAAAGCCAGAGAACAATTGGTCAAGGTCACACACCAGGACCAGGACCAGAACTCAGACTTCTCACTCAATCCCTGGTCTTGTGAAACTCCACAGAGTTCTCACAGCCTCCAGGGTCCCCCTTCCCAGGCCTGCTGTGGTCCTGTCTCAGGCCAGGCTGGGCATGTCAGTGAGGACAGCAGGAGGGTAGGGGCAGGGCTGCCTTACCAGGCCCTGCAGGCCAGCGCAGAGCAAGAAATGCCAGAGAGCGACCATTCTCACAAGATTTCCCAACCTGAGCCGGGGCTTGCGGAGGGTGCACGTACCCATCAGGCCCCGTGAGCTGTCATGCTGGCAGCGCTGCTCTGATCGGCATCTCTGGGGGGCCTGGGCAAGGACTTAGGCGGGAAGCTTTCCAAGGAACATCTCAGCCCTGCCAGGCAGAGCACTGCTGAGTCAGCAGGCACCACACCTCGGGCTTCTCAGAACCCCACCCCAGCCAGCAGGAAGGAAGGACAGGCTCCCCAACCCTGGCAATGACAATTAAGCCAGCCTGTCATTCAGTTATGTTCAAATAATTAATATTTGTCATGTACTGGGAGACCGCACCAGGCACCGCTCCAAGTAGGGGGTGCAAAGATGGGTAAGTCATCAGCCCGTTCTTGTCACTGGGAGGCTCTTGGTCCCTACCCCAACCCTTTGCTTTATTTCCACCACTGTACTCATCACTCCTGAGATTACTCCATGTGGTGATTGTCTACTGTCTGTCTAGCCCACAGAAGGCAGACTCCACGAGGACAGAGCCCGTCCTTGTCGCCTTCACCTGGCACTTCCCCGATGTATAATTGTGCAATGAGTGAACAATAAAATGAATGAATGAATGACTGCCTTCAAGGAAGAAGGAAGATAGGCCAGGCTTATTCCCAGCCCGCCGTGAGTGGGCATCAGAGCCTCCATCCAGTCCAGGGAGAGCCGAGCCCCACCGTGGAGCGGGAGAAGTGGAGGCAGGCAGCAGGCACACGAAGGAAAAGCGACTCAACACGGAGTGCAGGGGCTGAGAAAGAGAGAAAGTCCAAGCTTCGCCCTGGTTTCTGGTTATGACCTCCGATTCCACAGTGACTCCACAGGGATTCAAAACAAGCTGTCAGAGTCAGCACTGCCTCCTTGCAAGCCCCACCTGCAGGTTCCAGGCACTGCGTTCCCAGCCACCGAGTCTCTTCCCAGGAACTGCTCAGCCTAAGGGAGGCCTCGCCAAGGTCACACTCCCTCCTGGGGCAGCTGTATGCAATGATGCGACAAAGGCTTGGCCCCCTTGTCTGAACTGGGGACAACTCTGAAGGGCTATTCCCACTCGAGAGCTCCCCGGGGGATCGGCTGAGGCCTACGCTGTGAGTGCACCGCGGCTCAACTTCTCCCTCTGTCTGGTTCTGCATTCCTGAGTTGACCCCAGGTGCACCTCCCAATTACACTCCTGCAGGCACTTCTTACTGTCTTTCTTCCAGGAAACCCCACCTGAGACTCCTCCCAAGATGCACTTTGGAAACCAAGGAAACCCAACCAGGATCTCCATCCTGGGCCAGTGCCACTGGAGCCCAGTCAACCCATCTTTCCCTCCACTGGGACTTGAGGAAGCTTCTTGCTCCTCGTCAGAAATGCTCACGTGCTGGTTAAGGATGCTGTTGGCTCTTCCAGGCTGCCTGAGCAGAGCTGGAATCCCAGCTTCACTCCTCCCAGCTACATGACCCTAAGCAAGTCCTTTCTATTTCCTCACTTGTTTGACTGTTTTGTGGTTTTGTTTTTTTTTTTTTTTTTTTTTGAGTCAGGGTCTCACTGTGTTGCCCAGGTTGGACTCTGACTCCTGGGCTCAAGGGATCCTCCTGCTCGGCCTCTCAAGTACCTGGGATTACAGGTGTATCTGGCTTGTTTCCTCATGTGTAAAATGGGTTTAGAAACGGCCGTTGAGAATCACACACCTTGATACACAGGAAGCCTTCGGAACATGACTAGGCACTCGGCAGACACCTCAGACACGTTAGTTCTCAGCTACTGCCGTTTCTGCAAGGTGTACGCTCGCCTTCTCACTCCCGCAGGGACCACAGGTGCGCAGGTCTGTAGCCCAGCGTGCCCAGCACCCCTGGGCCCGGTGCTAATCACTGGGCGGACAGCTAGATGCAGGCGCACACAGCGGGATGCTTGGAGCCCTGCTTGGATAGGTGCGCTCTCGCTGTTCCACCTTACACAGCCCCTGCAAGCTTTCAGAATGAAAGACCCTGAGCAGATGGAAGACACGGTTATTATCTGAACTGTCTGAAATTTGCTTATCACTAATGCAGATCACCTAGGGACACGCCGTTTCCATAAATCAGCCAACCACAATAGGCCTGCCCAGGCAAAGCATAAAGATGACAATAATAATCATGTGTATTTATGCAGTGCCTTTGTTCTGCAAACCTCCAAACAGTCGACAATCATTATCTCATTAATCCTGCAGCCATCTCTGAAAGGTAGGCAGAGAACAGGCGCCTCTCCCCTTGAGTAGGCAGGAAAATGACACCAACAGTCACGGCGAACACTTACGGACCACTTACTATGTGCCGGGCCCTACTTCAAGGGCTTTATAAATGTTAACTCACTTAGAACTCCATGAGGTAGTTCCTCATTTTCCAGAGGAGAAAACCAGGCTCTAAAGAGGTTAATGAAGTTGCCCAAGGTCACCCAGCCAGCAAGCAGTGGAAGCGGGATTCCATTCCAGGCAGCGTGTCTCGGCGACCCACTGGCACCAGAGGCAAATGCTAAAGTCAGAGCTGGGGATGGAAGACGCTGGCGTGGGGGTCTCAGGCCAGCCACACGTGCAGGGTGGGTAGGCAAGGCCTACGGGCCCCGACTTTGGGAGTGCGTCTGCACCCCAAATGTGGCTCTCGTGCGCTGGCTGATCTTCCCCCAAACCAAGAACCATGAAGCAAGCTATTGCCATCGTTCGGAACTTAGCCGTCAGAGTGGGCCTTGGCACGGGGCTGGGGAGAACACAAGTGCACTGCAAGCAATGGGGGGTAAAGGGGCCACTGAGGACGTGAAGGGACGCAGAACGGGGACACAGCAAGCCCATCTTCTTCTCCATCTCAGGGACCCCGCCCACCCTGCAATGAGTCCAGGCAGCGGCTACGAGGATCTTTTAAAAAGGAGTCAAATCCCACCATGTTCCAGTGTAAAACCCTCCAGTGGCTTTCCACCTGAGCCCTTCCCTCGACAGACAAGCCCCGTGTATGTGACCAAGTCCTGGCCTCCCTTCCCCTCCTCCTCCATGTACCAAACACACTGATTCTTCTGGGCCTCTGAACACACCCCATCACATTCCAAGTAAGTCACCTCCTCCAGGAGGCCCTCCTGGAATGCCCCCAACCTAAGGGAACCCTGGTCACCTCTGTATATCCCTGCTCTAATTCTCTTCTTGGTCTCATCGCTGGCTGATTTGTTCTTGTTAATACATTTATTATTTTTCTCCTCTAATTGGAACGTGAGCTCCATGCCAGCATGGTTTATGTAGGATTTGGTCATGACTGTATCCCCAGCCCGGAGAACAGGAGGGGCGTCAGTAAATAGTTTGGATGAATTATAATAAATAACACTCACAGAGCAGTTATTACATGCCAGGGACCATCTCTAGGATTTACATGAATGACTTGTTCAATCCTCCCAGCGCCCTGCTGAGGCTGGTGCTATTATCATCCTCATTTTATAGATGGGGGAGCCGAGGCAGGAGAGGTTCAATAACTTGCCAGAGTCACACAGCCGGCAGACGACACAGCCAGAATGCAAATCCGGGTGGTCTGGCCTCTTAGTCCACGCTCCACACACGGCACTGCAGTCGGAATGGTTCTCCCTGCCTTGAGGGCCAGGCTCAACTCCTTAAAATGATGCGGAGGCCTTTGAAGAGCAGATCTAATCTCCTTTCCAGCCTTACTTGTTGCCGTTCCTCAAAGTGCTCATTAAGTCCCAGCCCTGCGGGAGACGCCGCCCTCTCTGCCCTCTCTCGTCTCTGCCATCTGCCCCTGCTGCTCCCACCTGGAGCACTCCTCCTCCTTGGCCAACTCCTTTCTCGCCCTCCGAGAGCCAGCCCAGGTGGCCCCTGCTCAGGCAGCCTCCCCAGACCCCTCAGGCCTCAGCCAGGTACCCCCTTGGCATCCCCAGATCACCCTGCACGGCCCTAACCCTGTCCGTGGCCCGCCCTGGTGGCACGTGTCTCTCCCTGTCTGCAGGGGCTCCGCACCCATTCATTTGCTTGAGCAAACACTGCGGCACGGCCGCTATGTGCCTGGCCTGCACTTCTAGGCACTGGGAGACAGCAGTGGACAAACCGAAGACTCCCCTCATGCAGAGCTGCCCTTCTGGGGAGGGAGACAGACAACAGGCAAACAAACATGCAACAGAACGTCGGGGAGAATGATGAAGACGGAGGAAGAGTAGAGGAAAGAGAGTAATGGGGTGGGGCTGTGGCAGAGAGAATGGGCAGGACAGCTGTGCATCCACTAAACCATTGTCTCCAGACTTCTTTGCTCACACACCCCTATACTGGGATGTGCACCTCCCCGGTATAGATTATGTCTAATCTATAATTAAATATGTAGTATATACTATTATGTACATGTACACACATGATATATAACATAATATATACACACGCAGTATACTTCTGCACTACCATATTATATAGTTCATCATAAAAGATACACAAAATATAAAAATACTGAAAGGATGAGAAGAAAATGAATAGGAAGAGATGTTCTGGAACATTCTTCTTGCCCCCAGTGCACCATCCTGCACATTTGTGTATGCACCCTGTTTTGGAGACCATTGTGCCAGAATATCAGCTCAGTTCAGTGTTAAAAAGAAAAATGCAAACAAAGAAACAAGGCCGCTCCCTGATCCTACCTAATTACACACAGCAGGCACCTAAAAATAATTTGTCTAATGACTCAGGCCATGGGGTTCGGGAGATGCTAGGTAAGCCAGTCTCAGACAGGTCATTTCCTAGTTCTGGGTCTCAGTTTCCCCATCTGTAAACACAGGGTGTGATCTAAACCCCCAAGGGCCTCTTTGAGTCTACACAGGCACAAAAACCTAGGTTCAAATTCACTCATCCTGAACCCCGCCACTGTTCCCTGACCAAGAAGGGACGAACTCAGTCATGTTGGGACGTGTAGCTAAGTTCTGGTGTGGGCAGGGCTTTCATTTGCTGGCCTTTTATTGATTTTTATGGGTTTACCCACAAGGAAAAGAATGCAAACAAAGAAACAAAGGCACTCCATCCCTAATCCCAGCATATTATGCAGAGATTCAGGAGAGTAATGAAAATCATAAAGCATTCTCTGAAATAAGAGTTCCCAATCTTCCATAATCTTTGGTGATAAAATGCAAAACAGCAGGCCGGTGACACCCATTCATAAATACCAGGTCTGTTTACCAGCGCTCAGTCCAGAACTCATTTGCCAAGCGCTGAGAACATACTCCGTTGTGCTGCACCCGGGAGTTCAGGGCAGGTCCTTTAAGGGTCACAGATGAATCACAGCACCGCGCCATGCGGGGCTGCAAAGGGCCCGAGAATTCTGTTCCCGCTGTAAGGAGGATGGATGGCTGTAGGTGCCTGTAGGCTGCCTCCCTTCTGGACTGCAGCCAGACACAGCACCGCGAGGCGTGAGGGTCAGCGTGAGTAATCCCACCAGTCAGGAACTGGGGCTCAGAGAAATCAACCTGTTCCAGAGTTATGGGGAGTGAGACTCAGAGCCAAGGCTTTCTGGCAGCCTGTTTCACAGATGCTCGTTCTTCTGGAAGGCTCTGGAAGCTCCTGGAGGCTGAGTCGGTCTTTGTCATCTGTCTCCAACCACCTCAACACAAGGCTTTGCTGGTAGTGGGTGATGACTAATACCCAGCAGGGAAAAAACGGCGTGAGAGAGGAAAGGAAGGTGGGGGAAATTCGATTTATGGTAACACCGAGAACAAGGCTGACAACCAGCATTTCCGTTGATGGGGGCCCTCACCCTGCTCCAGGTGGAGCAACCAGTTCTTCCAGCGAAACATCTCATCTACTCTCCCAGCAATGCCATTGGCAGGGACCGTGGGGGTGGGGACAGTTATTACCCTGGTTGTATAGAAGGGAAAGCAGAGGCTCAGAGAGGTCCAGGAACTTGCCCAAGGTCACTCGGCAGGTAGATGGGAAGTCCAGGACGGCCGCTTTGATGGCTCCCGTGCTTAGCCACCACCCCACACTGCCTGCCCCTGGGACCCGAAATCAGACTTCTTAATTCTCTTGGCACTGTCTGCTGCTCTGTGCTCTAAGGGTAGGAGCGGCTCTCACATCCCGGTGACTGCTGTTTTACAGCTTCCTGGGGAACCCCAATGTCTGTCCACAGGGCAGGGCATGCAGCCACAGACCCATCAGGGGCCATTTTCACAAGTGACAGAAGATCCATTTTCATTCACAAAGGCAGAAGGAGCCAGAGCAGTTGTAGGTTTGGGCATGAACAGTCAGGACAGGGATGTGAAAACGGGACACAAGGAAGACGGGCCAGTGTGTGGAGACGGGACCAGGAGGCTCAAGGGCGATGAGGGCCTGTTAGGGGACATGCTGAGGTGTCAAGGTGGGAGCCAAAAGGATGGGACGGGCTTCTCCAGCTGGAGGGCACGGTGAGGATCCCCTTGCTGAGACCTTAGACGAGTTACCTATCCTCCCAGAGCTTCAGAGCCTCATCTATAAAATAGGACAGTAACAGCACCTGCCTTATGGAGTTGTTATAAGGATTAAATACAATGATGTATATAAATTCCTTTAAGCACAGGGCCTCGCATATGGTAACGGCTCAAGAAGGAATGGCAATTGGTGGTGGCAGTGGTGCTGTCACCCTCAATGATGCACAGAGAAGGGAAGCCAAAGACATGAGCAGGTGAGATCTAAGGATGGAGTAATCACGTCACCTCCCAATCTTTAAGTGACACAAGCCAAGCCAAAGAAAGTGGTTAAGGGACATGCCCAAGGCTGAGTCACAGCATTTTCTAGACAGGGACCATAGCTGAATCACCTGATATTCCAGCCCCTGGCACTGGCTTTGCCCAGAGGGAGCACTCCACTATTATTTGAGAAATTTACAAGTGACTGGGTCCCCTGAGATCTACAAGGAGATTATAGTCTCTACTTTCTCCCTTTATTTGGTTCCTTTTACTTCCCTGCCTGCTGATACATTTATCTTCTTCCCACACTTCTCGAGCACCAGGTGTGTGTTGTGGTCCTTCTGGAAACTAGAAGGGTATTAAAAGAAGTCCAGGATGGGGTCGTCATTGAAGCAACCAGACTTAAAACATTGAACCACCAAGATGCGGACTACTCATTACACTTGGCCACATCCCACTGCCTTCCCCTTGCCTGTGTGGGCTGTGAAAGGGTAATAATCCCATTTCTGCCTTTCTCAGTCCCAAACCACCCATCTTCGACAGGCATCTGTGGAAGAAGACCATGGTGTGGGTTTACAACAGTCTCAGCAAAGAGTTGCTCATCTAACCCGGGAACACCAAGACTCAGAGCCACAATAAAGAAGTGCACTGAGTCTGAACCTGACAGTCACCTCCAAGCACGGGGTCACCCCAGCATATGGGGCCCCTCAAGACCAAAGACACTTCCACGGGGATCCAGGGGGATGTCGATGAGGCAGGCTGGGTTCCCCAAGAAGTAAGTGAAGAGACGGAGATTGGCGTAAGAGGTGTACATATGGGATACACACCTACACGCACACATACACACAAACACACTCTCAAGGAAGTGCTCTTGGGCTCAACCCCTGTGTCAAGGAAGGGTGAGAAGCAGAACTGAACAGAGGGAGAAGTTGGGTTGCGACGCAGTCTCAACAGAGGCCTCAGCCCAGTCTACCGGGTGCAAGAAAGCAAGGATGACCCTTCAGAGTCGTCCTGAGTTGGTGTGTGGGGGCTGGGCTTTTGTACTCCCACGTCAATCGGTCACTGGACACAGGCTGCCTAGGGACGGGTGCAACTTTGGCGCAGGAGCTCTCTCAAACAAGGCAGTCTGCAAAGGGGGCTGAGAGCCGAGCGCTATACTAGCAGCACCCCCCACAGCTGTGGGGGAAGGTCCTTCATCCTGGAGGGGTATTGGGGGGCAGTACATCTCTGTGTCCTAGACAGTCCAGGTGGCGGCCACTAACTGTTTTTCTCCACTGAAGAGCAGGAAAACACAGAGCAGTGGCGAGATGCTGGGCTGTGGAGTCAGACGGGCCTGGGCTTACATGGAGCATCTGCCTTTACACCTCCAGCCCCCACCCGTACAACGGGCGCTGACGGCACTTCGCACACCAGCTATTGTAGGGTTGAGTAAAACAACACGTGTGCCTGGCACGCAGTGACCTCTCGAGCAGAGGCAGCTATGATCACTACTGCACACCCAGGACCAAGGAGAAAACTTCGCTCCAGGCCACAGCAGCAGTACTTCTGTTTCTCAATCTCCCAGCGTCTGCAGCACAAATGTAAATTCACTCAACCGATACACACTCAGGGCCTACAGTTACGTGCCGGGAACAGTTCTAGGTCCTGGGGATACAGTGGTGATCAAAACAGAGAGGGACAACAAAGAAATCAGTATGTTTGTAACACGTGCCCTGTGAAGGGAAATACGGCCAGGCAAGAGGACAGGAGGGGACGGCTGGGGACAGGACGGTGGGGGGAGGGGGAGCTATCGCTGTTGTCACTGCTATTATTTTAAAGGGAACCCCTGACACTCAGCCGTGGTGTTTTCGTTGCAGGGAGGTTCCTCAGTCCAGGCAGCTGAGGGTTTCTCTGTGTGTCATGTGACCAGAGGAGGCCAAAAGACTTAACCTTTCCCCAAAGCCAGCTACCTCCTCCATCCCAAAGCAGTCACTCAGGGCCCAAGAGAGAACACAGTCAAAACCTCAGGTGGGTTTGGATACCAGAGCATGAGGAATAATCAAATCATTCACCGCAGAGGGAATCAAATTTTGGTTTGTTTGTTCTTTCCATCGGAACCGTTGGCATTCATCAATACTCTCAGATGTCCCTACCAACACAGGCTAACTCAAAGACTGTTCCCAAATGTGTCACCCGGGTGGTGCCTGCGGGGGGTGGGGGAGGACATGAGAAGGTTCAGGGACCGTAAGCAAAGAAGCCACTAGCTTGAGCCCATCTTCCCCTGCCAGGGCCCAGAAAGCAAATGCTCCCCACGGTTCACCGTACGTACACAAAGCATCACTTTCGGGCAGAGCAGACAAAAATCTCCGTCCCAGCGGGGTGGGTGGAGCTGCGACCGTCGCGGAGAACACGGCTCCTTTTGAAAAGGCCAAGAAGGACAAAAGCACCGAGAAGAAGCGCCTCCCCGGGCCCAAAGTGCAAGGATTTGAAAGGCCACCCTTGGGCTTGGTGTGGGGAGGGTCTCAACCTGGGAGGGGAGTGGGGCAGAGAGGAGTGAGCCGGGCCTCAAACCCACCCCGCAGGGCAGGGGAGAGATCCTTCCCAGCAGGAAGTGGGAAATGTAGGTTAGACAACTAGGGCAGTTCTGAAGCCGGAACTGTGTCTGCTGCGAGGCCAGGCAGGGGCCGTAAGATGTAGGAAGTAGAAAAGGAAAGGACCAAGCAGGCCTCAAAGCCTCCGATTTGGAAAAGGAGCAGAGGGGAGAAAAAGAAAGCGCTCTGATGAAGCAGGAGGAGGGCTTCCGGGAGGCAGACTGAGGAGAGAGGCTGTGGCTGCCACCAGCCCCCTGCCCTGCCCTGCCCACCGCTGCAGGGAAGACAGGGCCACAGATTCCAGAGCCCTCCCACGGTGGAGACCTCCAGCCCTCGGGCTCACCCAGGCCTCTGCCCAGGAGACACACTAACGATGCCACTGGAATGTCCTCCCCACCTCCCGTGCGACCTGAGCTCTCTGCGTGGACCCCACTCTGGAACTGATCCCATCTGACTGCTATGCGCTGGGCTGTGCATTCAATTCGTCTACAAGTATTTACTGACAAAAGAGAAATCACCCAGTCCTGTGGCCCAGACACCTGGGATCCAAAGTCTGGCTCCAGCACTTCCTGGTGGTGTCATGACCTTGGGCGAATTCTTCCAGCTGTCTTAGATTCGGTTTCTTTACCTATAAAACGGAGGTGCTTAGAGACGGGGCTGTGGGGTGAGGAGGCTGGTTAAGGCCTCTGCATAAGACCATGGCTGCCATTTATTAAGCATCTTGTACTATGCGTCTGGAACTGTCTCAAATGCTTTGTGGATATTATCTCTAAACCTCACAATCACCCCACAGGTGGAATTGCTTTATCTGCACACAGATGCAGCAGGAAGTAGGAGAGAACCTTGCCAGTGCTTAGCACACAGTAGGAATATGACCAACGCAGTGTTAATTCATTTTCTCATCCCAGATCTGTGTTTACTATGTGTTAAATGTTGTTCTAGGCCAGTGGTTCTCAGGTAGAGGTGATTTTGGCCCTCTCCAGGGGACATTCAGCAATGTCTGGAGACATTCTTGATTGTCAGGGATTGCCAAGATTTGAGGGGGCGGGTGCTACAGGCATCTAATGGGCAGAGGTCAGAGATGCTGCTCAGCTTCTTACGATGCACCAGACAGTCCTCCCACAACAGAGAATCACCCGGTCCAAAATGGCAATAGCGCCCAGGTTGAGAAACCCTGCTCTGAGCGCTGGGAAAACAGCAACTGCAGTGTCCCTGGAGAGCACGTCCCAGGGCAGGAGACAGATAATGAACAAATAAGAAGTAACTGTTTAGAGGTCCAGTGGTTACAGGGGCTAAGAAAACGAGGAAAGAGAGTGACAGGGCCATCAGGACATAAGGGGACACTGAGGAAGAGAGTGGATGGGGATGAAGGGTTGGACTTGTGGCTGCCTGACATGAGGGACAGGGCCCTGGGCAGGGCATACGTGGTACCCTCATGGGTAGCAGGAGGTAAGGTCCACAGTGAGCACAGAGAGCACACAGGTGAATGGTGAGGTCAGGGTTATTGTGACAATTCAGTTGTGTGACATCGTACGGCCCCGGTGGTCGTATATGCCTGAAGTACACAGGTTGTATCCAACCTCTCAGTGCTACACGCTTGCTGCAATGAAGCTGAGAAAGACATCAAGTTGAATTGCATTTTGGCTCAGGGGAAGCCGTTTCCTGTATTATGAAATATACATGAGACAAATTGTCCCCACTTTGTTCTGGTTTTGGGCAGGAAATGGGCTTAAATGTGCTGTCAGCTTTTATTTGGTAATTGTTGGTTGGCTTTCATTATTTCAGGGGAGAGAATATATAATGACACATGTCACTGAGGAGGGAGCTGCAAGACCTAAAGCTGCTCTTGAATATGATTTCAACACTGTCCCCTTAGTCTTAACGAGAAGACGTCATCACTCACTGATCCAAAGAAGAGGTATTGAAGATGACCATAGCACAGAGTTGGGATGATGCAAAGATAAACGAAACACAGCTTCTTCTCTCAAGCCACTTACAGAGTAGCAAAAAAAGTGAAGACATGTATCTTCACTCTTTTATGAAGTGAAGGTATTTTGTAATATAAGGTACAAAGTCCCAATTAGAGAATTAACAAAGAACTATAAAGATGACTAAGTGGCTACTTATAAGGCAGGAGAGCAAATAGCTTACATCTCCCATGCTAATTCTGGTCAGCAGTGGTTGCCTAGAACAGTGTTGAGAAGGATTCTGAAGTCCCATCTGAGCTCAGTGAGAAAAAGTGTTGCGCTCAATTACCTATGTCTGCGATGAACAAAGAAGCCATGTGGCAGAAGTACCAAGTATCTTTGTTATCCAAGCTGAAGTGAAAATGGAAATGTAGCTGTAAGAGTGAATTATGTCCTTCCTCTTAACGTTTAACACAGAAATGTAATAAGTATACTACACTATTAATGTGGAAATGGAGGAGTAGTAAAAAATTCAATTTCATAATCTATCTTAAGTATACATTTATTTATGTCCTCAACTCTAGGAGTATTTAAGAAATAAGAGGAAAAGCAGGGAATTTTCTGCTACCAAATGAATAACTACAAAAGACTCAGCCAGGCATTGCTGCTTAAAATCAGAAGGCAACTGGCTGACACAGGGGCAAGCTCCAGGCCTCTGGGCTAAGGGCTCCTCCTCAACCTATCCCCAGACTTCCTCTCCCCAAGAGCTTCATAGGAGCCCAGCAGGAGAGCAGTGAAATTTCATACTAGACCGGGATCTGCCAGTCAAACCCTTCTTTCTCAGGGGCTGGACAGACAGTGCAAGATGTCCTTCTGCCACTGCCTCCTCCTTTAACAGACTGTTTAGCAACAGGTTTGGCCAGACTTCCTAAATCGCCTTGCTCTGGGATCCTGTCCACAGCCCATCTTTCGGCTGTTTGAAGAATCCTGTCGGCATGGTAGACACAACCTAGAGATGGGATTTAGTCTCACTCTGACACCACACAGTTCCATATGATCTCCCTACTTGCTAGTCAAGCTGGGATTGAGCCAAAGGCAGGGCACGTGGGTCCCAGGATCCAGAGAGAGAAGAAGCTGCTTTATTAATATCACAAAGTGGAGGGTGGAAAAGAGGGTTCTGGATCTGCTGTGCCGGCAGCAGTCCAAGACACAATCAGAAGGGAAGAGGAGAGGGGGTGAAGAAGGGGTCCATGCCCCCCAGATAAACACGCTCTGAGGACCACCATATCGGGAGGAGGTGGTCGCCCTTCTTGGCAGGTGACAGCCCTTCTTAGCCAGTGTGCTGAGTCAATAACTGCTGGGTCCTCCCGCCTAGACCGCCAGCCCTCCGAGTCCAGGAAAGAAGGTGAGAGAACAGAGCCACAACCAAGGGATCAAAAGCTTAAATCAAAAAAGTAAAAAAAAAATTTTTTTTAAATCTCTTTTTTGAAAGGCAGCCAAAGAAGCACCTTCACAGAGTCAGCTCTGTGCAGCCTTTAAACCAAACTATTTCCAGCAGCACAGGCTAAGCGGCCCCCAGGCCACCCGTCCCAGAGCCTGGCTGCAAAGCCTCGGTGCTCAAGCCCACAGCCCAGAGACCCTGCTTTATTTTGATTTTATTTTTCTTTGTCAGGGGAAAGGGCTGAGAGGGGAGCCAGGCAGAAATACCACGTGTTCCTAAAGCCTATGTGCAGGCAGTAGGAGCACCCTGATGACTTGTCCAACACTCCCGGCTAAGCACCCACTGTGTGCTAGGCCTGTGTCGCCAAGCCTCAGGGGGCTGACTGGGTGACTTTGGACGAGGAGAAAGCGTGTGTTCCACGGAGGTCTCAGCAGTGCCGACGGAGGTGTGCCATCAGCAGGAAAGGCAATGGGAAGCTTCCATGAGCCCCCGTGGGGTACCACGGGGACACCCAGAAATAACTGAGTAGCAATAATGGATTAGCAGGTAGGGACAAGAGGCAATGATATTTGGGGGATTAGGGGTAAAGTGTCCCTCATTTATACCTACCTTAGTGAGACCTGAGGAAAACTGCCTACAGCATCCTTAAAGATCATTGTCCAGTGATGGCGATCAAAGGGAAAATAACATTCACTGAAAGCTATGCTTTTCCATATATTCTAGCAGTTAACTCTTGCAAAAATCCTAGGAGGTGCACATTATCCTTTACAGATGGAGAAATGGAGGCTCGGCGAGGTTGAAGAAATTATTCACGTCACGTGGCTGGTAAGTGGGGGAGCCAGGACTGAGCCGAGGTTCATCTGCCCCCAGGCTTCATGTCTGTTTCATGATGCTTCACCACGTCCTGGCATTACAGGAAGTCATCGCGGCTCCCCTGCTCAGAACACAACAGACAAACTCTGCCAAACGAAACTCGCTCTGTTTTAATTTTTGAACAGTAAGGTTCAGAGAGCTCAGAACAGAAGAGAAAGCTCAGAAACAAATCTATGTTCAGGAGAATTTGATTTATGAGAAAGGTTGCATCTCAACACAATGGGGAAAGGAATGATTCTATAGTAGTGTCAAGAAAACTGGCTGACTAAATAAATTTGGATCCCCCCCATACATCATATATAAAATTAGTCTCCAAGTGGGTGAAAAAACTAAATGTGAAAAGAAAACTATAAGGCTAACAGAAGAAAGAGAGACGTCTTTGTGAACTTAGGATATAGAAAGGCCTCTTAAATAAAATGCCCAAAACACAAACCAAACAGCAAAAAGGAACGAGTTGATAGATTTGACTACATCAACATTAAGGGCTTCTGTTCAACAAAAGACACTAGGGACACAGTTAACAGAGAGGTGGCAGAGTGGAAAATGATATTTGCAATGTATAAACCCAACAAAGGGTTAACATGTAGCAAAATAAGTAACTCCAACAGACCAACAGGAAAAGACAGAAGGCACAACAGAAAATGGTCTGTGAATCAGAATGGGCAGTTGACAGAAGTGTAAACTAGAATGGTTAAGAAGTAGATGAAAAGATGTGCAAATTCATTAGTAATGAGAGAAGTGAAAATGAAAGCAACAATGAGATTCCACATCATACTCAACAGATTGGCAAAAGGAGAATGTTGAGTACTACGGAGTATTGGAGAGGATGTGGGTGAGTGGGAACCCTCACATACTCATTTGGTACTAATTACTGAAACCAAGTACGTATAAACCTTATGACCCAAAAAAACCCACTTCTGGGTACAGAGCCCAGACAGATGCGTGTGCCAGTCCACAAGGGGACAAGTAAAAGCATGTTCATGACAGCGTTAGTGTTCGTGGTAGTGGGGAATTGGAAGTAACTAGTTGCCCATCACTAAAGAATGGGTCAACACAAAATATGCTGAGTGCTTTCTTACTGTGTGATAGTCACTACACTGTTCACCAAATATTTCCAGTTTTTTCCTCCACTAGACTCATGGTAGGATTACAGTTCCCACCCCTTATGAAGTTGGGAATAACCACATCATTTGTTTTGGCCACTGCTGGACGGAAGGCTTTAAAAATCAGTGTGCTATTTGCCACCTCCTGGACAGAGCCTTTAAGAGCCAGTGAGTGATTTGTCACTTTCTCTTCTTCCTGTCATGGTGAATGGTGGAGGCTCCATCAGCCTAAGTCCCCAAAGCAAAGCTCCTATTGACCCAATGAACATGCAAGATGGCCAAGCAGTAAAGCTACATTACATCAAGCTGGTGAGATTGTGGTGTTGTTACTGCAACATGACTTAGCCTACGTTGATTGATTCAACTATGCAGCTATCAGAAGCAATAAACTAGATGCGCAGCCAACAACATGGATAGATCTTAAAACCACAGTGAGAACATGGGTGAAAATGGTAAGATCGGAATAATCTGCTTCACACAATATCACTTCTATAAATCAATAATACACACACACACACACACACACACACACACACACAAAGCAACACTACATGTTTTACAAAGACATATACCTATTCAAGAGCATATATTAAACACCTTAGATGGGTACTTTCAGGGGGGTGGCAATCATAGACAAAAATAAAAAAATTAAGAACTAAAACGAGAGAAAGCCTTGCATTGGTGATGAAACTTCAACACAGCAAGTGGCTCGACTGGAGAGACAAAAACCAGGCTGCACCAACTGTGGCCAACTCTGAGCAAATGGCTTCGATCGCCTGTGTCCCCACTATTGGGGGAGTAGTTGGGGAACGCCCCCTTGCTGCCTGACAGGACCTCCGCTGAGAGCAAATGGCCAGCTGGAATGGCCAGGTGGGCGAGCCCGCAAGTCCCGCGCCTGCCCACACCTGCAGGAGCGATGCAAGGCTCGGTCGAGCGCTCCTCGCAGCCTCAGTTTGCAACATCCCTCTTCCCCGGCCCCAGGATGCTCTCAGACCCCTTCCTAGCCAGGAAGAATAATCAATAATTCAGATGAAGGGGGTTACTTTCCTTCTCACACATTAAAGAAAATACTTTCTGTTGATTGGGTACCAATATATACTCAACATGGATTATCAAATTAAGACGATTTTCCACCCCATTTTCACTTTAATAGTAAAACACATTTGCTAAATATCCCCATTAGAGGTTAAAGAAAAGGTAAAAGAAAAAGCTCTTAAAGCTGCATTTTCACTAATTTTGTCTCTAGCTAAGGGCTGAGGAGAGATGGCAGCTCACAGGTCTAGGTGCTGCCCTCCTCCCAGCCCGCTGCCGAGCAGGCATGACTAGTCAATCTCCGTGCACTTCTGTCCCAAGCCTGCATCTTTTCTGCAGCCTCAAGTGGTATCCTACAGAGTTGTTTCCTGGTGTTAGGTTTTATTCCTTTTTTGCTCTTTTTCCTTTTTTTTTAAGACATTAGAAGAGGAGGAAAATGTTCACTCTTCTATTCCTACATCCAAAGACCTTATATAAGATGCTTTCTCCAGAAAATAGTTGTTTTCAAGGTCCCTGATTTCCTCCTTTAATTATTCATTCAGCAATCATCTGCTAACTGCCTACTATGTGCTGGTGCGGGGTGCCAAGCACTGAAAGATATTGACAAGTGGGGGCACAAAGCAAGGAGTGGCCGACCAGCTGGGAAGGGGAGGGAAAGGCTTCAGACAGGAGGTGGCAGATTCTCAGAAGCCTTCTAGAACAGCGAGGGTGGCCTGGAAGGTGCTCATGGCAGCAATGTTATCAGGGATGGGTGGTGTGTTCTCATGACGTCTTATCCCTATTCTGGCTTTATCAGCTCCCAGGGGCACCTGTGGGTACCCAAGCCAGTGGCTGGTGGATCCCAGTGTGAGGTGGTTGTTGGCTGCCGGCATCCTTTGGAGGCTGTCAAATTCCGTGAATGCTACCCAGTTGTGCATGAAGTCTAACCTTTCATTTTGTGAGGGGTCAGTTGCTTCAGGCGGCATCGTTCACTGCAGCAGGCGGGGGCATTCACTGCGGCTCAGTGGTCTGCTATGATTTGTGCAGTGCCAAGTTGGACCTGCCCAACACCGTAAAACCTCTCACTCTCTGATGCCCAAGATTCCATCCCATCATGGGTGTGGCATTTTAGGGAGAGTAGGACATGGTGGAACAGGGTGAGGGTCACGGAAACCAGTATTTACTATGCAGCTACTATGTACCATATTGGTAGGTGTCTACATTACCTCATTCAACCCTCAACAACCTTGGGGGCAAGGAAGAGTTGAAGAAGATATCTACCCCAAATGGTCTCCTACAGTTGGATCAGGGTCAAAATATGACATAATTATGAAGTAGGTGGAGAGAAGATGAAAAGACCTATTTTCTGGTGTCTATTCTGTATGTTAAGTGTCCATGTATGTGATCTTCCTCGGACTCCCAAAACTCTAAAAGGTAAGTATTATTATTCCCATTTTGCAGAGGAGCAAGTTGAGGGTTCAGAAAATTTGTTCATCGTCATCATGATCATCACAACACAAATAGCAGTTACTATCCATGAACACTTAACTTTGTGTCAGGCTCTGCAAACATTTTGTATCTATTAATATTATCTTATTTAGTTATCACAGCAACCCTGTAATGTGGCCATTACTATGACCACTTTAACTGTGAAGTCATTGAGTCTAAGAAAGGTCAGATAACCTAGTCAAGGTCATACATCAGGCAGGTGTTGGCTCTGGGCTGCAATTCAAGTCTGTCTGACTCTAAGTCCACATTCTCAAACACTGCTAATGCTTCCCCCCAAATGTGTGCCACCTACTATGTACCAGAGCACTGGAGCAACCACAGTGACAGTGAGCAATACACACTACCTCCCAGGGGAGTCCATTTGGGTCTCTTTGAGTGTGTGGGAGTTATCACTTAGATCAAATCTTAAAAAGAAAGAAAAACCAGCTTCGATAAAAATTAAAATACTATTTTGGCAGTGCCAGCCTTCAGCAACATGGCTTATATTAATACTTATTTCATGCTTGCTGTGTGCCAGGCACTCTTTCTAATAAGCACCGTACATATGCTGGTAGACATTCTGCTGTTCATCAATATTCTTAGCTTCCCTCTGCTTCTGGGCCCTTTCCATCGCCTTGAATTCGTGCATTGCAACTTGCTTTGGCCAATGAAGTGTAAACAGTGATTTGTGGTTTGTGATTTGTGTCATTGTCTTTGGAAGCATTTGAGAGCCAGTACATAATTCTCCATAATCTGTCTTCACTGTTGCAGCAAGAACAGAAGCACATTGATGTGAAGGGGCTGTAAAACTGAAGCAGCGTGGAATATGTTGAGGCAACACATGGAGGGCAACTGCTCTGGAGTTATCGAGATCTTCACAGAAATTTGCATGGGCGAGATACACACTTTGGTTGCATTAAACCTGTGAGATTTGGGATTTGTCTGTTGCTGCAGCATAACCTAGCTTATGCTAACTAATAATCATCAAATCCCCATAACAACTCTATGATGGGAGTGCTGTCGTTATCCCCACATTTTGCGGAAAAGAAACTAAAGCAAAGAAGGGTTAGGTAACTTGCCAAAGGTCACACAGCTATGAGATCATTAAATATGAAATGTCCGATTTCAAGTCAAAAGTTTATTATATCTTAAACAAGAAGCAGTACAATTAATCAAAGTGTGCGCGTAAACTATCAACATCATTTTGCCATCTTAATGGCAGCTTGTTTATGCCAGCAGTGAAGAAGCCTGGAGAGCGAGTGGCAATGAAATCACAAAAGGCATTTTCCATAGCTTGTTGAGAATGGAATATTTTTCCTTGCGAGAAGTGGTCCAAAGTCTGGAAGAAGTGGTAGTCAGCTGGTGTGAGGTCTGGTGAATATGGTGGATGGTAAAAAGTTTCCAAGTCGAGCCTCTGTAGTTGGAGCAGCATTGTTTGTGTGACATGTGGTCGAGTATTGTCTTGTAAGAGGATCGGCCTGTCTCTATTGACCAATCTCGGCAGCTTAATCGCAAGTATCCTCATCATTTCCTGCCATTGGTTGCAGGAGACATCCGCTGTTATCGACTGCCCGGGTTTCATGAAACTGTAGTGGATAATACCAGCGCTGGACCACCAAACACACACCATTAGCTTTTTTGGATGAATACTTGGTTTTGGACTGTGTTTCAGCACTTCATCTTTATCCAACCATTGAGCCGAATGCTTGCAATTGTCAAAAAGAATCCGATTTTCATCACACGTAACACTACAGTGCAGAAATGGTTCGCCTTTACGTCATGATAGCAAAGAAAAGCAAGCTTCAGGACAATCTCTCTCCTGACGCTCATTTAATTCATGCAGAACCCATCTACCCAGCTTCTTTACCTTGCCCATTTGTTTCAAATGGTCCAATATTGTTGGAATAGTAACATCAAATCTTGCTGCTAATTCACAGTTGAGACGGATTTGCTTCCACTACGGCTTCCAGCTCATCATCATCCACCTTCGTCTTAGGTCGCCCACATGGCTCATTTTCAAGATTAAAATCACCAGAACGGAACTTCTTAAATCATCGAGGTACTTTGTGTACATTAGCCACATCCTCCTCAAACACTTCACTGATATTTCAAGCTGTCTGTGCAGCATTGGTTCCACAACAGAACTCATATTCGAAAATAACATGAATTTTTTATATATCCATGGATTCACAAAAATTGCTCTAAAAAAATTTGAAAGATAATCACAAGCCAAACCGTGAGTTTGAAAGACTGAGAGGATGTACCTTCACAATAAAAACGAAACAAGAAGTGTCAAAGTGAAATGTCAGAGATATCAACTGTCAAACTTAGTACGTGAGGAAATCGGACATTTCATACTTAATAACCTTAATAGTAAAAGGTAGAGCCAACTGTGGACCTCAAGATTGAGACTCTAGAATTCATACTTTTAATCAGTTTCCTCTATTTCCTCACCAACATTTTTACCAATCAGATACACTAATGTGTAAACATTTAGGTGTATGAATTTCTTAGTAAGACCTTAGCCAATGTTTAAAGAATAAGACAGTTATAACAACATAGAGAAATACCAAAATTTCTTGCTTTAAAAAATAAAAAAAAAAAATCCTGGTTTCAGCTTGTAAGGCAAATTAAAACTGAAAACGGGTTACAACAGGGGTGACAGTTCTTTGGAGAATTGCCTGGAACAATGGAAAACCACTTGAAGAAAAACTCAGTTTCTCTTTCTTTACTCAATTCCTTGGAGTTTACCCTAACAGGCAACAGACATAATTAAAAGTCTAATTAGTGTTCTCATCCCCCCTCTCAAATTATATGTTTTCTTTCTAATCGGAAAATTATTTTATTTCATTGTTTTCTCTCCAAATCAAAGCAGAACTGAGTCACTGCAATCCTTAAGTCAAAATGGAATCATCAGAAACCTCTTTTGTGAACTCAAGTGTGTCTCTCTCAGTCCTCTTTGAAGCAAGGACACTTGTCAAAGTCCTCTGTGTTGTGTGTGGTCCACCATAATTGCTGCTCGTGGTAATTTAGGACACTTGAAGTGGTTCTTTCAAAAGCAATTAATGAATTTCACGGGAACAGGGCTGGTCAGAAGGTCCGCCCCAGTGCCGTGAGAGGCCATCTCAACCTGGGGACAATGACAAGCTGGCAGGTATGGCTCTTAGCTGGCTCTTCCTCTAAATTTTATTAACCTTTCAAAAGTCAGGTGATGCTGATGGGGGGAAGGGAGACAGGCTAATAATGGCTAAACGAGAGAGTGGTCTCTGGAGTCTGGTTGCCTGGGTTCAAATCCCTGCTCTTCCATGTACTCCCTGGGAGATTTGGGACAGGATACTTAATTCTCTAACCCTCAGTTTCCTCATCTACAAGATGGAAATGGACAGAATATCTATCTCATTGTTCAGAGAATCAAAAGAGAAGATGTATGCAAAAGGCCTAGCTTAATGCTCCATACACATTAGCTAGTTATTATTAGAGAACACTTAATCCCCTCTCCTGATGTTTCCTGCCAGGTGGAGGGACAACCATTTGTGTAAGATCCCTAGCATTTCTTTACTCCCTTATTCCTTCCCTGGCAAGGTGGAATGACTCATCTGACTCAATGAGTTTGGGAAAAGGAGCAGGCATAGCTCAGCCCTTCTGCTCATCCTCTGGGATCCAGCTGCTGCATTCTGCCCAACTCCAGCATTGCCAGAGTTTCCAGGGTGAGGGCTGCAGTTTTCTAGCCCGTGAGTAGGTGCCTACAGCTGAGGAGTTGCAGGGTTCAGTATTAGGAAGCCAACCAATCGTTGTTGCACAACTAAGCCACTGTGTTAGTCTGTTTGAGCTGCTAGAACAAAAACACCGCAGACTGGATAGTTCAAACAACAATTTCTTTCTCACAGCTCTAGAGGCTGGAAAGTCCAAGATCAAGGTGCCAGCAGATTCGGTGTCTGATGAGGGCCCATTTCCTGGTTCATAAACAGCGATCTTCTCACTATGCCCTCACGTGGTGGAAGGGGCAAGTGAGCTACCTGGGGTCTCTTTTATAAGGACACTAATCCCATTCATGAGGATACCATCCTTATGACCTAATCACCTCCCAAAGGCCCCACCTCCTAATATCCTCTCCTTAGGGAAAAGTCAACATATGAGTTTTGAGAAGGACACAAACATTCATTCTATAGCAGCCACATTCTCCAAACCAGTCTTTATTAGTAATAAAGTGACATGTTGATTTCCATCTCTCTGACATACCTTCTGTCTACTTTAGCTCTATCAGCACTGGTGTAGGGAAAGGAGGTGCTATTTATTGAATTCTCTCAAACCTCAATGGCTGTCGCTGCAATCTTTCTGGAGGGCATTCAAGGCCTTTTATGAACTGGCTGGTCGAATCCAGCAATTCCACATTTAGGAATTTATCCTCAGGATATAATCAATCACATATGAAAAGTTACACTGCAGAGTAATTTAATCCAGAACTGTTTATAGAATTGAGAAATGAGAAACAACCTAAACGTCCAATATCACAGAATTGACCCTAAGAAAGAACATTATGCAAACATTGTAAATGACACTGTCAAACAGTATGTCATGACATATAAAGATGTTCATAATCTGATAAGGGAAAAAAGCAAGTATAGAACAGTATGTACAAGATGGTTCTATTTTGTAAGGAAAAAACATAAATGCATAAAAACATTGGGTAAGGTAACACACCAAGTTGTTGACACTGTTTATCTCTAGATGGTGGGACAGTGGGTCATTTGCATTTTTTCCTTTTAATTGCTTATGTAAGTTCTCTAATTTTTCTCTGATATACATGGATTTACAAATATGAAAAGAGGGTATTTTTTATTTTTCAAAAATCCAGGTACCCAGTGACTGATGGAAAGAACCCCTTTGGAGAGCTCAGCCTCTGCTTCCTGCCTTCAGATGGGCCTGGCTCCTCCTTGGAAGCAGAGCCAGGAGGTAAATACGACTGTGCCCAGAGAGTCCAGCATCTTTCCTGACGTTCCCAGTTAAGGGACAGTGTTCCAATTCTGTCCTGAAAGAAGTCAGGGCAGGGATCTGTTGGAAGCTGGGGCACTTGTAGACCGTCAGTGCTGGCTGGGGAACAGAGGTAGTGACCAAAGCAAGGAGCTTAGAACAGCCTAGAAACAGCATTCAGGAAATGGAAACCTGAGAGTTTGGGGCCTTCATTGCCCACAGGTGAAAGTCCCAACAGCTCAGCATGGCATTTGAAGCCTTTGTGATCTGGCCCCAGCTCTGCCTTTGCAATCTTTCATCCTACCCCACTGGCTGGGCTCCAGACCAATAAAACTCTCGCTGTTCCCCAAATGGTCTACATCCTAATCCCCTGAGGCCCCGATGAGCTCACCTTTCTCCTCACCTGTCTCCACTCACCTCCCATCTCTTTCTGATGGACTCCTACTCATCCTGCAAAGCCCAACTTGGCTATCACCTTCATTCCCATTGCACTTTGTGCAGACCTGACTATAGGAGTGACGAAACAGTGTGACAACTATCTAGCTATGTGATTGTGTTTTCTAACCAGCCTGGGGACTCTTTGAGAAAAGGGCCCATCTCTTATCATTGGATTCTCATAACCCAGAAAAAGTCCGGCACATGGTAGGCACCTGATAAAGTTTTGAGGTAGGAAGAAAAGAAGGAAGGAATAATGTCAGGAAGAGAGCACGGGAGGGGAGATAAAGGAAGGGAAGAGAGAAAATTCACAATAACCCCATTGTCAAACTAGTGCCCAAACCGTAGGCTGACAGATAACTACAAAAGTGGCAGAGGGAAGTGGAAAGATCCCCAGCTTTGGTTCACACTGAGGTGGGGTCAAATCCCAGTTTGGGGCAAGTTACTTAAAACTTCTGAGCCTTGGCTTTCTTGTCTGTAGAATGGGAATGACATCACCCTACCTGACAAGATTAGAAATAAGCTCTACACAGTGCCCAGCGCATAAGAAGGGGTCGACACCTGAGAGCTATCATTTGGTGACTCACAAGCTACTCTGTGGCTCAGTAGAAAGTCCACAAGGACAAAAACAAAGGCTTAAGTGACCCCCAGGTCTGCCTGGTGACAGGCTGCAGTGCCCATCTCCAGAAACCTTTCATTTTAATATGACATCATGTAAGAGGAGGCTGTCATCCCTGCCATTTGGGCTTCTGCTCCACTTGGAGCCGGCACATACCGACATCCCCGACACCTGCCGAGCAGCAGTGTTCTCGGGGTGCCCCTGAGCCCAGAGTCTGGAGTCACAATTTGAAAGGGAGCAAATGCCTAGAAGCCCAGAGGACCCAAAGTAACCCCACGTGGATCTAATGAGCGGTCATTTCCCCTTTCTAGGCCTCAGTCTTCTCATCTGTCAAATGAGAGGCCTGGACCAATGTCCTAAGGGTCTCTCCACCCTGACAGTCAATGGCCCCATCTCTCGAGCATTGGCCCCACCTCCCCGCCTCCTACCTTTCACCCTCGCAGTCACCCGACCTCAGCTGGAGCACAGGCACAGCAGCTGACTCTTTTTTTCAGTCCAAATGTCAACTTCCAGACACTGAGATGATGGCATTTCTTGGGATCAGGTGGTCAGGTCAACAAGGATGACCCTTCTGTCCTGGGCCACACCTGCTGCTGCGCACAGTCTGCCAGGGACACAGGAGGGGAGGGCAGACTCTGCAGGGAGTTCCAGGCTTGGATGTTGCAGAGCGATGGCTCCCAAATTTTAGCAGGTATCAGAATCCCCAGGGAAGGCTCATTAAAACAGATGTGGACCCCCCACCCCGCCAGAGTTTCCAATTCAGTGAGTCTAGGGTGGTTTAGGGACCCATTTTGAGAATCATTAGTTGGGACAGGAATTCTAAACCCTTCCAAGATCTGAAAGGCCCCCACCCCGTATTACCTGCCTGAACTCATCTCCTATACTTTCCCTCTTCAACCCATTCCAGCCAGACTTCTCACTATTCCCCAAACATGCCAGGCACATTCCTGCCTCAGGGCCTTTGCACATACTGTCCCTGCTGCCTAGAGGGCCTTTCTCCAGTTCTATGCAGCTCATTCCCTAACTTCTTTGAAGATCTACTACAATGTCACTCCCTCAATGAGGCTGTCCCCTGCTACCTCTGCTAAAATCACCATCTCCCAACACCCATATCCTCATTCCCTGCTTTATTTTTCTCTGTAGCACTTATCCCCACCTGACGTATTATATATTTTATATTATGGGTTTTATTTATTTCCATCTCCTCCTCCCCCACTAGAATGTGGGCTCCATTGAGGGCAGAAGGCTTTGTCTGTGCTATTAACTGCTGTATCACAGAATAGTGTCTGGTGCATTGTAGGCAATTAATATTTGCAGGAGGAAGAGAGAGAAGGACAGAGGGAGAGAAGCCAGGGAGGAAAAGGGGGGAAAGAGGGAGAGAAGGAGGGAAAGGAAGTAGGAGAAGGAAGCAAGGAAGGAAGGGATTTCACAGACATGTAATTTTTTTGATAGCTGTAGAGGATCAAGAACATGGGTGCCAACTATGTTATTTTACCAAGGACTTTAAAAGCCCAGAGACATCAACTACCATCTCCTATCTCATCAGGGACTCACAGGAGGGACCAGAGACTGCAGAGCACACAGCAGCCTGAGTGAACGGTGCCCCGGGAGTTGGATGCCACGCAGCATACACGGTGCCACACGTGCTCTGAGCACCGTCATTTCATGAAAGAAAAGACATTTTAGCTCCAGTGCATTTCAAATAACAGGGCAGGGGCAGTAAATGGGTGTCACTTTAAATACCAACTGAATGCCCGGGGCACTGGGTGGAGAAGGATGCTGAGGCCGCCTCTGGTACGCTCACCATGGGGCAGTTGGTGGAAATGGAAACACACCTGTGCCACGTTTGCCCTTCCTGCAAAAGATGCCCCAGAAATGTTGGCTACATTCATGAGTGTCACTTGTCTGCTGAATGTGCCCGTAATATGGTGGCTAAGGGGACAAGTACAGTGACAGTTCAGGATGCTGCCCAATGGACATGCAACTTCCCAAGTTGTGATTTAGTAAGATTCCTCAGGGTCCTCTGAGTTCCTTGAGGGTAGAAACTTAATTTTGTATTCTCAAGACGGGGTTCAGAACCCTGCATATAGCCGGCCTTCAATCAATATTTGTTGAGCTGATTTTTTTCCCCTTTTGAACTCAAAAGTCAAGTTCCAGCTTCAGTGCCTGTGCCCGGATGGTCCGAATCTGACACATGGGAGAATCCAGTGGCATCAGCCCAGTGCTTGGCACGTAGTAGGTCCTCAATAAATGCTGTCTGGATCACTGACAGATCTGACTTGTCCAAATACTAAACACAGCTCTGTGGTCTTGACTCCTGCTGAGACTTCGCTGCTGCATTTGCTTCTAGAGAAGGCGGTGTGGAATTTGTCTAGAGGGCTGTGGGCTTTATGAGAGAGCCGAAGGGGGGAGGAAGGCAGCACGTGGCACACGGGGTAGGAACCCTTTTGGCTAAAGAAACAACCAGATGCAGGCTGATTTTCCCACATCTGGGGTCAAAGTGGCGGGAAGGACTGTCATAACGTGACAGCATCCACGGTCCCACAAACCAAGAGCTTGAGACAGCTGGAAGGGCTCCACGCAGAGAATGTGGGCCTCCTGACATCGCGGTGGCCACAGCCATTGTGGCTCCTAAGCACTCTGGTCCCCTGGTGCTGGTCAGGGAAACAGGCTTCCTTCCAGCCTTCTCCATAAAGAAGGGGCAGCGCTACCCAATGCTCACCTTCCCCCCTGCAACTCCATGCATTCTCTCACCTCTTCCTTCATCATTCAACAAGAGCCTACAGTAAGTCTGTTACGGTCCATGGTGCTGAGGATACCAAGATGAATAAACACAGGCATGCTTGTGATTCCGCACCGAGGGAAAAAGAAAGACGGATCCATAAATAAACCACTGAATACCACGCCAATGCCCACCAAGTGTGGTCCACCTACCACTGGTGAACACGAGCTGGTTTTAGGTGGCATACGGATGAACATCTGTATTTTGAGTTATGTGTTTATTTAATGTGTATTCCAAAAAATAAAACTAGCCCATCAAGCCCTCTGTGTCATGGGCTTTTTTGTATAGAACATGTCTTTGCAGAACAAAAAATGTGAATTCGAAGTAATTTTAAAAGTTAGATAAATAATAGCACAAGTGGTAGAAGAAACTCATAAAGGTGCTACAAATAACTGAGGTTTAGGGCACACTGGTGGCAGATGAAGGCACAAGTGGTGGGTTCAAAACCCCAGCCCTGCTGCTAAGCAGCAATGTAACCTTGAACGAATTGCTTAACCACCTGGGACCTTGACTTCTTCTGGCATAAAGTTACTATGTCTACTGCATGGGTTCTGATGTATATAATGAACCTGATAGGTATAAATCATTATTATTTTATATCACTACATTGTATCCTCCCTGGCCCTGTAATAGAAAGTTGGAAAACTACAGCATGGGGAGGTGGGGGTGTGGCTGGCAGTGCTCAAAGCCCCAAGTTGCAAGTTGGCCATGAAAAGATGAAAACAGATAAGGGAACAAGAAAATGGCTTTGTTTATCAGCCCAAGAAGCGTCTGCGGGCTCCCTGATGAGAAGGGAGACAGCTGGACGGTGGAGGCCCAGGGCTCCCAAGCACCAGCTGTCCCGGGCGGTCCAGGCCCCACCTGCCTCACTGGGCTGCGGCCCACACACACCACTTCCCACAAATGGCATGTCAGAGCCATGATGCAGAGAAATTCTAATCCCAGGTGGGTCTCCTCTCCATAGGGGCTCCAGATCACAGATGGCAGACTAGCTCTGCAGCTCAGAGGGACCTGCAAGAGGAACAGGCTGGGTCTCCTGCAAGGCTGACAGCCTGGGGAGGCACGGGCAAGGTCTCTCAAGCTATAAAAGCCTTTGGCAAGGGGAGAGGATTTGGTCCCTGCCTGATTCATTTGGGCAAGAGATCCCCTCAAAATTAACTGGGCATAAGAATAGGCACACGTAGGGTGGTGCATCCATGCAGTGGAATGCTACGACTTAGCAACAAAAAGGAATGCAATAACTTGGGTGAATCTCAAGGTCATAATGCTAGGTGGAAGATGGTAGAGTCAAAAAGCTACATAATGTATGATTATAGCTATCACATTCTGGAAAAGGCAAAACTATAGGGCCAGGGAATGTGTCAGTGAATTGCCAGGGGTTAAGGGTTTGGAGAGAGAGAGACACCACTTCATAGCAGGGGCAGGGGAGGAGGGGGTAGATAAAGGGAGTGGAGAGTGACTGCTAAAGGGTACAGAGGTTTCTTTTGGGGGTGATCAAAGTGTCCCAAGATAGGCTGTGATGATGGCTGACTATCCCAAAAACTACTGAAATGCACACCTTAAATAGGTGAATTGTACAGCATCTGAATTATATCTTGAGAAAGCTATTGCAATAGCTAAGAGATCATAAATTATCACAAGGAAAAAAGAATATAAGAGGGTTTAACTCTCAAAGGGGTAGGACAAGGGAATTTGGGGGCAGGTAGTGGAATTATTCTGTGTCTTGTTTGTGGCATTGGTTACATGGCTCTATCGTTTGTTAAAATTCTTAGAACTGTACAACAAAAATGCCCCCCCAAAACTGGCCTATCCTAAACGATACTCAAAATGGTTACCCTCTACTGGTCTACCAGAGTATAAACCATGCCAAGCACTTTATATGCCTTGAATTATGCAATCCTGAAAGTAAACCACTTAGGTATTACCATCCCATGTTACAGAAGGGCAGACTGAGGCTCAGAGAGCTTATGTGATTTGCCCAGGATCACGGGTAGCAAATGTTTTCAAAGCCAGAAGTTGAGCCCAGTTCTGTTTGAATCCAGCTGCCGTGTCACTATCTGATGCCTCCCTACACAGCTGATAATCTGGAACATTCCTTGAGCACCTCTTAGGTGGTCTTTGATGGCTAACTATCCACTCATTACTGCCCCATTGGTGAGTTCCTCACGGGCCCAGATCGTGTCCCATGGTTCTGTACTCCCCCAGCCACGCTGGGTGCAGAGCCAGGCACTTAGCAGGCACTCCATACATGTTTGAGATCAAATGTCATGGAAGAGAGGCAGGGGGAAGGCTGTTCAGAACCTCAGAAGAGCAGTCTATGCCAAGCTCAATGCCTGGGGCTCCTGACTCCTGGCCTTGAGTGTGGCCACTAGACTACACAGCCATGGCCTCCCGCAGCTGGATCAAACGTCTGAGCCAGAGTTGGAGAGCTGGCGACCAGACCCAGCTCTGGCTCTCTCAGCAGCCTGGGGGCAAAACACTTATCCTCTTAGCTGTGTTCCTCCGTCATTTCGTATTTCTGCTTCTGAAAGGATTTTCCCACCTCACTACCTCACAGGGTGTAATGAGATCTGGGCAGTTCATGCAGGCCACTGGACATCCTCAGTACTCAAACTCATTCTTTCTCTCCATTCCCACGGCCTCTCCAGGCCCCCACTATCTCTTCTCGGCCCCCTCCCCATTCTCCATCATCCAACGAATGATGATGGGTGGAAAGGCTCCCTGCAGCCAGAGAAAAGGCTCGAAAACACAAATCTGATCATATCATTCTCCTGATATCAAGGATAGCACTGGCCTTAAGGCTCCTTGATAAAAATTGGAAAAACGTGCTGTGTTCTCCAGGTAGACCCAGGCCCTGCACAGGGGCTCATGGCTTGGTGTGCAGAGGGGCCTCGCTTAGTTGTGTACTCTTGTGCAGGACACAACCTGGGTAACCACCCAGGGCAGCCCTGCCCTTCAATGTGTGCCCACTGTCCTGAGAACAGACACTGATCTCCTCCCAGGGGCCTCTGAGGTCCTGCACAATGTGGTCCTGCTTCTTCAGCATCCTCTTCTCCCTCCTGACTGTTGCCTTCCCACTGCACTCCATCCTCTGTCCAGACGGTCAGCACGGCTCTCAATTCCCCAAGCGTTCCATGCCTGCCCTCCCTTTGCACAAACTGTTCCCTCTACGCCTGGAAAACTGAACACCCGTCAGCTCTTACCTTGGATGTCCCTCCCTTTACCAGAGCCTCGCCTGACCCCACCAAGTCCTAGACGGGGTGTCCCACAGTGCCCTGCATCTGCCACCAAACAGCCTCTTTCACCCATCAGAAGATCCTGTTTACTGGGCTGTCTCTTCCCTGGACTCAAAGCACTCCAAGGTCAGGAAGCATTTGCTTAGTCACCACTGTTCGTACTTGGCATGAAGTAGGTATTTATTGAATGGCTTGCCACTGGTAGGACACACAGGATTTCAGATCAGAAAAGGACTTCTGCTAACTCAGCCTGGCCCATCGTTTTACTGAGGAGACTGATGCCTTAGAGAGGTTCCACGACTTTTCTCATGTCACACACAAATGCATACGGAGGGAGAGGGTATGTCTTAGTCCATTTCGTGTTGCTGTAACAGAATATTTGAGACTCGGTAATTCATCATGAACAGAAATTTATTTAACTCATGATTCTAGAGACTGGGAAGTCGCAGATCACAGTGCTCCATCTGTTGAAGGCTTTCTTGCTGCGTCGTAACGTGGCAGGCAAGAGAGAGCACACGTGAGTAAGGAAGGGGGCTGAACTCATCCTTTTTTATCAGGAATTAATCCATTCCGGAGGGCAGAGCCCTCACGATCTTATCACCCAGTAAGGGTCCCACCTCTCAATACTGTTGCATTGTGGATTGATCGTTTCCAACACATGAACTTTGGGGGACACATTCAAATCACAGCAGGGTATTAGAAGCCAGGCCAGTCCTCTGCCCACCATAGTGAACAGAAAGAGCAGAAATACCTGTAGCAAACGGGACAGGCCTTCAGGAGAAAGTCTGATGGCAAAGTGCAGTAGAACACAGTGGCAAGCTCAAAGGCTTTGCAATCAGATGGCCTAGGGCTACTCATCAGCCACGTGGCCTCAGCAAGTAACTCGAACACTCTGGATCTATAATCTGCAGCATGGACACCCAGTCACCCACAGCGTTGAGGAAGAGGTGAAGATCAGAGAGATACTGTATGAAAAGCACGTTGGCACAGTGCCCGGCACTTACTAACAATTAGAATTTGCTGCAAATCCTGTTGAACAAATGCCTCTAATAACCTTGTGAAGCCCCTTCCCTCCTTCTCCCCAGCCCCCAGCCCTATTTTGTCTCCTTTCCAATCCTATTAGCACGAGCCCTACTGCTGACTCCTGTCCATCCATCACTGTGGCCCAGCGGAAAACTCAACCCTCATGGGGGATTTGGTTTCTAGAGGTGGCTGAGAGCAACCAAGAGGACTCCAGAAAAGTCTTCAGGCTTTCAGGGTTTTAAAACAACCCTCTTGATCTAAAATATTCCTTTGCCACATCTGGGAAAGAAAAGGGACCCTTCAGTAATGCTGATGGGACCGTGGTCAACACCAGGCTACTCATCTGCAAGAGAAGACGAGCATGTGTCTGGCAGATACCACCTTTTAAAAAATGTTCCTAACCTGTTGTCCCAGCATGTTGATGCTTGGAGCTTTACCCAAAGAGAGGCTTTGGAAAATTTTCAGTTTGGAGCCAGAAATTCCAATGGTGTTTCTCCTATTAGATCCCTGGGTGGTGAGTGGCAAATTTACTCCTAGGCCTCCGGGGAAGCAGGATAAATGAATTCTTACCATTTTATCTGAGAAATGCACATTCCACAAAGTCAGGGAACAATGTGATTTTCCCCCCTAAATTCATTTCATTTCATTTTTTTTTAAATGGTCTATAGAAAATGAGTAAAAGTAACGAATTATCTAATTATCTGTTTCCTATTCAACAAAGGTCACCCTTTGCCTGGAGAGGGAAGAAAACAGAGTTCATCTTCCTGGATTACTCAACGGAAAAGCACACTTGAATGGTCCATCCGATGAATGTGCTAGCACTTTATGCTCTCGCACTGTCAATCCCACAGTCAGTGGGGGCGTTTGACGAGCCTGCCAGGCATCAGCAAGAGTGAGTCTGGATTTTTTCTTAACAGCCCAAGCAGAGATGTCTACGTTTCTACAACACTCTGTCTACACCTCCGCCGTGAGTCAAATCACCCTTTGATGCAATTATGTATGTTGCTCATGTTTGTTCTAGCATGTGGCTCCTCGAAGTCAGGTATTTTGTAAAATTCATCTTTATCCCTGGGCAGGGTTGCCAGTTAAAATACAGGACTTACAGTTAAAACTGAATGTCAGATAAACATGCAATACGTGGGACATACTTATACTAAAAAAAGAAAAATCATTCCTCGTTTATCTGACATTTGGAATTATCTGACGTCCTGTCTTTATTTACTACGTCTGGCAATCCTATCTCCAGGGATTCTTCCCATCTAATCCTCACAACTCTGGAAAACAGACATCATACCCATTTTACAATGAGGGAAACAAAGGCTCAGACCGGTTCAACAACCTGCTGAGGTTACACAGCCAGCAGGCGGCAGAGCTGAATTGGAACCTCTACCTTCCCATCTGTGTGCTCGATAGGTGTTTGGGGAAGGAGAGGATGAATGAATGCAGATGAGTAGCCAGGGAACCTGTTATGCACCTTCCTGTGAGTCATCGCTCCTTCTCTGGAATCCCAGCGCACTTCCTTATTAGTGAAATTGCTCACCGCTCACCGCCATGACGCTGCCCCACATTCCTCCTCTTGGGAAAGGGCCAGCTTCCCGAGAACATTGATGCTACGGATGAGGCCAGGTTCTCTCTAAGTGAAAACAAATCTCCTAGTGCCAGGAACAGCAGGGAGGTGAGGTGTCTGGACAGAACAGGCTGCTCACCCCGAGACGCCACTGCCCTGGAGCTCAAGGCATGGAAGCTGGCCACCTACCTGCAGCTGCCCTCTTCTGTGGCCAAGAGCAGGCAGAGGGCACTGGACTCTTGACTTCAGAGAGCCTGCAGGGCGACAAGGGGGTTCACAGGTACGGAGAGAACCATCGCGCAAGGTGGAAGATACGTCCCAGGCAGTTCAACATGCTCACGCCTGAGGTCTTTTCTCAAGCTGTTCCTCTGCCTGGAACTCTGCCCAAGAACCCCTCTAACTGCTGCCTAAGTGTCACCTCCCAAAGGAAGCCTTCCCAGATGCCCTGTCTAAAATAGCACCCCTGGCTAAGCCCTATCTTATGGCTTAGCATTACCAGAAATCACATCCCACATTTCGATGTTAATCTATTTATTGGTGGTCTCCATCACAGAACATAAGGTCCACGAACAGGCCTCTTTTCGCTGCTTTTGTTCTCTTCAGCTACCACATCCTGAGCACCTAGAATACTGTCTGGCATACATTAGGTGCTCAGGACACATCTGCTGAATGAAATACTGAATGAAAGTCTCTGTTAAAAATATATATATATGTGCATATATATGTATATACATATTTATGCACATAGAAACAAAATATATGTGGATATGATATACACAAATACATACATATAGGTACATATCCACATCCATATATATCTACATACACATGCATATGTGTGTGTATATATATAACATAAACCCAACTAAAATTAAATACCAGTGATGAAGTATGAGGGACATTCTAGGTAAATCCCAACCACCACGCCTCCATACATGCTGTTCTCTCTCCCTGGAATGCACAAATTCTTCATATTTTGAAACCCAGCTTGGTTGCCTCTTTCTCTCAGAAGTCTTCTGTGACCTCCTCCCCACCCCCACCCCATCACACAGCCTGTTACTCCATCTCTGGGCTCTTCTTTCAACTTGTTGGGGCTTCATTGTTGTGGTTGTCACCCTACGTTATAATTTACTAAACTGCACATCTGGATGTCCTTTGTGGCCAACTGCATTTTCCAAAGAGGCAAACAATTTCTCCCATTGCACCTGCTTTTCAGCAGGGTGACCTTGCCACTTCCCCCATCAGGGGTGGAATTCTTCCTTCTCCCTTGAAAATGGGCAGGGCTTGTGACCACTGTGGCCAATGATGGAAGTGACACTGTGCCAGTTCTGGACGTAGCCCTTAACTGACTAGGAAGCTTCTAATACCTGACTCTTAGAAGCCAGCCACCATGCACGAAGGGCCGTTACCCTGAGATTTCCATCCTGTGAGATGCCCAAGCCCTGTGGAGAGGCCCTGGAAGACCAGATGCAAGGTAGAGAGAAAGGGGTCAAAAGGTGTCAGGTGTGTGAGTAAAGAAGCCATCTTGGGAACAGGCCCTCCAGCCCCAGCCACCCCAGCTGACACCATGTGCATCACAGATGAACTGCCCGGCTGAGCCCTTCCCAGGTTCCTGATGCACAAAATTGAGAGCAAAATTAAATGGTTGCTTTGAGCCACTACGTTCTGGGGTAGCTGTTATATGGCAATAGTTAATTGAAACATCCTCTAAAACTGGAACTCTATCTTATTTAACTTCACATCTTCTTGCCTAAAACAGTGTGAGGCCCACAGCTGGCTCAATAAAATTTGGCTGAATTGAACTGGCTTGTACTGAATGAAACATTCCGCAAGTTAGGAGGACTGCTTCAGTAAATACAGCCAAAATGTCCTCAGCGATCAGCTGAAGCTACTTCCCGGGCCATGTGAAAAATGGATGGGCAGCGTTTATATGGAGATTTACAGACTATTATATGCTGCTCTAAACTAAAGACTTTTATAGGGATAAAATAAAACTACCATTACCCCAAGTAAGTTTTAAGAATATTGCTGGTTATGACAGTCACTGTAAAAACATCACATAAAAATACCGCATTTTTGTGCCTGGTACCAGGAAACCCTGACATATCTCTTCATTCCCTGCAGGACCAGAATGAAGCTGTGATCTTATGGCTTCAGCTAGTTACTCTCAAGCATTCAGACACAAAGTCTGGCAAGCCAAGGTCTCTGTCTCCCATAAAAATTGCACTTTTTATTGGATAAAATTAAGAGCAGCCTCAGTTTGAAGGGTTTTCTGTTATATCTCTTGTAACTAAGAGATCAGGCTATAGGATGCCTTTTTTGGACCATCACAAAAGGCCATTCCCTGGCCTGGGACGCCTCTCCTCATGGACACCCCAGATTTCTCTCAATGGGGGTGCCTCCACAAAGCCCTCTCAGTTTAGCCCCCACCCTCATCTAGACCTTCCATCTTCCCCCAAATCATAAAACTCAGAATCAAAAGGCCACCTATTTCAGGGCCACCTATTTCAGCACCCCCTGGTTGAATCCCTGCTCTGGAGCACGGGCCTTTCACCACTGGACCCTTCCAGTGTGCAGGGCAGCCAGCTGGGAGTGAGCACAGCTCTGCTCCCAAGAGCCCCAGGCATGAGCCCTGATTCTGCTACTTACTGACCACGAGACCTTAGACAAGTCAGTTAACCTTTCTCTGAGTCTGCTTCCTCATCGGTGCAACAAGGCCAATACCAGTTCATACCTCATGGGATCACTAGGAAGATTAAATGAGATAATGTCTCATAAAATGCTTAGAACACAGTAACTATTGAATGAAAAGAGCTGCTATGGTTGAACAGACGACAGAGAGCAGGGGTGTGTGGCCATCTCCTCACTTAGAGATGTTCATCTCTAGCTCGATGTTCATTCTCTTCTACCCACTGTTCCCTCTTAGCTCCCTCTATGTTTGTCCCACCCCCAAGGCCTACTCCCAACACCTGCCCAAAGTCAGTGCAAATTCGGAGGAAGAATGCAACTTCAATGAGCAATAATTTTTTTGTCTCCCTGGATTCCCTCCTTTTCCTTTGGGGAATTCAGTCCCCCCACCACTCTCAGTGTGGTCTGGAGGTAGCTGATCCAGCTATGCCAGGCAGCAAGGGCAAGCCCCCACCACAGTGACCAGGCCAGTGATAGGCCCAGCCAATGCTTGGTCAAAAACAATGAGCACTAGAACACATTTATAGGGATGTCTGAGAAAGAAAAACTCTCTCTATCTCTCTCTCTTTGATATAATTGAGGAAGTCAGGTCTGGGATACCTACAGCCATCTGGCTACCACATGAGAAGCCAAGCTGAAGATAAGCCCACACAGGTGCCACTGAGGCCTAAGGACATCGATGGAGTCCTCAACCAAGCAGTCCCTAAAGCCAACACTGTCCCTGGACTTCTCATGTACATGAACCAGTAATCCCCACTTCTGCTTAAGTGAATTTGGGTTGGATTTTTTTAGCCCTTGCAACTAAAAGAATCCAAAGATACCAAGCCCATTTTATCCAAGGACAAAATCAAATTTACTTCCAATGCTCTTTGTTGGGCAAATCCTGTAAAACTCTCCCTTCATAGAGAGCTCTAAAGCCAGAGAAAGGAGCATCTACTTGCTTTATGAGTGGCCTTGGAGGTACATTTTTCAGACCCATCAAAGTGCCTACTTATCTGTAAAGGGCCTCCTGCCTCTATCGCACTTGATTTTGCCCATCTTTTCAACCTTTGGACGGTCCATGATCATTCACAAACAAAACACTTCACACTCATCTCCACACACTAAATCCCCTGAAAAGAGCAAACTTTCAGGTGGGTAAAATGGGGTTCTCTTTCCAGGCAGAAAGAACCTCGTGAGCAACAACAGTAGAAGCAAGGGCAGTGCCCAGGTGAAGGCTGATCTGGTGAGCCAGGACCAAGGACCGGGCCGAACGATGGTTGCCCTCCCTTGGAAAAAAATAAGGTCTGGCCACAAAATTATGAGGCTCAGTGTTTTCTGAAGCTAATTTCTTTTAAAGCCCTTCCCCCATTAGGATGATTTTTAAAGCAAATCAATCATTTTTAAAAATCAGAATTCACTCCTATTAATCAGAGTGTTATATTAAAACCTACAGAAATATTACATTAAATCTGTGTTACAGCCCAAAGTTGCATGGCATCAAGATTACGCTTCTCATCAAGCACGAGGGCAATGAATTTAATACGGAGGCTGCAGCCTGGCTCCACGGGGGCTTTAACAAATCTTTACAGTGGCCCAGAGTGCCAGGACCGTTCCTCAGTGCTAAACAATGAGCTGGCCAGGACAGGAGTGTCAGCCATCACCCCTCCATACGGCCAATTACAGTTCAGTGATATGGGGGGCTCAGGGTGAATCATTTAAGAAACACTCATCTTAGGATGTGGTCTTGGAGAAACATAACCTCTGAAGTCCTGGGATTCACTGGCAGAAAACTGCAAAGCGGGGCTGGAAATATCCATGGCCTTCTTTGACAGGCAACTACTCAGCCTGAGACACAAAGTTCATTAACCAGCTACAACAGGCACTGTTGGCTGTCAATCCAATCGATATTTCTTCTTGCTCTCTTCTTCCGTAACAGAACCCCAACTGTGTGGCAGCAGGAGGAACAAGGTAAAAAATGTTCTGCTAAAGAACTAAAATTCTCAGCCTCCCTTGGTGACTGGGGGATGAAGTATGGGCCAAAGAGATGTAAGAAGGATTACTGGGTGGGCATCCAGTGAAGCCCCTTAAAAGAAGGGCTGACTCCACTGGCAGGTACCCTTTTTCCCACCCTTCACCATTCTTCATCCTGCTTAAAATGTACAAGTGATGACGGGCACTATGGCAGCCATCTTGGGACCATGTGGCTACCTGGAGACTGGAAACCTTGTGCTAAGGATGGCAGGGCAGAAAGACAGAAGGAGGCTGAGTTGTTGTAGAACTACCATCCTGGCCTTGGACTGCCTACCTGCCTTAGACTATTAAAAGAGAGAAAAACAACTCCTTGTTTAAGCCACTGTTAGCTTGTTCTCTGACACTAGCAGCCAAGCACATTCTGGCATCAGACTGGCCAATATATTAAAACCAAGTATTATTATTGATCAATTATGGTACATTCACCTCCAGCCACCTTTGGCAATTAGGACGTTCTAACTGAATGCATGGGTTTGTGCTCTAATTGAGGGAGTATTGACCAAGGGGCACCTTTGTTGAGTCAAGAGCTGGAAAGAGATACAAAAGAACCAGAAGATACAAACCCTGCCCTCCAAGACCTTACAGTCTAAAGCAGAGGCAGGTCACAGCCACAGCAAAAGGTTTCTAACAGCACAAAGACATACACGATACACTGCCCAGGCTGCATGGCAGACAGCGAGCAAAGGCTGTGCGAGTTCAAAGAAGGGAAAATCTGCTTGGCTGGGGGCAGCACCAAGAAGGATGTAGGCTTCATTTGGAGCAGTGAAGCTAAGAGGAAGACAGGGAAGGAGCCATTCGAGGTGGGCAATCGCCTGAGCAGAAGCTTGACTTAGCAATGGAAGTGTGCCGGGGAGCATGGGAGTTCCGTCTGGGAGGAACAGAGGCTCCACTGAGGCAGGATTGGGGGTGCCAGGATGAAGAGTTTGGACTTGACCCTGCAGCCAACAGAGAAATAATATCCAAGTGGGGCTGACCTAGGGTGTTGGGAGGGAAGGACTTGGCAAGGACAGGACTGAGGGTGAGAGCAAGCGGAGGCTCCAGTGAGGAGCCAGGCAGTGCCCTTTGGTCCCGGATGTTCTGAGTGGGAAGGAGCAGAGCTCAGTGGCTCCGGCCAGTGCAGTAGATGGGAGAACAGTGACAACAGCATCAGCACAGTCCTCCCAGCTGAGAGCCACTCTAGACAGCCAGAGGGACAGAGCAAGCCGATGACACATCAGCTCTCCTCCCCTCCCCTCTCCCCGTCCCCCAGGCAGGCTCCTCGGATGGAAGCTTCGGCACTCATGCTCCTCCCGCCCCCCAGAGAAAACTGGAGAGAGCGAATCTGGCATCCACCTACAAAGAAGGATGCTAGTAGCCCCGACCCAACAGAGTCCGGGATTCCAGACACAGGATCGTGGTGGCTTAGAAAGGGACTTTCCCTGTCATTAGGAAGTCACAAACTTCTAGGACAGTGTGGGCTCCTGGAAGGCTCCTCATGGATAATCTCACCCACCAGTTTTCAAACTGAGTTCCACCGGGCAGTAAGCTCCATCATACACAAAGAGGATGCTGATCAGACCCAAACGACTCTGCCTTTTCATGTTTCATGTACTGCGTTCCCAGAAAAACTGTGCGGCGAACGAAAGGGTTACTACTAAGTCTGAAAGCCACTGACAACCCGACTCCCTCCCTCGTTTGCCAGATGAAGAGACGGAGGCTCATTAGAACCCTGCACGGGCTTTCTTCGTACCCCCATCAGTCCTGCACTGACTCGGTCGATGTTTACACTCCCTGGGCGGCCTCACAGTGACGTTCTCATTCGCTGCTGGACCCCCAGCCCCGGCACAAAACCTACCGAGAAGTACATGTTTCACAGGTACCTGCTACAGCACTGTGGACAAACAGAGATGGAGGGGCCCCAGCGTGTCAGGGGCAGAGCCATCATCACCCAACCCCAGTCCACACCTACAGCTTGGCGTGGTCCAGTTACTGCAGGTGACAGCGCTCAGGCGCATGGTAACAGAGCATCCCGGCTCCTCTGCTCGCAGAGCTCCCAGCAACCTGTGACAGGGCTTGGAGTCCGTGCCCAGCTCTTCCCAGGGCTGCTGCCGCAGCCTACATTGCAGCCCACATCACCCTGGGTTTGAGCGATGCTGTGAGCTTCTCAAGGGCACCAACCACAGCGTACTCACCTTCGTCCCTCCAGCACCCAGCCTGGCCAAGAACGGGCACTCAGCACTGCCCTTCTGCGTCTCTTCACCAAATCCCTCCTCTGTGCAAACATCTGGCAAATTTTCCAAAACACACTTGGAGACACGCAGACTGTAAAATGACTCAGCTAGAAAAGGCGTCCATCCTGGGAGGTCTCTGGTGAATCTCCCAGGAGAGAGAGAGAGAGAGAGAGAGAGAGAGAGAGAGAGAGAGAGAGAGTGTGTGTGTGTGTGTGTGTGTGTGGTGTCTACTGCTCATTTTTTGTTCTCTCTAAAATGGGAAGTTTGGCCACCTCATTACTTCCCAAGGGTTGGATCAATGCTTCGAGTAGCTGTAGGAAAAAGGAGCGGTGAACTGTAAAAACAAGAAACCACATCGCAGGCACCAGTTGTTGTTCCCTTCCCCATCTGCAGACGTCTGAACCTCACCATCTTCCTGTCTAGATTCACAGACAACACGCGGCACCATCCTCAGGGAATGGGGAAGAGGCAGGAGAGGGCTCGCTGTTCGGTTTTGTTTAAATTTTGCACTAGATTCTATACATTGTTGACAGCTGCATAGCACAGGTGTGAGCGTGCAAGTACGTGACAGATGCCTTGGTCAGGGAACGAAACTCTCCAAGTGACCTTCCTGAGGCCAATCTTGTCTGGGTTTCCTTTTATCACAAGCACAGGAACATTTTTTTTCCACTAGACGACTCACTTCCTGGGCCTTCTTGTACCCAAGAAAATATCCCATACCTTAAAAGTAAAAATTATCAGCTCCAAAACATTATTCTTTAAAACTACAACCCTATAATTAACCATATAACTGAGTGACTGACACTCTTAAATGTGAAGTCAGTATCAGTAGTCACAACGATTTCATTACATTTGGGGAAAAAAGATTTTTCTTTCATGATAATGGCAGAGAAATCAGAGCCCCCCCCCATAAGATAAGCATGATATACACACAGCAAAATAATTTCAAAAGCAAAACCATCACAAATGTTTTCCAGCCATAAATGTAAATTTCATGGTTTGGGTTTAAGTGTGACACGGGACAGTGCTTTCACAGATAAGGAGGCTAGAGTCTATGAAGATGTTAGAATTGCCTACATGACAGTCTGCAAATATCAGCTATCAAAACCCAACCCAAACTCAAAAGCTATGGAAAATGTCTAATTTCGACAATTCTGCTGAGCTGATATAGGTGCAAGCACATGCAACACACACACACACACACACACACACACGCATGCACACATACACATGTACACACGTATAGGCTGCCTGTTTCCCAGGAACTCCTGCAATAACAAATACTTGCCATCACTTCACCCAAATGAAAACACGCTGAAGCCTTCCTTTATGTACAATGTACAATTAATAACCTCCTACTTCTCCTTTCATAGAAAACTCATTTTAAGGAAAACATGATGAGTGATTAAGATCCATAACAGAGGCCCTGTGAACAGAATACATAAGGATTTTTGACTGTGACAGTCCTTTCAATGGAAAACTTTTGGCACAGTGAAAGCAAAAAAGATAGGAAACCTGTCTAGAGGCATGTGTCTCACGGGGCAGGCCTCATCTTTTCAAGTACCCGGGGCCGCACGGGACGATCTCTTTTGTGTGGGAGCAGAATGGGTTTCCAGCTAAGCCACGGCACACGGGGCTTTGTGAGCCTCTGCACTTGTGTTTTCCTTCACAAAGAGCTTGATCAGGCTGGGCCACAGGCTCCTGCAGAAAGGCTCACTATGGGGACACCCAGGATGGCAGCCCATTCTTTCTGGGCCAGTGGGAAGTTGGCTAAGGGGATGTCTGTGTTCTGCGGAGCCCAGCTGAAGCACTGATGACCCAGAGGTGACTTCCTCCCCACAGCCCTCCTCTCCTTTCTGAGCAGACGTTCCATGAACTTCCTGACCTTCAAGTAGCAGCATCTGAGGCCCAAATCAAAACGTTCTAGAAAGTCAGGTGCGGTGCCATGCGTCTGTAGCCCCAGCTACTTGGGAGGCTAAGGCAGGAGGATCACCTGAACCCAGAAGTTCAAGGCTGTAGACTGTAGTGCACTATTATCTTGCCTGTGAATAGCCACTGCACTCTAGCCTGGGCAACGTAGTGAGATCCTGTCTCTAATTAATTAATTAACTAATTAGTTAAATGTTCTGGGTAGCCATGAAGAGCCCCTTTCCCTCTAATAGCTGCAGATAGAAGGGTGGGGCCAGGGTCAGGCTCAAGGTTCCATCAATTAGAGGTTACAGGGCAGGGACAAAATGGCTCCATATGTCCAAGAGTTGTGGAATCTAAAGGCTGAGGTGACATCCATATTCTAATTAGCCTTCAGAAGGGGCTCCCTGTGTACTCCCCCAACCTTGGAATATTCAATCCAGGTCCTCAAAACATTTGAACACAAACAGGGTGCACAGACAGGTATTGGGAAGCACAGAAAGAGCACTGGACTAGGAGTCAGGCATCTGTCCAGGCTGCCCCTTACTCAGAAACCCTGAGCAAGACACTTCACCTGTCCCACGCTCAGCTTCTTGTGTGAATTAGGATACTAGTACCTACCCCACTTTGTACACCGTGCAAGTCTAAAGAATTAATAATAATGAAGTGTTGTGGGGTTCAAAGTTACAGTCAGTGTAGCATGATAACTATTAAACATCTCTTCCCATCTTCCAGTGCCCCCTGTTTCCGTTCCACTCAACTGGCAGGTGAGTTCGGTCCCTGGGGAAGGGGGAAGAAGAGGCAGACCTGAGTCAGTCAGTAGGAACATTAGCTTAAACCAGCTCAGATAAAATATGTGAATCAATAAGTGTCACAGTGCTCTGGGGGAAAAAAAATGATTCTGGTTTTTCCAATCACAAAACTGAACTAGAGATTGGCAACGGTACATGCTTTTCCTGTTACACCAGGGCCTGGCACTCAGTAAGCAATGAACTGATTTCCCAAATGAAGGATTAGAAGGAGAGATGGAGACAGAACAGCAGGACCACAAGCAACAACTCATACGGGAGAGGATTAGGCAAGCGTCTGCTTTATTGGTCAATTCCACATCACCAATCTGATCAAATCAATTGATTGTTCTCCTGATGGCTGATTTCTCCCCCCCATGTAATTGACCAGCTGCGTTAGCACTGTCCAGACACAGTCTTAGTATCATCAGAGCCTTAAAGGAAGTTATTTTTTTGAGACAAGGTCTTGCTCTGTTGTCCAGTGGCACGATCACAGCATACCGCAACCTTGAACTTCTGGGCTCAAGTCATCCTCCCACCTCAGCCTCATGAGTAGCTGGGACTACAGGTGCACGCCACCACGCCTGGTTAATTTTTTTATTTTTTGTAGAGATGAGGTCTCACTATATTGCTCAGGCTGGTTTCAAACTCCTGGCCTCAAGCGATCCTCCTGCCTCAGCCTCCCAAAGTGCTTGGATTACGGGCATGAGCCACTGTGTCTGGCCTGCGCCCTTAAGGAATTTTCAATGCATCATGTTGCACCCTTGCCATATGCGGCCACCATGGTTAACAGGACAATCTGGTGACCCTGAGCTGGGTGGCTGGGTGGGAACCCCAGCTCCTGCACTCCTACTACACGCACTTGAGTGAGTCCCTTAGCCCCTCTGAGTCAGTTCCTTGGCGGTGCAGTGGAACTAATAACACCGACCTCCTTGGTGGTGTTGGGGGGACTAAGTAAGATGATACTGGGAAAGTGCTCAGCAGGGTCTGGCACGTGGCTGACTTCCGCGAATGGAAACCCGTGTTAATCATGACCAAGGAAAGAGAACGAAGCCTTGTTTCCTATTTCCTGGGGTGGCAGGGCATCGTGGAGACACGAACCTGGGAATTCAGAGGGCTGAGATCCAGGCCCAGCCAGAGAGTGAGGACTTCCCGCCCCTCAAACTCAGGATTTGCATCACCCACCAGACCCGCTCACCTGCCAGCAGCTCTGCAACCCCACAGAGGCCTATCAATTCCCCTGGTTCTCAGTGTCTAGTTTGCAAAATCCACCTTAGAGCCAGACTGAAGGCAGCAGGGCTACACCAAGAGAACTGTGAAGCCTTCTTCCAGCTCTCAGATCCAAGAGTCTACGCAGACACGGCTTTCGACTTTGAATTAGAGCAAGGTGCCGTCTCATGTGCAGAAACTGGGTACAAAGGAATAACGAGCGATCATTTCTTTTCTGTTCTTCAAAGAGAAAAAGGCTTTGAAAAGGAGAGTTTTTGGGGGCCAAGAATTCAGAAATACAGAGGAAGACTCCCAGCCAGTTAGCCAGTGGTTAGCGATGGCTCTTGGTTTGCCTGTTAGTGAAGCCCCATTAATTCACAGCTCATTTCGCAGGCCAGAAATACTCACTCAGTACACACTGTGTGCCAGCAGGGTTCTAAGTGCTGGGGTGACGGCAGCGAATAAAATAGACAGATACCCCTGGCTCACACGGAGCTTACATTCTATGTCCTCATTCACTCATTACACAAATATGTTTAAGCACCTACTGTGTGCCAGATGCTGTACTAGAGACACAGAGATGACCTATAAAGATGAACAGATCTGTATAATCTGATGAGCGCCATGACAGGGGTTGTAGATGACTGGGGAAGGATAATCCCAACAATTATGGCCAACACGTATCAAGCACCCACCACCACACACTAAGTGCTAATGAACATCATGTCATTTAGCGTTATCCCCAAACACGCCTATGAGGTGGGCACTCTTCCAAGGGAAGAACCGAGTCTCAGAGAGAATCTGCCCAAAGTGGTACGGCCAGTAGGATGACACTGGGATTTCCACCCAGGCTGTCTGACCTCAGACCCTTGATCATAACTATTAATACGACAGGATGCTCCCTCCCCTTAAAACCAACCAGATTAGACATTTTGGTGAGTAAATAACTTTCCCTGCAGAAGTCACAATATCCCAAAGTCACCATTTGCCTACATCGGGGTTTGGGGATTCAGGACTGATCCTTTCTGTTTATGTAAAATTGCCTTAGCCACAAAGTTTCTTAGGAAAAAAACCGAACCAACAAACCTCCTTTAGGTACAGAAGTTTTTAAACCTCAGACCTTTGCGAGCCAGAGGTGAACGTGCCGACTCTGACAAATGAGAGCAGGCACTTTGGCACGGAGGGTCGGGAGTGTCTGGCTGGACAGGCTATTTTTGGTTCAGAGATGGCTTTGATGAGTTCCACCTCTGCTCCCTCCAATCAGAAATGCCACCTGGGAGGTGAGGATGCAGCCATAAAGGAGGCACAAAAAGAGCTTCGCATCAGGAAAAAAGCAGATTGCAAATAATTGTGGGCAGGAGGAGGGGAGAGTCATCTTCAACTCCGAAGCATCCAGTAGTTGAACCCTGAATTCCACCAGTTCAGTTTATTTCCAGTCGTGGTTCTCCTCACTCCCTGTCTTCTCTCTTCTATCCCTTCGGGCCCTGGAGCCCTGCCAGGACTCCAAGCAGAGCACTCATCTTCCTCTCCCCTCCCCAGCCCCTCCTCATTCACTGATTCTCTGAGCCCCAGCGGGACACACCTTTCCAGCTTGTCTCATTGGCTGAAGCAAAGCACCGATCTGCTGTGGGATCCTGGCTCCCTGGGTAGCCTGAGCCTCCCTGGATGCCAGAGCAGGAAGTGCTGGCTCTGCATCCAGGCCAGTGCTTTGCAAACTCTCCGCGTCTTGTGCAAAAGCCCGACATATTAATACATAAACAGATACAAGGGGAGCCACTCTGGTAAAGTGTGTGTGTAGGGTGGGGGTGGGAAGCCTCCCAGCACACTCTTGCAGGGCTCCCAAGGCATTTTATGGGGCCCTAATTGAAATCACTCATTGGGCCTAATCTCCCCAGTTTATAGATGACATAACATACTAAGGGCATTGTCCCTCCATCCCCTTGAGAAAATGTCCCCGACATTCTCTGGCTCATTATGGTTAGTTGGTTCCCATTAAGCACATGGATGCTACTTCTTTGATGGGCCTGAAACAGTCCGCAAGGGTTGCAGGCAGAAATACTCTCTCGGCTTTGAGGTGCCAGGACGGTGACTACCTCGAATGCCACCTGACACAGTTGGCCACCTCCTCTTCTTGGATACACTGTCATCTGTTGGTTTTTAAGACACTCCTAGTTCTCCTCCTCAGCCTCCTCTGCTGGTTGCCTCTCTCTGTCTGGCTCAAGGCAGGGCTCCATCCTTGGTCCTCCTGTCTCCTCTCCGCTCACTCCCTTGGTGACCTCGGCCCATCTCATGACTTTAAAAACCATCCACATGCTCTCGACTCCCAAATTTATTATCTCCAAACCATCCCATCTCCTGAACACGAGCCAAGGATTATCCAACTGCCTAGTTACCATCTCCGCTGAACATGGAAAAGGCACCTCAAACTCAGCGTGTCTCAACCTGGACTCCAGCTTCCTCGCCATCTCTAACTTGTTCTTTCTGCAGGCTACAGCAACTCCTTCCTTCCTGCTGCGCAGACCAAAAACTCTTGAGTCATCGTTCCTCCTCTTGTTCCCTCACCCCCCACACCCAGTGCATCAACACAATCTTGTTGTCTCCACCTTTTAGTTACGGCCGGAAGCCAACCTCTTCCTAGCGCACCTCCCCTGCCCCCACCCTGGCTCAGCCGCCATCCTCTGCCGCCTGATTATCACGAGAGCCTCCCTACCCTGGTCTCCTGGCCTTCACCCTTGATCCTCTGGAGTCGATTTTCAAACAGCAGCCAAAGTGACCCTTTTACTCATCACTCAGACCTGTCAATCCCTGCTCAAACCCCACAGTGGCTTCCCAGTTCACTAAGAATAAAAGCCAGAGTCTACAGTGGCCTAAGAGGACCTACCCTGACCTGGCTTCTGATTCACCTCTCACCTTCTTGGTTCATTCATGCTTCTCTCCCACAATGGCTTCTTGGCTATTCCTGCCTCAGGGCCTTTGCACTGGCTGTTCCCTCTGCCTGGAACACTCTTTCCCGGATACCGACATGACCCATTCCCTTACCTCCTTCTGCACCAATGTCACCTTCAAAGTGAGGCCACCCTGACCACACTCTAATCACAACTTACTACCCCCAGCCCTCCCAATCCCCCTTACTCTGATTCATTTTTTTCCGTGGCAAGTGGCACCTTGTAACACGCTATGTCCTTTATTTACATAGCATCGTTATTATTTAGGGTCTCCCCCAACTAGAATGCAAGTTCTGTGAAGACAACAATTTTGTCTATGGAACTAATGGATGCTAAGTATCTGGAACCACACTCGTACATAGTAGCCTCTCAATAAATACTTGTTGAATATTTTACAGTTTGTAGAGCACTTTTACATCTGATGACTCCCTTGAGCCTCAAAACAATCCTGGAAAGCAGTTATATTTATTATCTCCATTCTTCAGATGAGGAAACGAGTCCAGAGAGTTTAAGTCGCTTGCCTGAAATCACACAGCTTATTCTAGAGTGGGCCTCTTGCCCTCTTCTGGCCTTAAACCCTCAAGCACTGTCTCATCTCACCACTCTGGTACAATCTCTCCAAAGTCCAGGCCCCAACCAGCTCTCTCCTGCCTCCCCAAACTCTCACCTGGCTTGCCAGTGAGTGTATTTGCGGGTGCAATGCCCAGGCTGCTTATCTTGTCCCACAGAGCATATGAACTCACACCTTATCTCTACAGACCATTCGACATGGACATGTCAGGCCAGCTTCTGACCCCAAAACCCTCCTCCAGAGCACACGAGAGAGTGAGATGCTGCCCCCACCCCGGCCTTCTGTTTACACACATCACAACAACTGGACATTCTGTAATGAGGGAGGGTGAGAAGGCAGCAGGGAGGTGGGAGAGACCCTCTGCAGAACAAGAAGCGGCTCTCCTTAACAACCATGGGCTGAAATGGGAGGTTGCTAAGTGCAACTTAATAACTGCTCCTGGTCTCGTGCTGAAATAAATCTCTTCCTGGCCTAAGCAGCTGGCACAGCCATAGCGGCTAGTTTATTTCTTAGTTTATTTCTGTTGCATCCACCATACTATGAATTGTGTACCTGCTCCTGATTGCTCCTTTTGCACAGGCTACCAGGAAGCTCACAGGTGGCCAATCTGTAGCCCAACCCCAGTAGGGCGAGCAGGGCCTTGCCACAGAGGTCACAGCATGGGGAGACTCAACCTTTTCCATTCCTGCCCTTACGTGTGCTCAGGCTTTGAGTCAGGATGGCCTAGGTTCAGCCCCCAGCTCTGCTGCTACTGTCTGTGCAGTCTTGGGCTAGCTGCCTCACTTCTCAGCTCCTGATAGGAATAATGTTACTTCCCTAAGTGCCCGAGTAAGTACTTTTCGGTCACCACCCTCATCAGAGAGTTCTCTCTCACATCCCATATTCCCTCTTCATGGTTTGGTGCTTAGGGACAGGGGCCAAGAACCAGGGGCTGAATCCCAGCTCTGCATCTTACTAACTGTGGGACTCTGAGCAAGTCCCTCCACCTCTCTAGCCCTGGGTTTCCTCATCTGTAAAACAGAGATACTGACACCTCGCTCATAGAGCGGCTGATGCTCTCCATTGCTTAGAACAGCGCCAGGAGGAGCGTTTACCACTGCTGTGTGCTGGGCTGTACGGTTTTCCAAACACAGCCTCATCTGACACTTGCAACTCCATCGACAGCAGAAGCTGGCACGATCCTTATTTCCGATTCCCATAGGAGGGAACTGAGGTTCAGAGAGGTCGGACGCGTGAGGTCACACAGCATAGCACGGGCCCACCCTCCCAGGCCTGGGCCCAGCAAGGCCTTCCCACTCTCTTGGGGGCTCAGGCACCTTCCTGCTCCCCCCACAGGCTCCCAGCTGCCCCTTGAGGTTCCACATCATGGGGCTATGAGAGGCCGTGAAGTGACACTGGACAAGGTAGTACCCACTCTGGGCCTCAGTTTCCCCATCTGCAAAATGTCAGAGCTAAGCCAGATGCTTCCTTGGGATGAGACATGGTATGCTAAGAGGAAGGTAGAATTTGAAGTCCCTTGGGTTTGAATTCTCTGTTTTCTTAATTTCTCTGCTATTTATTGTCTTAGCAATTCTGGGCAAGAGACTGTCGGTCTGTTTCCTTAACCCACAGCTCTCACGCTGGGACAAGAGACAGCTTAGAGCAGCAGGCAAGAAACAGCCGCAGGACCAGGTGGGGAGAAGTGAGGTGGGGAGGGGACAAGAGCCCATCGACCCAGCCGCCCAACAGGCCTCTCCCCTGAACCACGTTCGTCCCAGTGAGCTGGGCAAGAGGCACCAAGAGACTCCACATCTGGCCCCCAAAACACCTGCTGCAGAATGGCGGGAGCAGGAGGAGGGCAGGGCAGGCTTCCAAAGAGAAAGGAAGAGATGCAGAATCAGAGATGTTGCCGTGGCGGCGAGACTCCCTGCTCTCCCCTCCCTGCTGCCCTGACGGTGCGGGCTCCACTCCCACTCCCCCACTCCCCCACTCCCCTCCTCACGAGTCACGCCCTTGCCACCCCCACCTCTGCAGGCTTCCCCCGTGCCTGTGTCACCACCGGGACCAGGTGGGGGAGGTCGACAGAGAGACTCCCTGGCCCTGAGTGTCTGGTGTCCCAGTGCTGTCCTCACAGCCACCGCTGGAAGCACGAGGGAGGGCCAGCTCCCCTGCCCCCGGGCACTATCCCAGGCCTCACCCCACAGTCTGAGGAGGCTTTGTCCCCCGCGGACACTCATGGCCCCATGAACCTTTCCTGAGTAACATCTGTCACAGATGCTATTTGACATCTGTGTATTATCTGTGAATAAACTAAACCCATCCAGGGCCTACGAGCTCTGTGAGGGCAGGAAGCCAGGGTGGCTCTGCTCACAAAGGTGACCCCAGCCCCCAAACCTCAAAGTCAGCAAAGAAAAGGCTGGAAGCGGGTGAGGGGAGCGGCCAAGGGAGGGAAAGGCAGTGCCTGCACCCCAATACTTGAAATGCTCAGAGGCATCGAGAGAAAGACTAGTGATTTATGTCTGTGTGCTTCTCCTGCACATCACGACTCCCTGGGTGGTACCCTGAGCTGGGATTAGGAACAAACAATGACACAAACCACCCAAAGAAAACCAGTTAATCCATGCAACCTCAACCTCTGAGGCAGGCGCTGTTTTTTTAAGATTTCACTTGCCCCTCCTCAGAGCTGCCTCTCTCTGATTTGCTTTCAGATGTTAATGCACCGGGGAACGGCTAATTTGATTCTGCATTTAGCACACCTGATCTTCACAGTAATTGCTTTCATTGGCTCAGCCACACTCTAGCGGGGACCTCCACAAGCTTGCAGACTAGCATTTATTTTATTGTGAGATGTACAATAAGACCGGAGATATCACAGCCAGATCATAAATTACTCTCCAAGCCGCTGTTGACAACACAGGTCCTTGTCCCACTGTGCTTCCCAGCAGTGATCTGGTTTAGAGGACACAGCACTTCACAGTGGATGAGAGATGGGGCTAAGAATCCAGAAACCGGGGACACTGGTTCCAGCACTGCTGTGTGACACTGGACAAGGTACTATCCCACTCTGGGCCTCAGTTTCCCCATCTGCAAAATGTCAGAGCTAAACCAGACGCTTCCTTGGGATGAGGTATGATATGGTAAGAGGAAGGTAGAATTTGAAGTCTCTTGGGTTTGAATTCTCTGTTTTCTTAATTTCTCTGCTATTTATTGTCTTAGCAACTCTGGGCAAGAGACTTAACGTCTGGCAGCCTCAAATTCTTCTTGGGTGAGATGGGGGTGATAACAATACCTAACCAGCCTTCCCACATTTACCCTTCCTTTCTAGGCTGCTCTCTGAACTGCAGCCAACATGAGCATCTTGGAACACAAATCTGATCATAGCGTCTCCCTCCCTAAAGGCTTTCAATGGCTCTCCAGTGCCCTCCAGAAAAGACATACTTTTTAATCTGGCATTTTAACCTCGTCTAACCTCCACCAGGCTCCCCTTGCAATCCTCTCCCATTCCAGCCACACTGGCTGTTCTGCTCTCTCACCATGTTCCCTTCTGCCACAGGCCCTTTGCACATGCACTTTGCATTCACAGAGTGCACTTCCCACCTTTCCACCAAATTAGCCATGCTTTAGCCTCCTTCAAGCCTTACACAAGCTTCACTTTCTCACTCCCTTAGTGAAGCCTCTCCTTACTCCCAACCACAACTGGAGGCCTAGTAAAGACTCTCACGGCCCTGTGCGTCTCCCCTTTGTAGCACCTGTCACAGCTGTAAATTTACATCTGCCTGATTATTTGATGAATAAATTAAATCTGTCACAGGCCTTCAAGTTCCACAAAGGGAGGAATCAGGTTGTTCAACACCTAACACATTGTCTGCAGAAACACTCATAATGAAGATAATAAAATCCAACAATGGCCAACATTTACTAAGCAATGTCTGTAAGTCAGATTTTTCCTAACAACCCTAAGAATTAGGTTTCATTATTATTCTCATTTAACAGAGGTCTGAGTCACAGAGAGGTTAGACAATTTGCCCAATGTCACACAGCCCAATATCACACTAATAAGTGGTCAAAGCCCAGAAGTCTGGTTACTGACAGATCACTGAAACTCTTTCACTCACTCAGTAAACGAAGCAGGGTCCAGGGAGCAGATCTTTAAGCAAGGAGGCTGGCTCTGCTTAAACGCTTAATAATAATAATGATAACTCTTCACAGACATTGAGTATCTATGATTGATGATGTGTCCAATATTATTCTATGGACTTTTACATGAATTAACTCATCTTCTCCTCCCAACAACCCTATGAGGGAGTTAGCACCATTATCCTCATTATTAAACGGTTAAGAAAAATTGAGGCCGGGACAGATCAACTGACATGCCCAAGGTCACCGGCTCACAGGAGGTGGAGCCAGAATCTGAATGGTGATGCACCTAACTCCAGAATGTGAGAAAACGCCAGCGCTGTGATGCTCAAGGAGGACCCGGCTCCGTCTCCACCCGAGGAGAACGGGAATGAATCCTCCACCCCACCACGGGTTCCTGCGTTCGGATCCACCGGTGAGTAGGCCTGTGCTCCCCTGGCACTGGGCCTACCCAGCTAGGCAGAGCTGTCCCCTGGAGACTATAAAGCCAGCCACTGCCCTGGGGCCTCGGCTGAGGAGACGCTCGGGGAGCTGACGGACGGCTGAGCAGTGACTCATGGGGCTGCCGGGGAGGAGGAAGCTGGTGGGGGCTAAAAAAAGCCCTGCGACCACATATTATACACGAGGACAGTCATCAACCATAACCACCAGCACCAAGGCAAGCCCCGCCCGCCACCCCTCACGCCCCTCCGGCTGCACTGGAGTCCTGCGATCCTCTCAGAGGCTCATGTGGTCCAGATTGCACCACTGGGCTGTAGCTGTTCAGAGCGCAGGCTCTGGAGCCCAAATCCCCACTCTACCACTTTGTAGCTCTGGCACCTTGAACCAGTCGCTGAACTTTTCTGAGCCTCAGTCTCCTCCCCAGTAAAATGGGGCTAAGAACTTCACAAGAACAGCACGGAGAACAGCGTAATGTATGTGGAAGGCCTAGCATAGTACCTGGCTCCGCAACTGGCGGTTCCCTCTGCGGATAAAACGCAGTTGATGGCAGCGGGGCAAAGACAGGCACATAATACAATTTTCCTGGAGCACTGACTCTTTCGGATTCATATTTTACCCATGCCTGAGAGCTTCACACCTATTCACTGTTAATCTATTCCACTTTCAGTACAGGATGATGCTATCGAGAATAATAAAGATAAGAGTTATTAAGTGCATGCCATGAATGAGATACCGACATAAATATTTTGCATTCATTATATCATCTTAATCCTCGCAAGCTTTCTGTGAGGCAGACCAGAGCCAGACCGCATAATTTAAATCTGGTCCAGCCACTTACAAGCCATGTCACCTTAGGCAAATTCATTAAACTTTTTGTTCGTCAACTTCCTGATCTGTAAAATGGGGATAAGAATAGCCCCTGCTTTGTAAAATTGTTGAGATGGCTAGCTCTCTATCCAAAATGTATGCCTCTCTGATAGTACAGAACTGTGGGTGTGGGTGGCTGCCCTCCCAGGGACTGTAATTCCCAGCTCCCTTGCATCAAGTTGAGGTCATGTGACTGAGTTCTGGTCATTAAAATGTGGAAGGAACCGATATACCCACATCCAGGACTACTCCATAAAAGTCTCCCACATGATCCTCCATACTCTCTGTCATCTTCAGCCAAAGAAGTTTCTGGGAGTCATGTGTTCTAGATGGCAGAGCATCTATCAATTTCTGTGGACAAAGCACCTCCTTCCCCTGCTATCAACTGGACTCCACATGAACAAGAAAACAACTTTTATTGTGTTCAGCCACGAAGATGTTAGGATGTGTCGTGATGTATCAGCTAGCATTACCCTAATATAGAAATTAGTTCCAGAAGTGGGGTGCTTAAAACACGTAACATTGGCTTAGAAGTCAGGTAGGTTATATTAGAGGCTGGAAAACTGAAGACTCATGACATACAGTGGTAAAATGTTTGGTTAAACTGTCATCTATAATAACTTAGCAGTCAGAACTCATGCCTGCTAAGCCTGTGAGGACTAGAGAAAGAGATTAGAAAAAATGACCGTAATAGAGTTTGCTAATTGTTCCTGGGTGAGTTTAGCAAGGTATTAGGGAAAGACAGGAACTTAGGCATAAATTAGCCGATCTGCAAGTAAAATTAAAAAGGAATAATGGAGAGGTTAAAAAAAAAAAGACAACTATTTATAGATCCCAAACATGAAGTAAATATCAGGATTTAAGCTCCCAACTAAGCCCGATGGCCTTAAGGTGGCTGCCATTAAATTGAGAAAGAAAGGTATGCGGATAAGGAAGTAAAGAAATAATCCAGGCTTGAGAGTGAGGAAATAACTTTGGGTGTGGCTATCTGCACAACAGACATCATAGATGAAAATCCTACTAAGTTGTTGAGGGAATTATATTGGAGAAATCTATAAACCTTGATTTTAAAAGTCTTTTACCATTACAGCATTAAAACAATCTTTGGACCCCTAAAAGTTCAAGGGCAAGAACTACGTTACAAGAGATTTACAGCCCCCATGGAGGCCATACTTTCCAAGACCTACCTCAGGTGTGGCCACGGAAATAATAATAATGGACAAAGAAAACCCTCCCACTGGCAGAGCTGAAAGTATGGAGAACAATGAACCAGTAAATTCTTCCCAGAGAGAAGAATCAGGGCCTAATCCAGGAATGTCACGCATTGTGACAACCACACAACACCTGCTTGGTGAGATTTCGTAACTACTAAGGACCAGTGACCGCTGTGTGTCTTCCGCTGTTACCTCTTCCATATGGGAGTTTTACTGTGGTTATTCTGCCCTGCTCCACTACAGGAGTGGCAGATGATTTGTCCTTTTGAGCTCACAGGTCCCTGGACCATGAGGATCCACACGCAGCTCCATGGATAAAACTGAGCTTCGCCCAGAGATCCTGAATTTTACGAAGGAAGCAGTGATTGGATAGAACATGGATTCCTCTCTTAGGGAAAAGTGTTTTGTGTGTAAGAAGAAGGCTGCACCAGATATTTGGTGGTCGGAGAGCCAGTGATGTATCTGGCCAGCAATATATGGGCACAAGCGACACAGGTCCCTTCCAGCCTATACCGCCTTTCGTAAGATCCTCCCCACTCAGTTTCTTCCTGTATCTATTGGCTGGATGAATGTCCAAGGAGGGGACTGAAGGCCACATGTTGAAGATAACAAAGGCAAAATCACCATTAATCAGTCTTCGTACCTAAATGACCCTCCCACCTCCTCCCACCCTACTCCTCTCCCAGTCAGAGTTTAAGTGAGTAAGAAACAACCTTTGACTGTGTTAAGCTCTTGGGAATTGTCTTTTATAATAGCTGATTTAACTCTAACAATTATAATACATAAAGCTCTTAAAACAGTGCCTGACACATAACAAGCTATACAAGTGTAGCTATTACTATCACAATACCTATTTTACAGATAGAGAAACTGCAGCTTACCAGTGTGTCTTACTCCAGAGTCAATTACTATTACCTTTACCTACATGATAATCAGACCAATTTCATAGATGAGTTTGGTGCCTGGCTCAAAGCCACAAATAATAACACACTTAGAGTCCTTCCTCCTATTCAAAGGCCATCACCACCCTGTCCTTGACCCCAGGTCTCCAGGTTGGTCCCTCATTGTTTTATTTTATTGTTATTTTTATTTTACATTTCAGAAAACATCCAACTTGCAAATACTCCAGCACTGAACTGGTAAGTCTGCACAGAAAACCAAATAACCCTCTACTGACCCAAATTCTAAGTTTTAATTTATAATGAGCCAATTAATTAAAAACGTGCTCTGTGAGCACAGACACTGCTGTGGCTGTCTCTTGACATAGCTTTTGCTATTCCTCTTAAGAAGCTGGGTTTCTTCTGTGACATTTTTGGTCCAGCACAGCAATGCTGCACCACAGAACAGCAAGATCAGCTCAGGGACAGGAAAACTGCTGAGCAAGCATCTAGTGCAGAAGCAGGGTCTATCTGGCAACAGAAAGCAGAAGACCTAAAAGCCAACCTAACCCCTAAGCCAGTGCTGGCAAGGCAAGGGCTCATGTTAATTAATGTTTATAAAGTGTCTGGGGATCCCTGACATGAAAGAGACTATTCAAAACCCCCAAAGTATTATCATCACCAGCCTGAATAATGTTTTTTAAGGAAGGCATCATTATCAAGTGCCTACTATGTAGCAGGTGTCTTCACATACTCTATCTGATTTAATCCTTGTAATCACCCTGTGTGGTAGGTTTGGGCTTTCTTTGTGTCTTCTTCTTTTTTGTAATGCTCACTGTACAGATGAGAAAATCAAGTTCAGCAAAATTAAGTCACTTTCTAAAAAGTGATAGAGCCAGAATTTGAGGCGAGATCTTTCTAAGTGTAAGCGCTTTCTCTCTTCCCCTTTCAACACACCCCACTGCCTCTCCCAGTCTTCCTTTCAAACTCTTTCTACATTTAAAACAAAATTTCATGCAGGTAGGCCTCAAGCTTTTTTCTTATGTCTTGATTTTGCTGAAATATATTTTGCAATACAGTGAAATGCACAAATCACAGGATAAGTTTTGACAAATGCATATACCTCTGAACCCATACTCCTATCAACATAAGGGACCACCCCAGAAAGTTTCCTGATGCCCTGGCACTAAAAACACCTTTTAAATTAACAAATACAGCAAATAAAATAAGCTACTTTTCTTTGACCAAAACAGTTTTTTTATGGCCTTGGCAGTGGGGCTGTGCCCATGGGGGTCAATCCCTGGGGGCGGCGGGGGGGGGGGCCCACTGATTTGTTTGGTGTTGGGAATACTAAAATGGGGGATCCAGTTAAAATTCTGTGTCCTGTTGGCTCCATCCACACTGAGCATATGGGGATGAATTGATTTGGATGTGACAGAGACGAGAGATGCCATTGTGCCTGGATTTTCATAATTGTCATCATCAATTTATCCCCTGTCGTGTGTCAGCCAACTGATTATGATAGCCTTAGACAGATAATCTCATTTAATCCTCATGATTATTACCTCCATTTTACAGCTGAGGAAACTAGGGCTCAGAGAGGTTAGGTGACATAACTAAGAACACACAGCTGGAAAATGACTGCCTTGAAATTCAAATCCAAGAGGTCCAACTTCGGAGGCCATTCCTTTACTAACTGCCTTTACGGATGCTGATGGGTAAATTTTAAATGGCTGAGATCGAATATGCTGGTTCTATTCATTCAACCAAGAGTACGGAGCATCTACAAAGTGCCAGGCACTGTGCTGGGTGACATGGAAGGAGACGCAAAGATAAATGAGAGTGGGGGAGGGGTTGCGTCAAGGAAGCCCTCACAGGGACGCCAGGAAGATCATTCTTGAGCCCAGTCTTCAAGGATGAGTAGGAAGTGGCCAGCTCTGGAGGAGTTTAAGATACAGTGACTAAGACATACAAAGGCACAGTGAAGCACTTCTGCCCACTCCTTATTTAGCTTTAGCAAAATCAATCAAGTCAAATTTTAAAACCCCACAGAAACATCAATGGGGTCTCTTAGCTGTCACCCAGCTCTTCCAAACAGCTGAAAATCAACATAAGAAAAAACCCAGCTCTGAAGGGTTTGCACATCACCACAAAGTTCATGCCCACAACAAGCCCATGCGTGTGATTTCTCAGAGCCACTTAGCCTTCCTTCCCTTAGAACCAATAATCTTTCGTTTTCTGAGTCCAGTCCCATGTGACTAGTTTCATGATTCCTCTGCCTGGGCAGTTTAGCAGCAGCAAATGAGAAAGGTGGACAAATGCAAAGATGGCAGTAAGAAGGGGCAACTGAAGGCTTGGTGCCGTCGTGCACCTGCAGTCCCAGCTACACGGCGGAGGTGGGGAGGATCACTGCAGCCCAGCAGTTTGAGGCCAGGCTGGGGCAATATAGTGAGACCCTGTCTCTAAAGAACAACAACAACAACGGGGTAGAAAAACTTGAAAAGATGATTCAAGAAACTCAAAAAGCAATAGCTTCTTTCAGGACATCACTGTGTAATACAGCACAATAGCTTGCAAAACTCAACAGGCATCTAATAAGCTCCAACTGTGTACTAGGGCCTCTCTTAGGCTTGGCAGAGGATGTAAAAACATGTAAAATCCAGTTCTGCCCAGTTCAGTTTGGGAGGAACAAAAGGCATATAAATTGGGACAGGAAGAAAGTCAGCTGTGAAGGGTTCCTGTTCAACTGTGTAGGTAAGGAAGGGCAGGCAGAATGGCCTGAAGGCAGGGAACTCATCTGTCACTATAGAGTCACACAGACAGTGGTTAAGAGTACGGACCCTGGCTGTCTGCATTCAAATAAACAAGACATTTAAGTCCCCTGTGCCTCAGTTTCTTCCTCTGTATAATGGGATAATAGTAGTACCTTTTCAAGAGAATGTTGAAGATAAAACAGTCTATATACAGAGTACTGCTGGATACATGTTAGTTGTTATTACTTCTTACCCAGCACTTGCTCAGTCCCTAGCATTTAGAAACTGCTCGATAAGTATTGATGAACAAATAAATTCACAAATGAATAAATTAGTGATACTACTGAGTAAAGGGGAAAAAATCTATTATGTAAGTTATCCTCTCCGTAATAAGGCCTGCAGATCAGAAAGACTGCATGCAAAATAGTTTAAGAAATAGGTTTGATGTTTAATGTATGTTTCAGATACCAAAGGAATTAATCACTCATTCTTCAACTCTTCTGCATAAATGACCTGCCATTTTAAAAAAGGCCAAAGAAAAGAGAGAAAGAGATCCCAATGAAACTGCATACACAGGGAAGGCTGAAGGGGCCCGAAACCCAGGAGTTACTCCATGGTGTGGGAAAGGCCGTGATGGCAGCACACCCCAACCGCCACACACTCACCCTGCCCAAAACCAACTCTGTGGTCTTCTCCTTCCTTAAATTATACTTCCTCCAAAACGGATAAACACAAGAACTGTCTTTAAAAGATGTTAAGGATCGTAAAAGTAAAACCGATTTGAAAAGAGCACCTGGGGGTGGAGTATATATCTACTGCTTATTTCACAGATGAGGAGGACTGAGGCCAAGAGAAGTGATGTGAGTTGCCCCAAGTCACAACTTCAAGAGAATGGCAAAGACAGAGGTGGAGCAGGGTGCCTGGATTTCCAAACTAGGGCTTGTTCCTCTCAAAGGGAAGTAGTGAGTGAGAAAACGGTGGAGGTTCCAGCCCCAGAAGGTGGGTAAGGGATTGAAGGGGCAGCAAGGAGTAAGGGATGATTGTAACGGGAGACACCGGCAGTCCGCAGTGGGAAGGCAATTAAGCCCTTCTGTGCTGCTTGGTGGGGGAGAGTTCCAAACAAAGAACAATCCAGCCCAAAGCGCCTGGGTTTTCCAAGTGAATCCCCCCATTCTTAACAAGCACATACAAAGCCCCGTGCCTTCTCCCCAGGTGTTTCCCTCTTGGTCAAGATTGCACGTGTGTGTGTGCGCGCGTGTGCGCATGGCTTCAAAGATATCCTCTCTTTGGGGGTTGTGCCCTGGGCTGGCAGCAGAGGGGGAAGGGCTCTGGCAAAGAGATCCCGAAGAGTCCCCGAGATCAACGCGGACCCTCCCCCCCTACACACACACACGCACACACACACACACACACACACACGCTTTGCTCCCTCCTTCCCCTCCCCCACCGATGATCAAATCCAGGTGAAGGGACTTAGAGCTGCAGGGTCGGTTCCCGAAGGGCTTCCGCTGGAGCCAGGCGCCCCGCGGGCACTGTCGCAGGCACGCTTACACACGCACAGACTCACACATGCACACTCGCATGCACACACTCGGCACCGCCCGCTGTATCTCTCCTATGGCCCGGGGGAAACAGACAGGCAGCAACATGAATGAAATCTGCCCAGAAAGACTGCATTTCAGCTGCAACCACGCAACCTCCGGCCAAACCGCCGAATATGTAACAAAGTTTTATTTCGCTTTTAGAGTCTCCAGTTACGCTTCTACCATTTCCTGTGGAAAATTGAAGCTTTGAAGTGTCTAGCTCCGGCTTTCGCAGACAGGCAGCACAGCCAGCGCGGGCTCTCGAAAACAAGCACCCCCGGCCCCACCCCCTCCGCCGCCAGAACCGCGGGTTCAAACCCACCCAGCTCAGGCCTCCAAAATAGGGGGGAGTGGAAAGGGGATGACAACTTGCTCTAGACGACGCCCTAAACTGACAACCCCCTGCAGAACCCCACCCCATCTCCATCGTGCCCGGGTCCCTAGTGGCCTTCCTTCAGCCAAGTGGTGACAGCTGGAGCTCCCTGCCAGAGGGAACGGAGAGCGGCAAGACTTGGGAGGTCGGAACTGGGGGCTATGGCCATTGCACTGCCCACACCAGCTGTGTGCTCTGGGCCTCCAAAACTGCCCAGGAAAAACTTGGGACCCGCAAGTCTTCCCGCTCCACCGTCTCACCACACACACCTCTCCCCGACCGTTTCCAGGCCCCTGAGCGAGCTCTCAACCATTGTGTCTTTACGGCCGCCGGGCCCCTCCTTCCCCGGGGCACCGAGCGTCCCTGGAGGGCGTGGGGGAAGTAGGCGCCCTGGGCAGCGGAGAGAGGAACCCGCCTCCTCCCAAATCTTGGGGAGCCAAATTCGTGTGCCCAGGAATATGGCATTTTCAAGGTCAAAACAAGCAGTTCTCTGATAGAAGATACATAGTAAGCGTAAATGATCTCAAACCTGCTCAAAAAAATGATGCTGGGTTTCGCCCGGCCCCCGCGGGAGGCAGCCGCAGCCCCGCCCTGCACCGGGGGCGGAACCGCGCACGCCGGGACCAGGGACCTCAACAAGTAAGCGGATCCCGAGCGCAGGATGGAACAGGCGGGTTTCTGGCCGCCTCCAGCCCGGCCGCCTCCTTCGAGGCTTGGGACAGTAGCGGGTGGCTGGGAAGACGCGGGAGGGGGACGCGAGACAAACTTGCGCCAAGAGTTGGCCGGGTCGGGTGGGGAGGAGTGGCACCCGCGTGGCCACTTACCGCTGGCGTTCTTCCCGCAGATGAGGTGCTGGTAGGGCTGCAGGAGCCCCCAGATCTCGGAGTCGTTGTTGACGGTGTGCTCCAGGGTCTCCACGGTGAACTTGGGCGCCTCGTGGAGCGCGTGGTGGTGGTGATGGTGGTGGTTGGCGGCTGCTGCCGGCGGGACTGCGGCGGCCGCGGCGGCCGGCGGGGCGCAACAGCTGCTGCCCCCACTGGCGCTGCTGGCTGCGCTGCAGGCGCCGCCGCTCGCCGCTCCTCCCCCGGGCGCCTCTCGCTCCTTATCCGCCGCGGGGGCCGCACCGGGGCCCGAGGCCGGGCCTGGGCCGGATCCGGAGCCTGAGCCAGGGCCGCTGCAGCTCCGGGGCAGCCCGGAGGCCACGACACGCGCGTAGATGTCCCGGAAGAGGCTCTCCATGCAGGCTGTCAGGTAGATGGCGGCGTGCTCGTGGATGCGCAGCGCCACGCGGCTGTCCACCATCCAGCGGTACACGCGGCCCACAGAGAAGGTGAGGCCGCAGCGCGCCGACTTGCCGCGGCCCAGGCGGTCGCCGCCGGCGCTGCTCATGTTGTAGAGGGACAGTGCGGCCAGCGCGGCCGCTGTGCAGTGCGCCGCCAGGCCCCAGGACAGCACGATCTCCATGGCGCTCTGAATCTCGTACTTGGTGCACTTGGCGAAGCGCAGGCTCAGGCGCTGCGCCTCTTTGGCGATGCGCACCAGCGCCCGGCTCACCAGCGTCGACAGCTTGGCCAACGCGTCCTTAGGCAGGCCGCCGGGGACCGCCGGGCCTGCCCGGGGATCCCGCGAGCGCAGCAGCAGCGCCTCCAGCTCCTGGAGAGTCCAGGGGACCTCGTCGAGGTCCGGCAGCAGCCGCGAGCAGTGCTGGCCGGCGCAGTCCAGCCCCTCGGAGTCTTCCACCAGGGCAGTGTTGACGGTGTCAAAGCTGTTGTGCCGGCTGTGCATGGAGTCAGCTAGAGGCGGCCAGCAGCTCCCGCCATACGGGGACGCCGGGTGCGAGTCGGAACAGCACAGAGACAAGTTGGAGGAGCGCACCGAGTCCGCCGCGCCACCATAACCCGAGTCTAGCGTCAGATCCTCCAGCGTTCGCACCACGGGCTTCTTACCTCTCCTGGCCATCGCTGCGCCACTTCATGCTGCGGCCGCCCGGGAGCCAAGGGAAAGGAGCGGCGAGGGGCAGCGGGCGCCGCGGGCGCGGGGAGAGCCGAGTCCGCCCCGCCTCGGCTCACTTTTCCGCCAGCTGCTACTACCAAGTATTTAACTACTTTCGGCTGCCTCCGCGAGCCGCCGCTGCTGGAACACACAGGGCAGAGCCCGGAGTCATCTTCCGGAGTCCGTGCGGAGCCGGGGCGCACTGAGGGGCGAGCCAGGCCGGGAGGGGAGCTCCCACTGGGACGTGCCCCTTTCTTCCAAAATAAAAAGTGTCTGCACCGCTCCTCGCTGGGCCTGGCTGGCAGACGCCGCCGGGCGCTGGCCACAGTGTTCGTAGAACGGAGACCGCCCCAGATGTCGTCGCCGCCGCAGCTCCGCGAGCAGCTGGCTCCGGGCTCCCAGCTCCCGGCCCTGGCTCGCGGCGCCCGCCCGCCCGCCCGCACTGAGGCGCAGCAGCTGCCGCGGCGACTGCAAACCCGGCCGAGCCCCTCAAACCTCGGGCGGCCGGCGGGGCGGGCGCATGCAAAGCAGGGCCGGCGGAGAGCCAATGGGATCGGAGGATGTTAATCACTTCGCCTTTATTTAAAATCCCTCCTCTCCCTGCGGCCCCGCCCCTCACACACGCGCCGGGCGGTGAGCTGGGGCTGCAGGAAGTGGGGAGCGGCGGCTGGGAGTTGGGGGACCCGTGGGAGCGTACGGACGCGGATGCCGCCCCCCTGCTGCTGTCCCTGCCCTCGGGCTCCGGGCTTTGGTACCGGAACCGGAGGGTGTAGGTTGGGCAGGTGACCTGCCCACCGAAGTGTGCTCCCCCCAGCGGTTCACAGAGTGTCTGCCTGAGGGTCGCTCTGCCCCTGCCTTTCCGATTTCACTTTCTTTCTTTTTTTTTTTTTTTTTCTTTAATACCTAAAGCACGTTTTTCCTTCCTCTCTCTACTCCCCCCACCCTTCAGGTACCCAACTCGTGTGGCCCTCTTTCAGCCCGGTTTGCTCCGGCGTGGAGGGAAATAAGCCAGACGAGCTGAGCCCAGGGCGACGGACACCACTGGGAGGCCAAATCTCCGGACATTAGCCACCTGCCACCAAGGCTCATTAACTAGGTTCCTTTCAGTAGTCAGCGGGACCCTGCGTCCCTCCGTCAAAGTCCTGGGGGTGTGCTGCAGGGAGGGCTCAGACACCACTCTGCTGTCCTGCTGGGCATTGTTCCAGATAGCTCAGCCTTAAAAGGGGTAAATTTGCTCAGAGAATTTTCTTTTTTGACTAAAGATAGAATATATACACATGACTTAGGGGCATTTCTGTGTCAAATGGCATCGTGCTGTTTACTTGTCTGTCCCCACCCACCGGGACAGAAACCATATCTTAGTCACCCGGGGATCCCCAGCTCCCCACAGTGTCTCTCGGCTTAGAAGTCCCCTCCTACAGGAAGCCTGCCCAGATATCCCAAGACTGGCTTGGGTGCTTCCACGGCCCCACCCCCTTCTGTGGCTGCTGCTTTCTGGGCCCTTGGGACACTAGGTTACTACAGTCTGATCACTTGCCTGGATCCCACACTGGGCTAGGAATTCCCATGCTCAGGCAGGGCACAGTGTAGGTGCTCAGTAAATATTTGTTGTAAATATTGAAGACCGGAAGGACGGACATGCCTTTGAACTGTTGCTTTCCATGTTCAACAGTGGCCAACAGGTATATGAAAAGATGCTTGACATTCTTAATCATCAGGGAAATGCAAATCAAAACCACTATGAGATATCACTTCACACATGTCAGGATGACTATTATCAAAAAGTCAAAAGACAATAAGTGTTGGCGAGGATGTGGAGTAAAGGCAATCCTTGTAGCCCGATGGTGGGAATATAAATTGGTACAGCTGTTGTGGAAAACAGTATGGAGGTTCCTCAAAAGATAAAAATAGAACTACCATGTGATCCAGCAATCCCTCTTCTGAGTATATACCCAAAGGAAATAAAATCACTGTCTCAAAGAGATATTTGCACTTCTGTGTTCACTGCAGCATTATTCACAATAGCCAAGACGTGCAAACTGCGTAAGTGTTCATCCGCAGAAAAATGGGTAAGGAAAATGTGCTATGTGTGTATGTGCAATGGAATATTATTCAGCCTTAAAAAAGCCAAAAATCCTGCCGTTTGCAACAATGTCATGAACCTGGCGGTCATTACGGTAAGTGACATAAGCCAGACACGGAAAGACAAATAGTGCATGATCTCACTTTTATGTGGAATCAAAAATTTTTTTAAAAAATGTTATGCATAGTAACAGAAAGTAGAATCACCAGGGCCTGGGGGGCGGGTGGGGGAAAAGAGGTGATGTTGGACAAAGGGCACAAACTTTCAGTTGTAAGACAAATACATTCCAGAGACCTAATGTACAGCACGGTGACTATAGTTAAGGATAATGTATGATACACCTGAAATTTGCCAAAAGAGTAGATCTCAAGTGTTCTCACCACACACACAAAAAGGTAACTATGTGAGGTGATGGATCTGTTAATTAGCTTAATGATGGAAATCATTCACAATGTATATGTATATCAAAACATCACAATGTACACATTAAATATATACAATTTTTATTTGCCAGTCGTACCTCAGTAAAGCTGGGGGTGGGAGGAACCAAGGGACTTTCTCTGATAAACCGTAGCCACCATCCTAATGCCTGTGCTCATCGCCTCCCGTTTTGACTGTCATAGCATCCTACAAACCGGTCTCCTGCTCCTCTGCCACTTCCTTCTCCAAACCAGCCAGTCCAAGCATCCTCTGAAAGCCCAGTTCTCATTTATCATTTTAAAAAATTATCATATCAAAAAAAAATTCAAAGGCTCCCCCTTGTCTTCCAGATAACAAAGTTTGCACTGAGCTGGCTTTCAGGATCTCCTCACTCTGATTCCAGACCCTCTTTTCATAATATTCTGAACCTTTAATAAGGGAGAGATGGTCTTTAACGATCTGATCCTGCCTTTCTCTGTAGACTCTCATCACCCTAGCCTTCTGAACACAACTCACACTCATGTAGACACACAGACATACACAGATACGTTCACACACCTGCGAACAGACACACAGAGACATGCACACACTCACATGAGGCACACCCGCACGCACGCACGCACGCACGCCCTGTGCTCTAGCCATCCCGAAATCACTTGCTGGTTTTCCAAGGTAACATGCTGTCTCTTGCACCTGATGTGCCTTTGCAGATGCCGTTCCCTTTGCTTGGAACACTCTTCCCCCTGCTCCACCTGGCAGACTCCTTCATTGTCATCCACTAAGGGTCCACTCCAAGCTTCCACTGCTGTAAAGTTTTCCCTGATGGCTCCTTCCTCTCCACTTAGCCCAGATCTGGTAAGGTGTCCCCATCTCTGATCTTGGGGCTTGCTCTCAGGGCCTTTCTCTCTTCTCTGCGTGTTTCCTGGTTGTTTCATCTACTCCATGGCTCCTTATAGGGTTGCTGGGGCTGGGGGGAGGGGATAGATGAGATTTTTCTGATACTGTATAGGATTTAGCACAGTGCCCCACACATAATAATAACCCCACAAATGTCTGTTATCGCCTACATTTTCCTATTTTCTGCAATAAACATTTCTTTCTTATAGTGTCAGAAGAAAAACAAAAACAAATGTTACATTAAAAAGTCAACTTATCCTTCAAGGCTGGGCTGAAATGCCACCTCCTCCAGGTAGCTTTGCCATACCTTAGCAGACA